>NC_060126.1:18299249-18644772 GCF_021461395.2 Schistocerca americana
AAGATCCAAGGTATAGAGTAAACCGGAAGTGAAGCATCGGAAACCAAAACTGGACTCACAGGAGAGATTCCAATCATAGAATGTTAGAGTGTCAGTCCTCTTGTACTTGAGGCGGCATTGTGCTTTTTGTATTAAATTCGGATGCAATTACTGTGTTTCATCGTCAATAAGAAGGTCCAAGGGATACAGTAAACTTGAAGTGCAGCATCGGAATCTAAAGCTGGACTCAAAGGCGAGGTTTAAGTCATAGACTGTTAGAGTGTCAGTCCTCTTGTACTTAATTCGGCGTTGTGCCTTTTGTATTAAGTTCGGTTGCAATTTCTGTGTTTCATCGTCAATAAGAAGGTCCAAGGGGTACAGTAAACCTGAAGTGAAGCATCGGAATCTAAAACTGAACTCACAGGAGAGGTTCAAATCATAGAAAGTTAGTGTGTCAGACCTTTTGTACTTCAGTCGGCATTGTGCCTTTTAAATTAAATTCGGATGCAATTTCTGTGCTTCATCGTCAATAAGAAGGTCCAAGGGGTACAGTAAACCTGAAGTGAAGCATCGGAATCTAAAACTGGACTCACAGGAGAGGTTCAAATCATAGAACGTTAGAGTGTCAGTCCTCTTGTACTAAGGTTGGCATTGTGCCTTTTGTATTAAATTGGGATGCAAATTCTGTTTTTCATCGTCAATAAGAATGTCCAAGGTATACAGTAAACCTGAAGTGAAGCAACGGAATCTACAACTCAACTCACAGGAGAGGTTCAAATCACAGAAAGTTAGAGTGTCAGTCATCTTGTGCTTAAGTCGGCATTGTGCCTTTTGTATTAAATTCGGATGCAATTTCTGTGGTTCATCGTCAATAAAAACGTCCAAAGAATACAGTAAACCTTAAGTGAAGCATCGGAAACTAAAACTGGATTCAAAGGAGAGGTTCAATTCATAGAACGTTAGAGTGTCAGTCCTCTTGTACTTAAGTCGGCAATGTGCCTTTGGTATTAAATTCGGATGCAATTTCTGTGTTTCATCGTCAATAAGAATGTCCAAGATTTACAATACACCTGAAGTGAAGCATCGGAATCTACAACTCAACACACAGGAGAGGTTAATATCATGGAAAGTTAGAGTGTCAGTCCTCTTGTACTTATGTCGGCATTGTGCCTTTTGCATTAAATTCGGAAGTAATTTCTTTATTTCATCGTCAATAAGAAGGTCCAAGGTTTACAGTAAACCTGAAGTGAAGCATCGGAATCTAAAACTGGATTCAAAGGAGAGGTTTAAATCATAAAAGTTAGAGTGTCAGTTTTCTTGTACTAAAGTCGGCATTGTGCCTTTTGTATTAAATTCGGATGAAATTTCTGTGCTTCATCGTCAATAAGAAGGTCCAAGGTATACACAAAACCTAAAGAGAAAGCATCGGAATCTAAAACTGGACTCACATAAGCGGTTAAATCATAGAAAGTTAGAGTGGCAGTCCACTTGTACTTAAGTCGGCATTGTGCCTTTTGTATCAAATTCGGATGCAATTTCTGTGTTTCATCGTCACTAAGAAGGTCCAAGGTATACAGTAAACCTGAAGTGAAGCATCGGAATCTAAAACTGGACTCACAGGAGAGGTTCAAATCATAGAAAGTTAGAGTGTCAGACCTCTTGTACTTAAGTCGGCATTGTGCCTTTTGTATTCAATTCGGATGCAATTTCTGTGTTTCACCGTCAATTAGAAGGTCTTAGGTATACTGTAAACCTAAAGTGAAGATTGGAATCTAAAACAGGACTCACAGGAGAGGTTCCAATCTTAGACAGTTAGAGTGTCTGTCCTCTTGTACTTAAGTCGGCATTGTGCCTTTTGTATTAAAGTCGGATGCAATTTCTATGATTCATCGTCAATAAGAAGGTCCAAGGGATACACTAAACCGAAAGTGAAGCATCGGAATCTAATACTGGAATTACAGGAGAGGTTTAAATCAAAGAAAGTTAGAGTGTCTGTCCTCTTGTACTTAGTCGGCATTGTGCCACTTGTATTAAATTCGAATGCAATTTCTGTGTTTCATCGTCATTAAGAAGGTCCAAGGTATACAGTAAACCTGAAGTGAGGCATCGGAATCTGAAACTGGACGCATAGGAGAAGTTCAAATCATAGAAAATTATAGTGTCAGTCGTCTAGTACTTAAGTCGACATTATGCATTTTGTATTAAATTCGGATGCAATTTCTGTGTTTCATCGTCAATAAGAAGGTCTTAGGTACACTGTAAACCTGAAGTGAAGCGTCGGAATCTAAAACTGGACTCACAGGAGAGGTTCAAATCATAGAAAGTTAGACTGCCGGTCCTCTTGTACTTAAGTCGTCATTGTGCCTTTTGTATTAAATTCGGATGCAATTTCTGTTCTTCATCGTCAATAAGAAGGTCCAAGCAATACAGTAAACCTGAAGTGAAGCATCGGAATCTAAAACTGGACTCACAGGAGAGGTTTAAATCAAAGAAACTTAGAGTGTCCGTCCTCTTGTACTTAAGTCGGCATTGTGCTTTTTGTATTAAATTCGGATGCAATTTCTGTGTTTTATCGTCATTAAGAAGGTCCAAAGCATACAGTAAACCTGAAGTGAAGCATCGGAATCTAAAACTGGACTCACAGGAGAGGTTCAAATCATAAAAAGTGAGAGTGTCAGCCCTCTTGTACTTAAGTCGGCATTGTGCATTTTGTATTAAATTCGCATCCAATTTCTGCGTTTGATCATCAATAAGAAGGTCCAAGGTATACAGTAAACCTGAAGTGAAGCATCGGAATCTAAATCTCAACTCTCAGGAGAGGTTCAAATCATAGAAAGTTATAGTGTCAGTCCTCTTGTACTTATGTCGGCATTGTGCCTTTTGTATTAAATTCGGATGCAATGTCTGTGATTCAACGTCAATAAAAAGGTCCAAAGTATACAGTAAACCTGAAGTGAAGCATCGGAATCTAAAACTGGACTCACAGGAGAGGTTCAAATCATAGAAAGGTAGAGTGTCCGTCCTCTTATACTTAAGTCTGCATTGTGCCTTTTGTATTAATTTCGGATGCAATTTCTGTATTTCATCGTCAATAAAAAGGTCTTAGGTATACAGTAAACCTGAAGTGAAGCCTCAGAATCTAAAACTGGACTCACAGAAGAGGTTCAAATTATAGAAAGTTAGAGTGTCAGTCCTCTTGTACTTAAGACGGCATTGTGCCTTTGTATTAAATTCGGATGCAATTTCTGTGTTTCATCGTCAATAAGAAGGTCCAGGGTATACAGTAAACCTGAAGTGAAGCATCGGAATCTAAACTTGGACTCACAGGAGAGGTTTGAATCAAAGAAAGTTAGAGTGTCTGTCCTCTTGTACTTAAGTCGGCATTGTGCCTTTTGTATTAAATTCGGATGCAATTTCTGTGTTTCATCGTCAATAAGAAAGTCCAAGGTATCCAATAAACCTGAAATGGTGCATCGGAATCTAAAACTGGACTCACAGGAGAGGTTTAAATAAAAGGAAATTAGAGTGTCTGTCCTCTTGCACATAAGTCGGCATTGTGCCCTTTGTAATATATTCGGATGCAATTTCAGTGTTTCATCGTCAATAAGAAGGTCCATGGTATACAGTAAACCTGAAGTGAACCATCGGAATCTAAAACTGGACTCACAGGAGAGGTTCAAATCATAGAAAGTTAGAGTGTCAGTCCTCTTGTACTTAAGTCTGCATTGTGCCTTTTGTATTAAATTCCGATGCAATTTCTGTGTTTCGTCGTCAATAAGATGGTCCAAGATATACACTAAACCTAAAGTGAAGCATCGGTATCTAAAACTGGACTCACAGGAGAGGTTCAAATCATAGAAAGTTAGAGTGTCAGTCCTCTTGTACTTAAGTCTGCATTGTGCCTTTTGTATTAAATTCGGATGCAATTTCTGTGTTTCATCGTCAAAAAGAAGATCCAAGGGATGCAGTAAACCTGAAGTGAATCATCATAATCTAAAACTCAACTCACAGGAGAGGTTCAAAACAAAGAAATTTAGAGTGTCTGTCCTCTTGTACTTAAGTCGGCATTGTGCCTTTTGTATTATATTCGGATGCAATATCTGTGTTTCATCGTAAATAAGAAGGTTTAAGGTATACAGTAAACCTGAAGTGAAGCATCGGAATCTAAAACTGGACTCACAGGAGGTTTTCTAATCATAGAAAGTTAGAGTGTCAGTTCTCTTGTACTTAAGTCGGCATTGTGCCTTTTGTATTAAAGTCGGATGCAATTTCTATGATTCATCGGCAATAAGAATGTCCAAGGGATACAGTAAACCGGAAGTGAAGCATCGGACTCCAATACTGGACTAACAGGAGAGGTTTCAATCAAAGAAAGTTAGAGTGTCAGTCCTCTTGTACTTAAGTCGACATTATGCATTTTGTATTAATTTCGGATGCAACTTCTGTGTTTCATCGTCAAGAAGATTGTGAAGATTGTCTTAGGTATACTGTAAACCTGAAGTGAAGCATCGGAATCTAAACCTGGACTCACACGAGAGGTTTAAATCATAGAAAGTTAGAGTGTCTGTCCTCTTGTACTTAAGTCGGCATTGTGCCTTTTGTATTAAATTCGGATGCAATTTCTGTGTTTCATCGTCAATATGAAAGTCCAAGGTATACAGTAAACCTGAAGTGAAGCATCGGAATCTAAAACTGGACTCACAGGAGAGGTTCAAATCATAGAAAGGTAGATGTGTCAGTCCTCTTGTACTTAAGACGCCATTGTGCCTTTGTATTAAATTCGGATGCAATTTCTGTGTTTCATCGTCAATAAGAAGGTCCAAGGTATTCAGTAAACCTGAAGTGAAGCATCGGAATGTAAAACTGGACTCACAGGAGAAGTTTAAATCAAAGAAAGTTAGAGTGTCTGTCCTCTTGTACTTAAGTCGGCATTGTGCCTTTTGTATTAAATTCGGATGCAATTTCTGTGTTTCATCGTCAATGAGAAGGACCAAGGGATACGGTAAACCTGAAGTGAGGCATCGGAATCTAAAACTGGACTCACAGGAGAGGTTCAAATCATAGAAAGTTAGAGTGTCAGTCCTCTTGTACTTAAGGCAGCATTGTGCCTTTTGTATTAAATTCGGATGCAATTTCTGTGTTTCATAGTCAATAAGAAGGTCCAAGGTATACAGTGAACCTGAAGAGAAGCATCAGAATCTTAAACTGGATTCAAAGGAGAGGTTTAAATCATAGAAAGTTAGAGTGGTAGTCCACTTTTTCTGAAGTCGGCATTGTGCCTTTTGTATTTCATTCGGATGCAATTTCTGTGTTCCATCGTCAATAAGAAGGTCCAAGGGATACAGTAAACCTGAAGTGAAGCATCAGAATCTGAAACTGGACTCACAGGAGAGGTTCAAATCATAGAAAATTAGAGTGTCAGTCCTCTTGTACTTAAGTCGGCATTGTGAGTTTTGTATTAAATTCGGATGCAATTTCTGTGTTTCATCGTCAATGAGAAGGACCAAGGGATACGGTAAACCTGAAGTGAAGCATTGGAATCTAAAACTGGACTCACAGGGGAGGTTCAAATTATAGAACGTTAGAGTGTCAGTCCACTTGCACGTAAGTCCGCATTGTGACTTTTGTATTAAATTCGGATGCAATTTCTGTATTTCTACGTCAATAAGAAAGTCCAAGGTATAGAGTAAACCGGAAGTGAAGCATCGGAAACCAAAGCTGGACTCACAGGAGAGGTTCCAATCATAGAATGTTAGAGTGTCAGTCCTCTTGTACTTGAGGCGGCATTGTGCTTTTTGTATTAAATTCGGATGCAATTACTGTGTTTCATCGTCAATAAGAAGGTCCAAGGGATACAGTAAACTTGAAGTGCAGCATCGGAATCTAAAACTGGACTCAAAGGCGAGGATTAAGTCATAGAATGTTAGAGTGTCAGTCCTCTTGTACTTAATTCGGCGTTGTGCCTTTTGTATTAAATTCGGTTGCAATTTCTGTGTTTCATCGTCAATAAGAAGGTCCAAGGGGTACAGTAAACCTGAAGTGAAGCATCGGTATCTAAAACTGAACTCACAGGAGAGGTTCAAATCATAGAAAGTTAGTGTGTCAGTCCTTTTGTACTTAAGTCGGCATTGTGCCTTTTATATTAAATTCGGATGCAATTTCTGTGCTTCATCGTCAATAAGATGGTCCAAGGGATACAGTAAACCTGAAGTGAAGCATCGGAATCTAAAACTGGACTCACAGGAGAGGTTCAAATCATAGAACGTTAGAGTGTCAGTCCTCTTGTACTTAAGTTGGCATTGTGCCTTTTGTATTAAATTGGGATGCAAATTCTGTTTTTCATCGTCAATAAGAATGTCCAAGGTATACAGTAAACCTGAAGTGAAGCAACGGAATCTACAACTCAACTCACAGGAGAGGTTCAAATCATAGAAAGTTAGAGTGTCAGTCCTCTTGTGCTTAAGTCGGCATTGTGCCTTTTGTATTAAATTCGGATGCAATTTCTGTGCTTCATCGTCAATAAGAAGGTCCAAGGGATACAGTAAACCTGAAGTGAAGCATCAGAATCTAGAACTGGACTCACAGGAGAGGTTCAAATCATAGAAAGTTAGAGTGTCTGTCCTCTTGTACTTAAGTCGGCATTGTGCATTTAGTACAAATTCGGTTGCAATTTCTGTGTTTCATCGTCAATAAGAAGGTCCAAGGGATACAGTAAACTTGAAGTGCAGCATCGGAATCTAAAACTGGACTCAAAGGCGAGGTTTAAGTCATAGAATGTTAGAGTGTCAGTCCTCTTGTGCTTAAGTCGGCATTGTGCCTTTTGTATTAAATTAGAATGCAATTTCTGTGTTTCATCGTCAATAAGAAGGTCCAAGGGATACAGTAAACCTGAATTGAAGCATCAGAATCTAGAACTGGACTCACAGGAGAGGTTCAAATCATAGAAAGTTAGAGTGTCTGTCCTCTTGTACTTAAGTCGGCATTGTGCATTTAGTACAAATTCGGTTGCAATTTCTGTGTTTCATCGTCAATAAGAAGGTCCAAGGGATACAGTAAACCTGAAGTGAAGCATCGGAATCTAAAACTGGACTCACAGGAGAGGTTCAAATCATAGAACGTTAGAGTGTCAGTCCTCTTGTACGTAAGTTGGCATTGTGCCTTTTGTATTAAATTGGGATGCAATTTCTGTTTTTCATCGTCAATAGGAATGTCCAAGGTATACAGTAAACCTGAAGTGAAGCAACGGAATCTACAACTCAACTCACAGGAGAGGTTCAAATCATAGAAAGTTAGAGTGTCAGTCCTTTTGTGCTGAAGTCGGCATTGTGCCTTTTGTATTAAATTCGGATGCAATTTCTGTGCTTCATCGTCAATAAAAACGTCCAAAGGATACAGTAAACCTGAAGTGAAGCTTCGGAATCTAAAACTGGATTCAAAGGAGAGGTTCAATTCATAGAATGTTAGAGTGTCAGTCCTCTTGTACTTAAGTCTGCAATGTGCCTTTTGTATTAAATTCGGATGCAATTTCTGTGTTCATCGTCAATAAGAATGTCCAAGATTTACAATACACCTGAAGTGAAGCATCGGAATCTACAACTCAACACACAGGAGAGGTTAATATCATGGAAAGTTAGAGTGTCAGTCCTCTTGTACTTAAGTCGGCATTGTGCCTTTTGCATTAAATTCGGATGTAATTTCTGTATTTCATCGTCAATAAGAAGGTCCAAGGTATACAGTAAACCTGAAGTGAAGCATCGGAATCTAAAACTGGATTCAAAGGAGAGGTTTAAATCATAAAAGTTAGAGTGTCAGTCCTCTTGTACTTAAGTCGGCATTGTGCCTTTTGTTTTAAATTCGGATGAAATTTCTGTGCTTCATCGTCAATAAGAAGGTCCAAGGTATACAGAAAACCTAAAGAGAAAGCATCGGAATCTAAAACTGGACTCACAGGAGCGGTTAAATCATAGAAAGTTAGAGTGGCAGTCCACTTGTACTTAAGTCGGCATTGCGCCTTTTGTATCAAATTCGGATGAAATTTCTGTGTTTCTTCGTCAATAAGAAGGTCCAAGGGATACAGTAAACCTGAAGTGAAGCATCAGAATCTATAACTGGACTCACAGGAGAGGTTCAAATCATAGAAAGTTAGAGTGACAGTCCTCTTGTACTTAAGTTGGTATTGTGCCTTTTGTATTAATTTCGGATGCAATTTCTGTGTTTCATCGTCAATGAGAATGACCAAGGGATACGGTAAACCTGAAGTGAAGCATCGGAATCTAGAACTGGACTCACAGGAGAGGTTCAAATCATAGAACGTTAGAGTGTCAGTCCTCTTGTACTTAAGTCGGCATTGTGCCTTTTGTATTAAATTCGGATGCAATTTCTGTATTTCATCATCAATAAGAAGGTCCAAGGTATAGAGTAAACGTGAAGTGTAGCATCGGAATCCAAAACTGGACTCACAGGAGAGGTTAAAATCATAGAAAGTTAGAGTGTCAGTCCTCTTGTATTTAAGGCAGCATTGTGCCTTTTGTATTAAATTCGGATGCAATTTCTGTGTTTCATCGTCAATAAGAAAGTCCAAGGGATACTGTGAACCTCAAGTGAAGCATCGGAATCCAAAACCGGGCTCACAGGAGAGGTTCAAATCACAGAAAGTTAGAGTGTCTGTCATCTTTTACTTAAGTCGGAATTGTTCCTTTTGTATTAAATTCGGATGCAATTTCTGTGTGTCATCGTCAATTAGAAGGTCCACGGGATACAGTAAATCTGAATTGAAGCATCAGAATCTAGAACTGGACTCACAGGAGAGGTTCAAATCATAGAAATTTAGAGTGTCTGTCCTCTTGTACTTAAGTCGGCATTGTGCCTTTTGTTTTAAATTTGGTAGCGTTTTCTGTGTTTTATCGTCAATTAGAAGGTCCAAGGGATACAGTAAACCTGAATTGCAGCATCAGAATCTAGAACTGGACTCACAGGAGAGGTTCAAATCATAGGAATTTAGAGTGTCTGTCCTCTTGTACTTAAGTCGGCATTGTGCATTTTGTATTAAATTCGGTTGCAATTTCTGTGTTTCATCGTCAATAAGAAGGTCCAAGGTTTAAAGTAAACCTGAAGTGAAGCATCGGAATCCAAAACTTGACTCACAGGAGAGGTTCAAATCATAGAAAGTTAGAGTGTCAGTCCTCTTGTACTTAAGTCGGCATTGTGCCTTTTGTATTTAATTCGGATGCAATATCTGTGTTTCATCGTCAATAAGAAGGTCTTAGGTATACTGTAAACCTAAAGTGAAGATTGGAATCTAAAACAGGACTCACAGGAGAGGTTCCAATCATAGGCAGTTAGAGTGTCTGTCCTCTTGTACTTAAGTCGGCATTGTGCCTTTTGTATTGAAGTCGGATGCAATTTCTATGATTCATCGTCAATAAGAAGGTCCAAGGGATACACTAAACCGAAAGTGAAGCATCGGAATCTAATACTGGAATCACAGGAGAGGTTTAAATCAAAGAAAGTTAGAGTGTCTGTCCTCTTGTACTTAGTCGGCATTGTGCCATTTGTATTAAATTCGAATGCAATTTCTGTGTTTCATCGTCATTAAGAAGGTCCAAGGTATACAGTAAACCTGAAGTGAGGCATCGGAATCTGAAACTGGACGCATAGGAGAAGTTCAAATCATAGAAAATTCGAGTGTCAGTCCTCTTGTACTTAAGTCGACATTATGCGTTTTGTATTAAATTCGGATTCAATTTCTGTGTTTCATCGTCAATAAGAAGGTCTTAGGTACACTGTAAACCTGAAGTGAAGCATCGGAATCTAAAACTGGACTCACAGGAGAGGTTCAAATCATAGAAAATTAGAGTGCCAGTCCTCTTGTACTTAAGTCGGCATTGTGCCTTTTGTATTAAATTCGGATGCAATTTCTGTGCTTCATCGTCAATAAGAAGGTCCAAGGTATACAGTAAACCTGAAGTGAAGCATCGGAATCTAAAACTGGACTCACAGGAGAGGTTTAAATCAAAGAAACTTAGAGTGTCCGTCCTCTTGTTCTTAAGCCGGCATTGTGCCTTTTGTATTAAATTCGGATGCAATTTCTGTGTTTTATCGTCATTAAGAAGGTCCAAAGGATACAGTAAACCTGAAGTGAAGCATCGGAATCTAAAACTGGACTCCAGGAGAGGTTCAAATCATAGAAAGTGAGAGTGTCAGTCCTCTTGTACTTAAGTCGGCATTGTGCCTTTTGTATTAAATTCGGATCCAATTTCTGCGTTTGATCATCAATAAGAAGGTCCAAGGTATACAGTAAACCTGAAGTGAAGCATCGCAATCTAAATCTCAACTCACAGGAGAGGGTCAAATCATAGAAAGTTATAGTGTCAGTCCTCTTGTACTTAAGTCGGCATTGTGCCTTTTGTATTAAATTCGGATGCAATGTCTGTGATTCAACGTCAATAAGAAGGTCCAAAGTATACAGTAAACCTGAAGTGAAGCATCGGAATCTAAAACTGGACTCACAGGAGAGGTTCAAATCATAGAAAGTTAGAGTGTCCGTCCTCTTATACTTAAGTCTGCATTGTGCCTTTTGTATTAATTTCGGATGCAATTTCTGTATTTCATCGTCAACAAAAAGGTCTTAGGTATACAGTAAACCTGAAGTGAAGCCTCAGAATCTAAAACTGGACTCACAGGAGAGGTTCAAATCATAGAAAGTTAGAGTGTCAGTCCTCTTGTACTTAAGGCAGCATTGTGCCTTTTGTATTAAATTCGGATGCAATTTCTGTGTTTCATAGTCAATAAGAAGGTCCAAGGTATACAGTGAACCTGAAGAGAAGCATCAGAATCTAAAACTGGATTCAAAGGAGAGGTTTAAATCATAGAAAGTTAGAGTGGTAGTCCTCTTTTTCTGAAGTCGGCATTGTGCCTTTTGTAATTAATTCGGTTGCAATTTCTGTGTTTCATCGTCAATAAGAAGGTCCAAGGGATACAGTTAACCTGAAGTGAAGCATCGGAATCTAATACTGGACTCACAGGAGAGGTTCAAATCATAGAAAGTTAGAGTGTCTGTCCTCTTGTACTTAAGTCGGCATTGTGCATTTTGTATTAAATTCGGTTGCAATTTCTGTGTTTCATCGTCAATAAGAAGGTCCAAGGGATACAGTACACCTGAAGTGAACCATCGGAATCTAAATCTGGACTCACAGGAGAGGTTCATATCATAGAAAGTTAGAGTGTCAGTCCTCTTGTACTTAAGTCGGCATTGTGCCTTTTGTATTAAATTCTAATGCATTTTCTGTGTTTCTTCGTCAATAAGAAGGTCCAAGGGATGAAGTAAACCTGAAGCGAAGCATCAGAATCTCAAACTGGACTCACAGTAGAGGTTCAAATCATAGAAAGTTAGAGTGTCGGTCCTCTTGTACTTGAGGCGGCATTGTGCTTTTTGTATTAAATTCGGATGCAATTACTGTGTTTCATCGTCAATAAGAAGGTCCAAGGAATACAGTAAACTTGAAGTGCAGCATCGGAATCTAAAACTGGACTCAAAGGCGAGGTTTAAGTCATAGAATGTTAGAGTGTCAGTCCTCTTGTACTTAATTCGGCGTTGTGCCTTTTGTATTAAATTCGGATGCAATTTCTGTGTTTCATCGTCAATAAGAAGGTCCAAGGGGTACAGTAAACCTGAAGTGAAGCATCGGAATCTAAAACTGGACTCACAGGAGAGGTTCAAATCATAGAAAGTTAGAGTGTCTGTCCTCTTGTACTTAAGTCGGCATTGTGCATTTTGTATTTAATTCGGTTGCAATTTCTGTGTTTCATCGTCAATATGACGGTCCAAGGGATACAGTAAACCTGAAGTGAACCATCGGAATCTAAAACTGGACTCACAGGAGAGGTTCATATCATAGAAAGTTAGAGTGTCAGTCCTCTTGTACTTAAGTCGGCATTGTGCCTTTTGTATTAAATTCTAATGCATTTTCTGTGTTTCTTCGTCAATAAGAAGGTCCAAGGGATACAGTAAACCTGAAGTGAAGCATCAGAATCTCAAACTGGACTCACAGGATAGGTTCAAATCATAGAAAGTTAGAGTGCCAGTCCTCTTGTACTTAAGTCGGCATTGTGCCTTTTGTATTAAATTCGGATGGAATTTCTGTGCTTCATCGTCAATAAGAAGGTCTAAGGTATACAGTAAACCTGAAGTGAAGCATCGGAATCTAAAACTGGACTCACAGGAGAGGTTTAAATCAAAGAAACTTAGAGTGTCCGTCCTCTTGTTCTTAAGCCGGCATTGTGCCTTTTGTATTAAATTCGGATGCAATTTCTGTGTTTTATCGTCATTAAGAAGGTCCAAAGGATACAGTAAACCTGAAGTGAAGCATCGGAATCTAAAACTGGACTCCAGGAGAGGTTCAAATCATAGAAAGTGAGAGTGTCAGTCCACTTGTACTTAAGTCGGCATTGTGCCTTTTGTATTAAATTCGGATCCAATTTCTGCGTTGGATCATCAATAAGAAGGTCCAAGGTATACAGTAAACCTGAAGTGAAGCATCGCAATCTAAATCTCAACTCACAGGAGAGGTTCAAATCATAGAAAGTTATTGTGTCAGTCCTCTTGTACTTAAGTCGGCATTGTGCCTTTTGTATTAAATTCGGATGCAATGTCTGTGATTCAACGTCAATAAGAAGGTCCAAAGTATACAGTAAACCTGAAGTGAAGCATCGGAATCTAAAACTGGACTCACAGGAGAGGTTCAAATCATAGAAAGTTAGAGTGTCCGTCCTCTTATACTTAAGTCTGCATTGTGCCTTTTGTATTAATTTCGGATGCAATTTCTGTATTTCATCGTCAACAAAAAGGTCTTAGGTATACAGTAAACCTGAAGTGAAGCCTCAGAATCTAAAACTGGACTCACAGGAGAGGTTCAAATCATAGAAAATTAGAGTGTCAGTCCTCTTGTACTTAAGGCAGCATTGTGCCTTTTGTATTAAATTCGGATGCAATTTCTGTGTTTCATAGTCAATAAGAAGGTCCAAGGTATACAGTGAACCTGAAGAGAAGCATCAGAATCTAAAACTGGATTCAAAGGAGAGGTTTAAATCATAGAAAGTTAGAGTGGTAGTCCTCTTTTTCTGAAGTCGGCATTGTGCCTTTTGTATTTAATTCGGTTGCAATTTCTGTGTTTCATCGTCAATAAGAAGGTCCAAGGGATACAGTTAACCTGAAGTGAAGCATCGGAATCTAAAACTGGACTCACAGGAGAGGTTCAAATCATAGAAAGTTAGAGTGTCTGTCCTCTTGTACTTAAGTCGGCATTGTGCATTTTGTATTAAATTCGGTTGCAATTTCTGTGTTTCATCGTCAATAAGAAGGTCCAAGGGATACAGTACACCTGAAGTGAACCATCGGAATCTAAATCTGGACTCACAGGAGAGGTTCATATCATAGAAAGTTAGAGTGTCAGTCCTCTTGTACTTAAGTCGGCATTGTGCCTTTTGTATTAAATTCTAATGCATTTTCTGTGTTTCTTCGTCAATAAGAAGGTCCAAGGGATACAGTAAACCTGAACCGAAGCATCAGAATCTCAAACTGGACTCACAGTAGAGGTTCAAATCATAGAAAGTTAGAGTGTCGGTCCTCTTGTACTTGAGGCGGCATTGTGCTTTTTGTATTAAATACGGATGCAATTACTGTGTTTAATCGTCAATAAGAAGGTCCAAGGAATACAGTAAACTTGAAGTGCAGCATCGGAATCTAAAACTGGACTCAAAGGCGAGGTTTAAGTCATAGAATGTTAGAGTGTCAGTCCTCTTGTACTTAATTCGGCGTTGTGCCTTTTGTATTAAATTCGGATGCAATTTCTGTGTTTCATCGTCAATAAGAAGGTCCAAGGGGTACAGTAAACCTGAAGAGAAGCATCGGAATCTAAAACTGGACTCACAGGAGAGGTTCAAATCATAGAAAGTTAGAGTGTCTGTCCTCTTGTACTTAAGTCGGCATTGTGCATTTTGTATTAAATTCGGTTGCAATTTCTGTGTTTCATCGTCAATAAGAAGGTCCAAGGGATACAGTAAACCTGAAGTGAACCATCGGAATCTAAAACTGGACTCACAGGAGAGGTTCATATCATAGAAAGTTAGAGTGTCAGTCCTCTTGTACTTAAGTCGGCATTGTGCCTTTTGTATTAATTTCTAATGCATTTTCTGTGTTTCTTCGTCAATAAGAAGGTCCAAGGGATACAGTAAACCTGAAGTGAAGCATCAGAATCTCAAACTGGACTCACAGGATAGGTTCAAATCATAGAAAGTTAGAGTGCCAGTCCTCTTGTACTTAAGTCGGCATTGTGCCTTTTGTATTAAATTCGGATGGAATTTCTGTGCTTCATCGTCAATAAGAAGGTCCAAGGTATACAGTAAACCTGAAGTAAAGCATCGGAATCTAAAACTGGACTCACAGGAGAGGTTTAAATCAAAGAAACTTAGAGTGTCCGTCCTCTTGTTCTTAAGCCGGCATTGTGCCTTTTGTATTAAATTCGGATGCAATTTCTGTGTTTTATCGTCATTAAGAAGGTCCAAAGGATACAGTAAACCTGAAGTGAAGCATCGGAATCTAAAACTGGACTCCAGGAGAGGTTCAAGTCATAGAAAGTGAGAGTGTCAGTCCTCTTGTACTTAAGTCGGCATTGTGCCTTTTGTATTAAATTCTAATGCATTTTCTGTGTTTCTTCGTCAATAAGAAGGTCCAAGGGATACAGTAAACCTGAAGTGAAGCATCAGAATCTCAAACTGGACTCACAGGATAGGTTCAAATCATAGAAAGTTAGAGTGTCGGTCCTCTTGTACTTAAGGCGGCATTGTGCATTTTGTATTAAATTCGGATGCAATTTCTGTATATCATCATCAATAAGAAGGTCCAACGTTTAGAGTAAACCAGAAGTAAAGCATCGGAATCCAAAACTGGACTCACAGGTGAGGTTCAAATCATAGAAAGTTACAGTGTCAGTCCTCTTGTACTTAAGGCGACATTGTGCCTTTTGTATTAAATTCGGATGCAATTTCTGTGTTTCATCGTCAATAAGAAAGTCCAAGGAATACAGTAAACTTGAAATGCAGCATCGGAATCTAAAACTGGACTCAAAGGTGAGGTTCAAATCATAGAAAGTTAGAGTGTCAGTCCTCTTGTACTTAATTCGGCATTGTGCCTTTTGTATTATATTCGGATGCAATTTCTGTGTTTCATCGTCAATAAGAAGGTCCAAGGGATACAGTAAACCTGAATTGAAGCATCAGAATCTAGAACTGGACTCACAGGAGTGGTTCAAATCATAGAAAGTTAGAGTGTCTGTCCTCTTGTACTTAAGTCGGCGTTGTGCATTTTGTATTAAATTTGGTTGCAATTTCTGTGTTTCATCGTCAATAAGAAGGTCCAAGGGATACAGTAAACCTGAAGTGAACCATCGGAATCTAAAACTGGACTCACAGGAGAGGTTCAAATCATAGAAAGTTCGAGTGTCAGTCCTCTTGTACTTAAGTCGGCATTGTGTCTTTTGTATTAAATTCTAATGCATTTTCTGTGTTTCTTCGTCAATAAGAAGGTCCAAGGGATACAGTAAACCTGAAGTGAAGCATCAGAATCTCAAACTGGACTCACAGGAGAGGTTCAAATCATAGAAAGTTAGAGTGTCAGTCCACTTGTACTTAAGTTGGCATTGTGCTTTTGTATTAAATTCAGATGCATTTTCTGTGTTTCATCGTCAATGAGAAGGACCAAGAGATACGGTACACTTGAAGTAAAGCATCGGAATCTAACACTGGACTCACAGGAGAGGTTCAAATCATAGAACGTTAGAGCGTCAGTCCTCTTGTGCTTAAGCCGGCATTGTGCCTTTTGCATTAAATTCGGATGCAATTTCTGTGTTTCATCGTCAATGAGAAGGACCAAGGGATACGGTAAACCTGAAGTGAAGCATCGGAATCTAAAACTGGACTCACAGGAGAGGTTTAAATCATAGAACGTTAGAGTGTCTGTCCTCTTGTACTTAAGTCGGCATTGTGCCTTTTGTATTAAAGTCGGATGCAATTTATATGATTCATCGTCAATAAGAAGGTCCAAGGGATACACTAAACCGAAAGTGAAGCATCGGAATCTAATACTGGAATCACAGGAGAGGTTTAAATCAAAGAAAGTTAGAGTGTCTGTCCTCTTGTACTTAGTCGGCATTTTGCCATTTGTATTAAATTCGAATGCAATTTCTGTGTTTCATCGTCATTAAGAAGGTCCAAGGTATACAGTAAACCTGAAGTGAGGCATCGGAATCTGAAACTGGACGCATAGGAGAAGTTCAAATCATAGAAAATTAGAGTGTCAGTCCTCTTGTACTTAAGTCGACATTATGCATTTTGTATTAAATTCGGATTCAATTTCTGTGTGTCATCGTCAATAAGAAGGTCCAAGGGGTACAGTAAACCTGAAGAGAAGCATCGGAATCTAAAACTGGACTCACAGGAGAGGTTCAAATCATAGAAAGTTAGAGTGTCTGTCCTCTTGTACTTAAGTCGGCATTGTGCATTTTGTATTAAATTCGGTTGCAATTTCTGTGTTTCATCGTCAATAAGAAGGTACAAGGGATACAGTAAACCTGAAGTAAACCATCGGAATCTAAAACTGGACTCACAGGAGAGGTTTAAATCATAGAAAGTTAGAGTGACAGTCCTCTTGTACTTAAGTCGGCATTGTGCCTTTTGTATTAAATTCTAATGCATTTTCTGTGTTTCTTTGTCAATAAGAAGGTCCAAGGGATACAGTTAACCTGAAGTGAAGCATCAGAATCTCAAACTGGACTCACAGGAGAGGTTCAAATCATAGAAACTTAGAGTGTCAGTCCTCTTGTACTTAAGTTGGCATTGTGCTTTTGTATTAAATTCAGATGCATTTTCTGTGTTTCATCGTCAATGAGAAGGACCAAGGGATACGGTAAACTTGAAGTGAAGCATCAGAATCTAAAACTAGACTCACAGGAGAGGTTCAAATCATAGAACGTTAGAGTGTCAGTCCTCTTATACTTAAGGCGTCATTGTGCCTTTTGTATTAAATTCGGATGCAATTTCTGTATTTCATCATCAATAAGAAGGTCCAAGGTTTAGAGTAAACCTGAAGTGAAGCATCGGAATCCAAAACTGGACTCACAGGAGAGGTTCAAATCATAGAAAGTTAGAGTGTCAGTCCTCTTGTACTTAAGGCGGCATTGTGCCTTTTGTATTAAATTCGGTTGCAATTTCTGTGTTTCATCGTCAATAAGAAGGTCCAAGGGATACTGTCAACCTCAAGTGAAGCATCGGAATCCAAAACCGGGCTCACAGGAGATGTTCAAATCACAGAAAGTTAGAGTGTCTGTCATCTTTTACTTAAGTCGGCATTGTTCAATTTGTATTAAATTCGGATGCAATTTCTGTGTGTCATCGTCAATTAGAAGGTCCAAGGGATACAGTAAACCTGAAATGACTCATCGGAATCTAAAACTGGACTCACAGGTAAGGTTCAAATCATAGAAAGTTAGAGTGTCATTCCCCTTGTACTTAAGTCGGCATGGTGCCATTTGTATTATATTCGGATGCAATTTCTGTGTTTCATCGTCAATAAGAAGTTCCAAGGAATACAGTAAACTTGAAGTGCAGGATCGGAATCTAAAACTGGACTCAAAGGCGAGGTTCAAATCATAGAAAGTTGGAGTGTCAGTCCTCTTGTACTTAATTCGGCATTGTGCCGTTTGTATTAAATTCGGATGCAATTTCTGTGTTTCATCGTCAATAAGAAGATCCAAGGGATACAGTAAACCTGAATTGAAGCATCAGAAACTTAAACTGGACTCACAGGAGAGGTTCAAATCATAGAAAGTTAGAGTGTCAGTCGTCTTGTAGTTAAGTCAGCATTGTGCTTTTTGTATTAAATTCGGATGCAATTTCTGTGTTTCATCGTCAATAAGAAGGTCCAAGGGATACAGTAAACCTGAAGTGAAGCATTGGAATCTAAACCTGGACTCACAGGAGCGGGTAAATCATAGAAAGTTAGAGCGTCAGTCCTCTTGTGCTTATGTCGGCATTGTGCCTTTTGTATTAAATTCGCATGCAATTTCTGTGCTTCATCGTCAATAAGGAGGTCCAAGGGATACAGTAAACCTGAAGTGAAGCATCGGAATCCAAAATCGGGCTCACAGGAGACTTTCAAATCATAGAAATTTAGTGTGTTTGTCCTCATTTACTTAAGTCGGCATTGTGCCTTTTGTAATAAATTCTGATGCAATTTCTGTGTTTCATCGTTAATTAGAAGGTCCAAGGGATACAGTAAACCTGAAATGAAGCATCGGAATCTAAAACCGGACTCACAGGTAAGGTTCAAATCATAGAAAGTTAGAGTGTCAGTCCTCTTGTACTTAAGTCGGCATTGTGCCTTTTGTATTAAAGTGTAATGCATTTTCTGTGTTTCTTCGTCAATAAGAAGGTCCAATGGATACAGTAAACCTGAAGCGAAGCATCAGAATCACAAACTGGACTCACAGGAGAGGTTCAAATCATAGAAAGTTAGAGTGTCAGTCCTCTTGTACTTAAGTTGGCATTGTGCTTTTGTATTAAATTCAGATGCATTTTCTGTGTTTCATCGTCAATGAGAAGGACCAAGGGATACGGTAAACTTGAAGTGAAGCATTGGAATCTAAAACTGGACTCACAGGACAGGTTCAAATCATAGAACGTAAGAGTGTCAGTCCTCTTGCACTTAAGGCGGCATTGTGCCTTTTGTATTAAATTCGGATGCAATTTCTGTATTTCATCATCAATAAGAAGGTCCAAGGTTTAGAGTAAACCTGATGTGAAGCATCGGAATCCAAAACTGGACTCACAGGAGAGGTTCAAATCATAGAAAGTTAGAGTGTCTGTCCTCTTGTACTTAAGTCGGCATTGTGCATTTTGTATTAAATTCGGTTGCAATTTCTGTGTTTCATCGTAAATAAGAAGGTCCAAGGGATACAGTAAACCTGAAGTGAACCATCGGAATCTAAAACTGGACTCACAGGAGAGGTTTAAATCATAGAATGTTAGAGTGTCAGTCCTCTTGTACTTAAGTCGGCATTGTGCCTTTTGTATTAAATTCTAATGCATTTTCTGTGTTTCTTCGTCAGTAAGAAGGTCCAAGGGATACAGTAAACCTGAAGTGAAGCATCAGAATCTCAAACTGGACTCACAGGAGAGGTTCAAATCATAGAAAGTTAGAGTGTCAGTCCTCTTGTACTTAAGTTGGCATTGTGCTTTTGTATTAAATTCAGATGCATTTTCTGTGTTTCATTGTCAATGAGAAGGACCAAGGGATACGGTAAACTTGAAGTGAAGCATCGGAATCTAAAACTGGACTCACAGGAGAGGTTCAAATCATAGAACGTTAGAGTGTCAGTCCTCTTGTACTTAAGTCGGCATGGTGCCATTTGTATTAAATTCGGATGCAATTTCTGTGTTTCATCGTCAATAAGAAGGTCCAAGGGATACTGTGAACCTGAAATGAAGCATCGGAATCCAAAACCGGGCTCACAGGAGAGGTTCAAATCATAGAAAGTTAGAGTGTCTGTGCTCTTTTACTTAAGTCGGCATTGTGCCTTTTGTATTTAATTCGGATGCAATTTCTGTGTTTCATCGTCCATTAGAAAGTCCAAGGGATACAGTAAACCTGAAATGAAGCATCGAAATCAAAAACTGGACACACAGGTAAGGTTCCTATCATAGAAAGTTGGAGTGTCATTCCTCTTGTACTTAAGTCGGCATGGTGCCATTTATATTATATTCGGATGCAATTTCTGTGTTTCATCGTCAATAAGAAGTTCCAAGGAATACAGTAAACTTGAAGTGCAGCATCGGAATCTAAAACTGGACTCAAAGGCGAGGTTCAAATCATTGGAAGTTAGAGTGTCTGTCCTCTTTTACTTAATTCGGCATTGTGCCTTTTGTATTAAATTCGGATGCAATTTCTGTGTTTCATCGTCAATAAGAAGATCCAAGGGATACAGTAAACCTGAATTGAAGCATCAGAATCTTAAACTGGACTCACAGGAGAGGTTCAAATCATAGAAAGTTAGAGTGTCAGTCCTCTTGTAGTTAAGTCAGCATTGTGCCTTTTGTATTAAATTCGTATGCAATTTCTGTGTTTCATCGTCAATAAGAAGGTCCAAGGGATACAGTAAACCTGAAGTGAAGCATTGGAATCTAAAATTGGACTCATAGGAGCGGTTAAATCATAGAATGTTAGAGCGTCAGTCCTCTTGTACTTATGTCGGCATTGTGCCTTTTGTATTAAATTCGCCTGCAATTTCTGTGCTTCATCGTCAATAAGAAGGTCCAAAGGATACAGTAAACCTGAAGTGCAGCATGGGAATCTAAAACTGAACTGACAGGAGAGGTCCAAATCGTAGAAAGTTAGTGTGTCAGTCCTTTTGTACTTAAGTCGGCATTGTGCCTTTTATATTAAATTCGGATGCAATTTCTGTGCTTCATCGTCAATAAGAAGGTCCAAGGGATACAGTAAACCTGATGTGAAGCATCGGAATCTAAAACTGGACTCACAGAAGAGGTTCAAATCATAGAACGTTAGAGTGTCAGTCCTCTTGTACTTAAGGCGGCATTGTGCCTTTTGTATTAAATTCGGAAGCAATTTCTGTAATTCATCATCAATAAGAAGGTCCAAGGTTTAGAGTAAACCTGAAGTGAAGCATCGGAATCCAAAACTGGACTCACAGGAGAGGTTCAAATCATAGAAAGTTAGAGTGTCAGTTGTCTTGTACTTAAGGCGGCATTGTGCCTTTTGAATTAAATTCGGATGCAATTTCTGTGTTTCATCGTCAATAAGTAGGTACAAGGGATACTGTGAACCTGAAGTGAAGCATCGGATCCAAAACTGGGCTCACAGGAGAGGTTCAAATCACAGAAAGTTAGAGTGTCTGTCATCTTTTACTTAAGTCGGCATTGTTCCTTTTGTATTAAATTCGGATGCAATTTCTGTGTGTCATCGTCAATTAGAAGGTCCAAGGATACAGTAAACCTGAAATGAAGCATCGGAATCCAAAACTGGACTCACAGGTAAGGTTCTAATCATAGAAAGTTAGAGTGTCATTCCTCTTGTACTTAAGTCGGCATGGTGCCATTTGTATTAAATTCGGATGCAATTTTTGTGTTTCATCGTCAATAAGAAGGTCCAAGGGATACTGTGAACCTGAAGTGAAGCATCGGAATCCAAAACCGGGCTCACAGGAGAGGTTCAAATCATAGAAAGTTAGAGTGTCTGTCCTCTTTTATTTAAGTCGGCATTGTGCCTTTTGTATTAAATTCGGATGCAATTTCTGTGTTTCATCGTCAATTAGAAAGTCCAAGGGATACAGTAAACCTGAAATGAAGCATCGGAATCTAAAACTGGACTCACAGGTAAGGTTCAAATCATAGAAAGTTAGAGTGTCACTCCTCTTGTACTTAAGTCGGCATGGTGCCATTTGTATTAAACGTCAATAAGAAGGTCCAAGGTATACAGTAAACCTGAAGTGAAGCATCGGAATCTAAAACTGGACTCACAGGAGAGGTTCAAATCATAAAAAGTTAGAGTGTCAGTCCTCTTGTACTTAAGTCAGCATTGTGCCTTTTGTATTAAATTCGGATGCAATATCTGTATTTCATCGTCTATATGAAGGTCCAAGGATACAGTAAACCTGAAGTGAAGCATTGGAATCTAAAACTGGACTCACAGGTGCGGTTAAATCATAGAAAGATAGAGCGTCAGTCCTCTTGTGCTTATGTCGGCATTGTGCCTTTTGTATTAAATTCGCATGCAATTTCTGTGCTTCATCGTCAATAAGATGGTCCAAAGGATACAGTAAACCTGAAGTGAAGCATCGGAATCTAAAACTGGACTCACAGGAGAGGTTCAAATCATAGAACGTTAGAGTGGCAGGGCTCTTGTACTTAAGTATGCATTGTGCCTTTTGTATTAAATTCGGATGCAATTTCAGTGTTTCATCGACAATAAGAAAGTCCAAGGTATACAGTAAACCTGAAGCAAGCATCGGAATCTACAACTCAACTCACAGGAGAGGTTCAAATCATAGAAAGTTAGAGTGCCAGTCCTCATGTACTTGAGTCGGCTTTGTGCCTTTTCTATTAAATTCGGATGCAATTTCTGTGTTTCATCGTCAATAAGAAGGTCCATGGTATACAGTAAACCTGAAGTGAAGCATGGGCATCTAATATTGGATTCACACTAGAGGTTTAAATCATAGAATGTTAGAGTGTCAGTCCTCTTGTACTTAAGTCGGCATTGTGGCTTTTGTATTAAATTCGGATGCGATTTCTGTGTTTCATCGTCAGTAAGAAGGTCCAAGGGGTACAGTAAACGTGAAGTGAAGCATCGGAATCTAAAACTGAACTCACAGGAGAGGTTCAAATCGTAGAAAGTTAGTGTGTCAGTCCTTTTGTACTTAAGTCGGCATTGTGTCTTTTATATTAAATTCGGATGCAATTTCTGTGCTTCATCGTCAATAAGAAGGTCCAAGGGATACGGTAAACCTGAAGTGAAGCATCGGAATCTAAAACTGGACTCACAGGAGAGGTTCAAATCATAGAACGTTAGAGTGTCAGTCCTCTTGTACTTAAGGCGGCATTGTGAATTTTGTATTAAATTCGGATGCAATTTCTGTATTTCATCATCAATAAGAAGGTCCAGGGTTTAGAGTAAACCTGAAGTGAAGCATCGGAATCCAAAACTGGACTCACAGGAGAGGTTCAAATCATAGAAAGATAGAGTGTCAGTCCTCTTGTACTTAAGGCGGCATTGTGCCTTTTGTATTAAATTCGGATGCAATTTCTGTGTTTCATCGTCAATAAGAAGGTCCAAGTGATACTGTGAACCTGAAGTGAAGCATCGGAATCCAAAACCGGGCTCACAGGAGAGGTTCAAATCACAGAAAGTTAGAGTGTCTGTCATTTTTTACTTAAGTCGGCATTGTTCCTTTTGTATTAAATTCGGATGCAATTTCTGTGTGTCATCGTCAATTAAAAGGTCCAAGGGATACAGTAAACCAGAAATGAAGCATCGGAATCTAAAACTGGATTCACAGGTAAGGTTCAAATCATAGAAAGTTAGAGTGTCATTCCTCTTGTACTTAAGTCGGCATGGAGCCATTTGTATTAAATTCGGATGCAATTTCTGTGTTTCATCGTCAATAAGAAGGTCCAAGGGATACTGTGAACCTGAAGTGAATTATCGGAATCCAAACCCGGGCTCACAGGAGAGGTTCAAATCATAGAAAGTTAGAGTGTCTGTCCTCTTTTACTTAAGTCGGCATTGTGCCTTTTATATTAAATTCGGATGCAATTTCTGTGTTTCATCGTCAATTAGAAAGTCCAAGGGATACAGTAAACCTGAAATGAAGCATCGGAATCTAAAACTGGACTCACAGGTAAGGTTCAAATCATAGAAAGTTAGTGTGTCATTCCTCTTGTACTTAAGTCGGCATGGTGCCATTTGTATTAAATTCGGATGCAATTTCTGTGTTTCATCGTCAATAAGAAGGGCCAAGGAATACAGTAAACTTGAAGTGCAGCATCGGAATCTAAAACTGGACTCAAAGGCGAGGTTCAAATCATAGAAAGTTAGAGTGTCAGTCCTCTTGTACTTAATTCGGCATTGTGCCTTTTGTATTAAATTCGGATGCAATTTCTGTGTTTCATCGTCAATAAGAAGGTCCAAGGGATACTGTGAACCTGAAGTGAAGCATCGGAATCCAAACCCGGGCTCACAGGAGAGGTTCAAATCATAGAAAGTTAGAGTGTCAGTCCTCTTGTACTTAAGTCGGCATTGTGCCTTTTGTATTAAATTCTGATGTAATTTTTGTGTTTCATCGTCAATAAGAAGGTCCAAGTGATACAGTAAACCTGAAGTGAACCATCGGAATCTAAAACTGGACTCACAGGAGGGGTTCAAATCATAGAAAGTTAGAGTGTCAGTCCTCTTGTACGTAAGTCGGCATTGAGCCTTTTGTATTAAATTCAGATGCAATTTCTGTGTTTCATCGTCAATAAGAAGATCCGAGAGATACAGTAAACCTGAAGTGAAGCATCGGAATCTATAACTGGACTCTCAGGAGGGGTTAAAATCATTGAAAGTTATAGTGTCAGTGCGCTTGTACATAAGTCGGCATTGTGCCTTTGTATTAAATTCGGATGCAATTTCTGCATTTCATCGTCAATAAGAAGGTCCGAGGTATACTGTAAACCTGAGGTGAAGCGTCGGAATCTAAAACTGGACTCACAGGAGAGGCTCAAATCATAGAATGTTAGAGTGTCAGTCCTCTTGTACTTAAGTCGGCATCGTGCCTTTTGTATTAAATTCGGATGCAATTTCTGTGTTTCATCTTCAATAAGATGGTCCTAGGAATACAGTAAACCTGAAGTGAAGCATCGGATCTAAAACTGGACTCACAGGAGAGGTTCAAATCAAAGAAAGTTAGAGTGTCAGTCATCTTGTACATAAGTCGGCATTGTGCCTTTTGTATTAAATTCGGATGCCATTTCTGTGTTTCATCGTCACTAAGAAGGTCCATGGTATACAGTAAACCTGAAGTGAAGCATCGGAATGTAATACTGGATTCACACTAGAGGTTTAAATCATAGAATGTTAGAGTGTCAGTCCTCTTGTACTTAAGTCGGCATTGTGCCTTTTATAATCAATTCGGATGCAATTTCTGTGCTTCATCGACAATAACAAGGTCCAAGGGATACAGTAAACCTGAAGTGAAGCGTCGGAATCTAAAACAGGACTCACAGGAGAGGTTCAAATCATAGAACGTTGAGTGTCACTCCTCTTGTACTTAAGTTGGCATTGTGCCTTTTGTATTAAATTCGGATGCAATTTCTGTTTTTCATCATCAATAAGAATGTCCAAGGTATACAGTAAAACTGAAGTGAAGCAATGGAATCTACAACTCAACTCACAGGAGAGGTTCAAATCATAGAAAGTTAGAGTGTCAGTCCTCTTGTACTTAAGTCGGCATTGTGCCTTTTGTATTAAATTCGGATGAAATTTCTGTGTTTCTTCGTCAATAAGAAGGTCCAAGGGATACAGTAAACCTGAAGTGAAGCATCAGATTTTCAAACTGGACTCACATGAGAGGTTCAAATCACAGAAATTTAGAGTGTCAGTCCTCTTGTACTTAAGTTTTCATTGTGCCTTTTGTATTAAATTCGGATGCAATTTCTGTGTTTCATCGTCAATGAGAAGGACCAAGGGATACGGTAAACCTGAAGTGAAGCATCGGAATCTAAAACTGGACTCACAGGAGAGGCTCAAATCATAGAACGTTAGAGTGTCAGTCCTCTTGTACTTAAGTCGGCATTGTACCTTTTGTATTAAATTCGGATGCAATTTCATTATTTCATCATCAATAAGAAGGTCCAAGGTATAGAGTAAACCTGAAGTGAAGCATCGGAATCCAAAACTGGACTCACAGGAGAGGTTCAAATCATAGAAAGTTAGAGTGTCAGTCCTCTTGTACTTAAGGCAGCATTGTGCCTTTTGTATTAAATTCGGATGCAATTTCTGTGTTTCATCGTCAATTAGGAGGTCCAAGGGATACAGTAAACCTGAAGTGAAGCATCGGAATCCAAAATCGGGCTCACAGGAGAGGTTCAAATCATAGAAATTTAGTGTGTTTGTCCTCTTTTACATAAGCCGGCATTGTGCCTTTTGTATTAAATTCGTATGCAATTTCTGTGTTTCATCGTTAATTAGAAGGTCCAAGGATTACAGTAAACCTGATATGAAGCATCGGATTCTAAAACTGTACTCACAGGTAACGTTCAAATCATAGAAAGTTAGAGTATCAGTCCTCTTGTACTTAAGTCGTCATGCTGACATTTGTATTAAATTCGGATACAATTTCTGTGTTTCATCGTCAATAAGAAGGTCCAAGTGATACAGTAAACATGAAGTGCAGCATCGGAATCTAAAACTGGACTCAAAGGCGAGGTTCAATTAAATAGAAACTTAGAGTGTTAGTCCTCCTGTACTTAATTCGGCATTGTGCCTTTTGTATTAAATTGGAATGCAATTTCTGTGTCTCATCGTCAATAAGAAGGTCCAAGGGATACAGTAAACCTGAATTGAAGCATCAGAATCTAGAACTGGACACACAGGAGAGGTTCAAATCATAGAAAGTTAGAGTGTCTGTCCTCTTGTACTTAAGTCGGCATTGTGCATTTTGTATTAAATTCGGATGCAATATCTGTGTTTCATCGTCAATAAGAAGGTCCAAGGGATGCAGTAAACCTGAAGTGAAGCATCGGAATCTACAACTCAACTCACAGGAGAGGTTCAAATCATAGAAAGTTAGAGTGTCAGTCCTCTTGTGCTTAAGTCTTCATTGTACCTTTTGTATTAAATTCGGATGCAATTTCTGAGTTTCATCGTCAATAAGAATGTCCAAGGTATACAGTAAACCTGAAGTGAAGCATCGGAATCTAAAACTGGATTCAAAGGAGAGGTTTAAATCATAAAAGTTAGAGTGTCAGTCCTCTTGTACTTAAGTCGGCATTGTGCCTTTTGTATTAAATTCGGATGAAATTTCTGTTCTTCATCGTCAATAAGAAGGTCCAAGGTATACAGAAAACCTAAAGAGAAAGCATCGAAATCTAAAACTGGACTCACAGGAGCGGTTGAATCATTGAAAGTTAGAGCGGTAGTCCTCTTGTACTTAAGTCGGCATTGTTGCTTTTGTATTAAATTCGGATGCAATTTCTGTGTTTCATCGTCAGCAAGAAGGTCCAAGGGGTTCAGTAAACCTGAAGTGAAGCATCGGAATCTAAAACTGAACTCACAGGAGAGGTTCAAATCGTAGAAAGTTAGTGTGTCAGCCCTTTTGTACTTAAGTCGGCATTGTGTCTTTTATATTAAATTCGTATGCAATTTCTGTGCTTCATCGTCAATAAGAATGTCCAAGGGATACGGTAAACCTGAAGTGAAGCATCGGAATCTAAAACTGGACTCACAGGAGAGGTTCAAATCATAGAACGTTAGAGTGTCAGTCCTCTTGTACTTAAGGCGGCATTGTGCTTTTGAACTAAATTCGGTTGCAATTTCTGTATTTCATCATCAATAAGAAGGTCCAAGGGATACTGTGAACCTGAAGTGAAGCATCGGAATCCAAACCCGGGCTCACAGGAGAGGTTCAAATCACAGAAAGTTAGAGTGTCTGTCATCTTTTACTTAAGTCGGCATTGTTCCTTTTGTATAAAATTCGGATGCAATTTCTGTGTATCATCGTCAATTAGAAGGTCCAAAGGAATCAGTAAACCTGAAATGAAGCATCGGAATCTAAAACTGGATTCACAGGTAAGGTTCAAATCATAGAAAGTTAGAGTGTCATTCCTCTTGTACTTAAGTCGGCATGGTGCCATTTGTATTAAATTCGGATGCAATTTCTGTGTTTCATCGTCAATAAGAAGGTCCAAGGGATACTGTGAACCTGAAGTGAAGCATCGGAATCCAAAACCGGGCTCACAGGAGAGGTTCAAATCATAGAAAGTTAAAGTGTCTGTCCTCTTTTACTTAAGTCGGCATTGTGCCTTTTGTATTAAATTCGGATGCAATTTCTGTGTTTCATCGTCAATTAGAATGTCCAAGGGATACAGTAAACCTGAAATGAAGCATTGGAATCTAAATCTGGACTCACAGGTAAGGGTCAATTCATAGAAAGTTAGAGCGTCATTCCTCTTGTACTTAAGTCGGCATGGTGCCATTTGTATTAAATTCGGATGCAATTACTGTGTTTCATCGTCAATAAGAAGGGCCAAGGAATACAGTAAACTTGAAGTGCAGCATCGGAATCTAAAACTGGACTCCAAGGCGAGGTTCAAATCATAGAAAGTTAGAGTGTCAGTCCTCTTGTACTTAATTCGGCATTGTGCCTTTTGTATTAAATTCGGATGCAATTTCTGTGTTTCATCGTCAACAAGACGGTCCAAGGGATACAGTAAACCTGAATTGAAGCATCAGAATCTAAAACTGGACTCACAGGAGAGGTTCAAATCATAGAAAGTTAGAGTGTCAGTCCTCTTGTACTTAAGTCGGCATTGTGCATTTTGTATTAAATTCTGATGTAATTTCTGTGTTTCATCGTCAATAAGAAGGTCCAAGTGATACAGTAAACCTGAAGTGAACCATCGGAATCTAAAACTGGACTCACAGGAGAGGTTCAAATCATAGAAAGTTAGAGTGTCAGTCCTCTTGTACTTAAGTCGGCATTGTGCCTTTTGTATTAAATTCAGATGCAATTTCTGTGTTTCATCGTCAATAAGAAGATCCGAGAGATACAGTAAACCTGAAGTGAAGCATCGGAATCTATAATAGGACTCTCAGGAGGGGTTAAAATCATTGAAAGTTATAGTGTCAGTCCTCTTGTACATAAGTCGGCATTGTGCCTTTGTATTAAATTCGGATGCAATTTCTGTATTTCATCGTCAATAAGAAGGTCCAAGGTATACATTAAACCTGAGGTGAAGCGTCGGAATCTAAAACTGGACTCACAGGAGAGGTTCAAATCATAGAATGTTAGAGTGTCAGTCCTCTTGTACTTAAGTCGGCATTGTGCCTTTTGTATTAAATTCGGATGCAATTTCTGTGTTTCATCTTCAATCAGATGGTCCTAGGAATACAGTAAACCTGAAGTGAAGCATCGGATCTAAAACTGGACTCACAGGAGAGGTTCAAATCATAGAAAGTTAGAGTGTCAGTCATCTTGTACATAAGTCGGCATTGTGCCTTTTGTATTAAATTCGCATGCAATTTCTGTGCTTCATCGTCAATAAGAAGGTCCAAAGGATACAGTAAACCTGAAGTGAAGCAGCGGAATCTAAAACTGGATTCACAGGAGAGGTTCAAATCATAGAACGTTAGAGTGTCAGTCCTCTTGTGCTTAAGTATGCATTGTGCCTTTTGTATTAAATTCGGATGCAATTTCTGTGTTTCATCGACAGTAAGAATGTCCAAGGTATACAGTAAACCTGAAGCGAAGCATCGGAATCTACAACTCAACTCACAGGAGAGGTTCAAATCATAGAAAGTTAGAGTGACAGTCCTCATGTACTTGAGTCGGCTTTGTGCCTTTTGTATTAAATTCGGATGCAATTTCTGTGTTTCATCGTCAATAAGAAGGTCCATGGTATACAGTAAACCTGAAGTGAAGCATCGGAATGTAATACTGGATTCACACTAGAGGTTTAAATCATAGAATGTTGGAGTGTCAGTCCTCTTGTACTTAAGTCGGCATTGTGCCTTTTATAATAAATTCGGATGCAATTTTTGTATTTCATCATCAATAAGAAGGTCCAAGGTTTAGAGTAAACCTGAAGTGAAGCATCGGAATCTAAAACAGGACTCACAGGAGAGGTTCAAATCATAGAACGTTGAGTGTCAGTCCTCTTGTGCTTAAGTCGGCATTGTACCTTTTGTATTAAATTCGGATGCCATTTCTGAGTTTCATCGTCAATAAGAATGTCCAAGGTATACAGTAAACCTGAAGTGAAGCATCGGAATCTAAAACTGGATTCAAAGGAGAGGTTTAAATCATAAAAGTTAGAGTGTCAGTCCTCTTGTACTTAAGTCGGCATTGTGCCTTTTGTATTAAATTCAGATGAAATTTCTGTTCTTCATCGTAAATAAGAAGGTCCAAGGTATACAGAAAACCTAAAGAGAAAGCATCGAAATCTAAAACTGGACTCACAGGAGCGGTTAAATCATTGAAAGTTAGAGTGGTAGTCCTCTTGTACTTAAGTCGGCATTGTGCCTTTTGTATTAAATTCGGATGCAATTTGTGTGTTTCATCGTCAATTAGGAGGTCCAAGGGATACAGTAAACCTGAAGTGAAGCATCGGAATCCAAAATCGGGCTCAAAGGAGAGGTTCAAATCATAAAAAATTAGTGTGTTTGTCCTCATTTACATAGGCCGGCATTGTGCCTTTTGTATTAAATTCGGATGCAATTTCTGTGTTTCATCGTTAATTAGAAGGTCCAAGGATTACAGTAAACCTGATATGAAGCATCGGAATCTAAATCTGTTCTCACAGGTAACGTTCAAATCATAGAAAGTTAGAGTATCAGTCCTCTTGTACTTAAGTTGTCATGGTGACATTTGTATTAAATTCGGATACAATTTCTGTGTTTCATCGTCAATAAGAAGGTCCAAGGGATACAGTAAACATGAAGTGCAGCATCGGAATCTAAAACTGGACTCAAAGGCGAGGTTCAAATCATAGAAACCTAGAGTGTCAGTCCTCCTGTACTTAATTCGGCATTGTGCCTTTTGTATTAAATTTGAATGCAATTTCTGTGTTTCATCGTCAATAAGAAGGTCCAAGCGATACAGTAAACCTGAATTGAAGCATCAGAATCTAGAACTGGACTCACAGGAGAGGTTCAAATCATAGAAAGTTAGAGTGTCTGTCCTCTTGTACTTAAGTCGGCATTGTGCATTTTGTATTAAATTCGGATGCAATATCTGTGTTTCATCGTCAATAAGAAGGTCCAAGGGATACAGTAAACCTGAAGTGAAGCATCGGAATCTAAAACTGGATTCACAGGAGAGGTTCAAATCATAGAACGTTAGAGTGACAGTCCTCTTGTACTGAAGTTGGCATTGTGCCTTTTGTATTAAATTCGGATGAAATTTCTGTTCTTCATCGTCAATAAGAAGGTCCAAGGTATACAGAAAACCCAAAGAGAAAGCATCGAAATCTAAAACTGGACTCACAGGAGCGGTTAAATCATTGAAAGTTAGAGTGGTAGTCCTCTTGTACTTAAGTCGGCATTGTGCCTTTTGTATTAAATTCGGATGAAATTTCTGTGTTTCTTCAACAATAAGAAGGTCCAAGCGATACAGTAAACCTAAGTGAAGCATCAGAATTTCAAACTGGACTCACATGAGAGGTTCAAATCATAGAAATTTAGAGTGTCAGTCCTCTTGTATTTAAGTTGGCATTGTGCCTTTTGTATTAAATTCGGATGCAATTTCTGTGTTTCATCGTCAAAGAGAAGGACCAAGGGATACGGTAAACCTGAAGTGAAGCATCGGAATCTAAAACTGGACTCACAGGAGAGGTTCAAATCATAGAACATTAGAGTGTCAGTCCTCTTGTACTTAAGTCGGCATTGTACCTTTTGTATTAAATTCGGATGCAATTTCTGTATTTCATCATCAATAAGAAGGTCCAAGGTATAGAGTAAACCTGAAGTGAAGCATCGGAATCCAAAACAGAACTCACAGGAGAGGTTCAAATCATAGAAAGTTAGAGTGTCAGTCCTCTTGTACTTAAGGCAGCATTGTGCCTTTTGTATTAAATTCGGATGCAATTTCTGTGTTTCATCGTCAATTAGGAGGTCCAAGGGATATAGTAAACCTGAAGTGAAGCATCGGAATCCAAAATCGGGCTCACAGGAGAGGTTCAAATCATAGAAATTTAGTGTGTTTGTCCTCTTTTACATAAGCCGGCATTGTGCATTTTGTATTAAATTCGGATGCAATTTCTGTGTTTCATCGTTAATTAGAAAGTCCAAGGATTACAGTAAACCTGATATGAAGCATCGGAATCTAAAACTGTACTCACAGGTAACGTTCAAATCATAGAAAGTTAGAGTATCAGTCCTCTTGTACTTAAGTCGTCATGGTGACATTTGTATTAAATTCGGATACAATTTCTGTGTTTCATCGTCAATAAGAAGGTCCAAGGGATACAGTAAACATGAAGTGCAGCATCGGAATCTAAAACTGGACTCAAAGGCGAGGTTCAAATCATAGAAACTTAGAGTGTCAGTCCTCCTGTACTTAATTCGGCATTGTGCCTTTTGTATTAAATTGGAATGCAATTTCTGTGTTTCATCGTCAATAAGAAGGTTCAAGGGATACAGTAAACTTGAATTGAAGCATCAGAATCTAGAACTGGACTCACAGGAGAGGTTCAAATCATAGAAAGTTAGAGTGTCTGTCCTCTTGTACTTAAGTCGGCATTGTGCATTTTGTATTAAATTCGGATGCAATATCTGTGTTTCATCGTCAATAAGAAGGTCCAAGGGATTCAGTAAACCTGAAGTGAAGCATCGGAAACTAAAACTGGACTCACAGGAGCGGTTCAAATCATAGAACGTTAGAGTGACAGTCCTCTTGTACTTAAGTTGGCATTGTGCCTTTTGTATTAAATTCGGATGCAATTACTGTGTTTCATCGACAATAAGAATGTCCAAGGTATACAGTAAACCTAAAGCGAAGCATCGGAATCTACAACTCAACTCACAGGAGAGGTTCAAATCATAGAGAGTTAGAGTGTCAGTCCTCATGTACTTGAGCCGGCTTTGTGCCTTTTGTATTAAATTCGGATGCAATTTCTGTGTTTCATCGTCAATAAGAAGGTCCATGGTATACAGTAAACCTGAAGTGAAGCATCGGAATGTAATACTGGATTCACACTAGAGGTTTAAATCATAGAATGTTAGAGTGTCAGTCCTCTTGTACTTAAGTCGGCATTGTGCCTTTTGTATTAAATTCGGATGCAATTTCTGTGTTTCATCGTCAATAAGAAGGTCCAAGGTGTACAGTAAACCTGAAGTGAAGCATCTGAATCTGAAACTGAACTCACAGGAGAGGTTCAAATCATAGAAAGTTAGTGTGTCAGTCCTCTTGTACTTAAGTCTGCATTGTGCCTTTTATATTAAATTCGGATGCAATTTCTGTGCTTCATCGTCAATAAGAAGGTCCAAGGGATACAGTAAACCTGAAGTGAAGCATCGGAATCTAAAACTGGACTCACAGGAGAAGTTCAAATCATAGAACGTTGAGTGTCAGTCCTCTTGTACTTGAGTTGGCATTGTGCCTTTTGTATTAAATTCGGATGCAATTTCTGTTTTTCATCGTCAATAAGAATGTCCTAGGTATACAGTAAACCTGAAGTGAAGCATCGGAATCTACAACTCAACTCACAGGAGAGGTTCAAATCATAGAAAGTTAGAGTGTCAGTCCTCTTGCGCTTAAGTCGGCATTGTGCCTTTTGTATTAAATTCGGATGCAATTTCTGTGTTTCATCGTCAATAAGAATGTCCAAGATTTACAATACACTTGAAGTGAAGCATCGGAATCTACAACTCAACACACAGGAGAGGTAAAAATCATGGAAAGTTAGAGTGTCAGTCCTCTTGTACTTAAGTCGCCATTGTGCCTTTTGCATTAAATTCGGATGCAATTTCTGTGCTTCATCGTCAATTAGAAGGTCCAAGGTATACAGTAAACCTGAAGTGAAGTATCGGAATCTAAAACTGGATTCGAAGGAGAGGTTTAAATCATAAAAGTTAGAGTGTCAGTCCTCTTGTACTTAAGTCGGCATTGTGCCTTTTGTATTAAATTCGGATGAAATTTCTGTGCTTCATCGTCAATAAGAAGGTCCAAGGTATACAGAAAACCTAAAGTGAAAGCATCGGAATCTAAAACTGGACTCAAAGGAGCGGTTAAATCATAGAAAATTAGAGTGGCAGTCCTCTTGTACTTAAGTCGGCATTGTGCCTTTTGTATTAAATTCGGATGAAATTTCTGTGTTTCATCGTCAATGAGAAGGACCAAGGGAAACGGTAAACCTGAAGTGAAGCATCGGAATCTAAAACTGGACTCACAGGAGAGGTTCAAATCATAGAAAGTTAGAGTGTCAGTCCTCTTGTACTTAAGGCAGCATTGTGCCTTTTGTATTAAATTCGGATGCAATTTCTGTGTTTCATCGTCAATTAGGAGGTCCAAGGGATACAGTAAACCTGAAGTGAGGCATCGGAATCCAAAATCGGGCCCACAGGAGAGGTTCAAATCGTAGAAATTTAGTGTGTTTGTCCTCTTTTACTTAAGCCGGCATTGAGCCTTTTCTATTAAATTCGGATGCAATTTCTGTGTTTCATCGTTGATTAGAAGGTCCAAGGATTACAGTATACCTGAAGTGAAGCATCGGAAACTAAAACTGGACTCACAGGAGAGGTTCAAATCATAGAACGTTAGAGTGACAGTCCTCTTGTACTTAAGTTGGCATTGTGCCTTTTGTATTAAATTCGGATGCAATTACTGTGTTTCATCGACAATAAGAATGTCCAAGGTATACAGTAAACCTAAAGCGAAGCATCGGAATCTACAACTCAACTCACAGGAGAGGTTCAAATCATAGAGAGTTAGAGTGTCAGTCCTCATGTACTTGAGTCGGCTTTGTGCCTTTTGTATTAAATTCGGATGCAATTTCTGTGTTTCATCGTCAATAAGAAGGTCCATGGTATACAGTAAACCTGAAGTGAAGCATCGGAATGTAATACTGGATTCACACTAGAGGTTTAAATCATAGAATGTTAGAGTGTCAGTCCTCTTGTACTTAAGTCGGCATTGTGCCTTTTGTATTAAATTCGGATGCAATTTCTGTGTTTCATCGTCAATAAGAAGGTCCAAGGTGTACAGTAAACCTGAAGTGAAGCATCTGAATCTGAAACTGAACTCACAGGAGAGGTTCAAATCATAGAAAGTTAGTGTGTCAGTCCTCTTGTACTTAAGTCTGCATTGTGCCTTTTATATTAAATTCGAATTCAATTTCTGTGCTTCATCGTCAATAAGAAGGTCCAAGGGATACAGTAAACCTGAAGTGAAGCATCGGAATCTAAAACTGGACTCACAGGAGAAGTTCAAATAATAGAACGTTGAGTGTCAGTCCTCTTGTACTTAAGTTGGCATTGTGCCTTTTGTATTAAATTCGGATGCAATTTCTGTTTTTCATCGTCAATAAGAATGTCCTAGGTATACAGTAAACCTGAAGTGAAGCATCGGAATCTACAACTCAACTCACAGGAGAGGTTCAAATCATAGAAAGTTAGAGTGTCAGTCCTCTTGCGCTTAAGTCGGCATTGTGCCTTTTGTATTAAATTCGGATGCAATTTCTGTGTTTCATCGTCAATAACAATGTCCAAGATTTACAATACACTTGAAGTGAAGCATCGGAATCTACAACTCAACACACAGGAGAGGTAAAAATCATGGAAAGTTAGAGTGTCAGTCCTCTTGTACTTAAGTCGGCATTGTGCCTTTTGCATTAAATTCGGATGCAATTTCTGTGCTTCATCGTCAATTAGAAGGTCCAAGGTATACAGTAAACCTGAAGTGAAGTATCGGAATATAAAACTGGATTCGAAGGAGAGGTTTATATCATAAAAGTTAGAGTGTCAGTCCTCTTGTACTTAAGTCGGCATTGTGCCTTTTGTATTAAATTCGGATGAAATTTCTGTGCTTCATCGTCAATAAGAAGGTCCAAGGTATACAGAAAACCTAAAGTGAAGCATCGGAATCTAAAACTGGACTCACAGGAGCGGTTAAATCATAGAAAATTAGAGTGGCAGTCCTCTTGTACTTAAGTCGGCATTGTGCCTTTTGTATTAAATTCGGATGAAATTTCTGTGTTCCTTCGTCAATAAGAAGGCCCAAGGGATACAGTAAACCTGAAGTGAAGCATCAGAATCTCAAACTGGACTCACAGGAGAGGTTCAAATCATAGAAAGTTAGAGTGTCTGTCCTCTTGTACTTAAGTTGGCATTGTGCCTTTTGTATTAAATTCGGATGCAATTTCTGTGTTTCATCGTCAATGAGAAGGACCAAGGGAAACGGTAAACCTGAAGTGAAGCATCGGAATCTAAAACTGGACTCACAGGAGAGGTTCAAATCATAGAAAGTTAGAGTGTCAGCCCTCTTGTACTTAAGGCAGCATTGTGCCTTTTGTATTAAATTCGGATGCAATTTCTGTGTTTCATCGTCAATTAGGAGGTCCAAGGGATACAGTAAACCTGAAGTGAGGCATCGGAATCCAAAATCGGGCCCACAGGAGAGGTTCAAATCATAGAAATTTAGTGTGTTTGTCCTCTTTTACTTATGCCGGCATTGTGCCTTTTCTATTAAATTCGGATGCAATTTCTGTGTTTCATCGTTGATTAGAAGGTCCAAGGATTACAGTAAACCTGAAATGAAGCATCGGAATCTAAAACTGGACTCACAGGTAAGGTTCAAATCATAGGAAGTTAGAGTGTCAGTCCTCTTGTACTTAAGTCGGCATGGTGACATTTGTATTAAATTCGGATGCAATTTCTGTGTTTCATCGTCAATAAGAAGGTCCAAGGGATACAGTAAACATCGGAATCTAAAACTGGACTCAAAGGCGAGGTTAAAATCATAGAAACCTAGAGTGTCAGTCCTCCTGTACTTAATTCGGCATTGTGCCTTTTGTATTAAATTGGAATGCAATTTCTGTGTTTCATCGTCAATAAGAAGGTCCAAGGGATACAGTAAACCTGAATTGAAGCATCAGAATCTAGAACTGGACTCACAGGAGTGGTTCAAATCATAGAAAGTTAGAGTGTCTGTCTCCTTGTACTTAAGTCGGCATTGTGCATTTTGTATTAAATGCGGTTGCAATTTCTATGTTTCATCGTCAATAAGAAGGTCCAAGGGATACAGTAAACCTGAAGAGAACCATCGGAATCTAAAACTGGATCACAGGAGAGGTTCAAATCATAGAAAGTTAGAGTGTCAGTCCTCTTGTACTTAAGTCGGCATTGTGCCTTTTGTATTAAATTCTAATGCAATTTCTGTGTTTCTTCGTCAATAAGAAGGTCCAAGGGATACAGTAAACCTGAAGTGAAGCATCAGAATCTCAAACTGGACTCACAGGAGAGGTTCAAATCATAGTAAGTTAGAGTGTCAGTCCACTTGTACTTAAGTTGGCATTGTGCCTTTTGTATTAAATTCAGATGCAATTTCTGTGTTTCATCGTCAATGAGAAGGACCAAGGGATATGGTAATCTTGAGTGAAGCATCGGAATCTAAAACTGGACTCACAGGAGAGGTTCAAATCATAGAACGTTAGAGTGTCAGTCCTCTTGTACTTAAGGCGGCATTGTGCCTTTTGTATTAAATTCGGATGCAATTTTTGTATTTCATCATCAATAAGAAGGTCCAAGGTTTAGAGTAAACCTGAAGTGAAGCATCGGAATCCAAAACTGGACTCACAGGAGAGGTTCAAATCATAGAAACTTAGAGTGTCATTCCTCTTGTACTTAAGTCGGCATGGTGCCATTTGTATTAAATTCGGATGCAATTTCTGTGTTTCATCGTCAATAAGAAGGTCCAAGGGATACTGTGAACCTGAAGTGAAGCATCGGAATCCAAAACCGGGCTCACAGGAGAGGTTCAAATCACAGAAAGTTAGAGTGTCTGTCCTCTTTTACTTAAGTCGGCATTGTGCCTTTTGTATTAAATTCGGATGCAATTTCTGTGCTTCATCGTCAATAAGAAGGGCCAAGGTATACAGTAAACTTGAAGTGCTGCATCGGAATCTAAAACTGGACTCAAAGGCGAGGTTCAAATCATATAAAGTTAGAGTGTCAGTCCTCTTGTACTTAATTCGGCATTGTGCCTTTTGTATTAAATTCGGATGCAATTTCTGTGTTTCATCGTCAATAAGAAGGTCCAAGGGATACAGTAAACCTGAATTGAAGCATCAGAATATTAAACTGGACTCACAGGAGAGGTTCAAATCATAGAAAGTTAGAGTGTCAGTCCTCTTGTACTTAAGTCGGCATTGTGCATTTTGTATTAAATTCGGATGTAATTTCTGTGTTTCATCGTCAATAAGAAGGTCCAAGTGATACAGTAAACCTGAAGTGAACCATCGGAATCTAAAACTGGACTCACAGCAGAGGTTCAAATCATAGAAAGTTAGAGTGTCAGTCCTCTTGTACTTAAGTCGGCATTGTGCCTTTTGTATTAAATTCAGATGCAATTTCTGTGTTTCATCGTCAATAAGAAGATCCGAGTGATACAGTAAACCTGAAGTGAAGCATCGGAATCTATAACTGGACTCTCAGGAGGGGTTCAAATCATTGAAAGTTATAGTGTCAGTCCTCTTGTACATAAGTCGGCATTGTGCCTTTGTATTAAATTCGGATGCAATTTCTGTATTTCATCGTCAATAAGAAGGTCCAAGGTATACAGTAAACCTGAGGTGAAGCGTCGGAATCTAAAACTGGACTCACAGGAGAGGTTCAAATCATAGAATGTTCGAGTGTCAGTCCTCTTGTACGTATGTCGGCATTGTGCCTTTTGTATTAAATTCGGATGCAATTTCTGTGTTTCATCTTCAATAAGATGGTCCTAGGAATACAGTAAACCTGAAGTGAAGCATCGGATCTAAAACTGGACTAACAGGAGAGGTTCAAATCATTGAAAGTTAGAGTGTCAGTCCTCTTGTACATAAGTCAGCATTGTGCCTTTAGTATTAAATTCGGATGCAATTTCTGTGTTTCATCGTCAATAAGAAGGTCCATGGAATGCAGTAAACCTGAAGTGAAGCATCGGAATCTAATACTGGATTCACACTAGAGGTTTAAATCATAAATTGTTAGAGTGTCAGTCCTCTTGTACTTAAGTCGGCATTGTGCCTTTTGTATTAAATTCGGAGGCAATTTCCGTGTTTCATCGTCAATAAGAAGGTCCAAGGTTTACAGTTAACCTGAAGTGAAGCATCGAAATCCAAAACTGACTCACAGGAGAGGTTCAAATCATAGAAAGTTAGAGTGTCAGTCCTCTTGTACTTAAGTCGGCATTGTGCCTTTTGTATTAAATTCGGGTGCAATTTCTGTGTTTCATCGTCAATAAGAAGGTCCAAGGTTTACAGTAAACCTGAAGTGAAGCATTGAAATCTAAAACTCAACTCACAGGAGAGGTTCAAATCATGGAAAGTTAGAGTGTCAGTCCTCTTGTACTTAAGTCGGAATTGTGCCTTTTGTATTAAATTCGGATGGAATTTCTGTGTTTCATCGTCAATAAGAAGGAATAAGTTATACAGTAAACCTGAAGTGAAGCAACAGAATCTAAAACTGGACTCACAGGAGAGGTTTAAATCATAGAAAGTTACAGGGTCAGTCCTCTTTTAATTAAGTCGGCATTGTGCCTTTTGTATTAAATTCAGATGCAATTTCTGTGTTTCATCGTCTATAAGATGGTCCTAGGAATACAGTGGCCCTGAAGTGAAGCATCGGAATCTAAAACTGGACTCACAGGAAAGGTTCAAATCATAGATAGTTAGAGTGTCAGTCCTCTTGTACTTATGTCAGCATTGTGCCTTTTGTATTAAATTCGGATGCAATATTTGTGTATCATCGTCAGTAAGAAGGTCCAAGGGATACAGTAACCCTGAAGTGAAGCATCGAAATCTAAAACTCAACTCACAGGAGAGGTTCAAATCATAGAAAATCTGAGTGTCAGTCCTCTTGTACTTAAGTCGGCATTGTGCCTTTTGTATTAAATTCGGATGCAATTTCTGTGTTTCATTGTCAATAAGAAGGTCCAAGGGATACAGTATACCGGAAGTGAAACATCGGAATTTAAAACTGAACTCACAGGAGAGGTTCAAATCATAGAAAGTTAGAGAGTCAGTCCTCTTGTACTTAAGTCGGCATTGTGCCTTTTGTATTGAATTCGGATGCAATTTCTGTGTTTCATCGTCAATAAGAAGGTCCAAGGGATTCAGTATACCTGAAGTGAAGCATCGGAATCTAAAACTGGACTCACAGGACAGGTTCAAATCATAGAAAGTTAGAGTGTCATCCTCTTGTACTTAAGTCGGCATTGTGCCTTTTGTATTAAATTCGGATGCAATTTCTGTGTTTCATCGTCAGCAAGAAGGTCCAAGGAATACAGTAAACCTGAAGTGAAGCATCGGAATATAAAACTGGACTCACAGGAGAGGTTCAAATCATAGAAAGTTAGAGTGTCTGTCCTCTTGTACTTAAGTCGGCATTGTGCCTTTGCTATTATGTTCGGATGCAATATCTGTGTTTCATCGTCAATAAGAAGGTCCGAGGGATACAGTAAACCTGAAGTGAAGCATCGGAATCTAAAACTGGACTCACAGGAGAGGTTCAAATCATAGAACGTTAGAGTGTCAGTCCTCTTGTACGTAAGTTGGCATTGTGCCTTTTGTATTAAATTGTAATGCAATTTCTGTGTTTCATCGTCAATAAGAATGTCCAAGGTATACAGTAAACCTGAAGCGTAGCATCGGAATCTACAACTCAACTTACAGGAGAGGTTAAAATCATAGAAAATTAGAGTGTCAGTCCTCATGTACTTGAGTCGGCATTGTGCGTTTTGTATTAAATTCGGATGCAATTTCTGTGCTTCATCGTCAATAAGAAGGTCCAAGGTATACAGTAAACCTGAAGTGAAGCATCGGAATCTAAAACTGGACTCACAAGAGAGGTTCAAATCAGAGAATGTTAGAGTGTCAATCCTCTTGTACTTAAGTCGGCATTGTGCCTTTTGTATAAAATTCGGATGCAATTTCTGTGTTTCGTCGTCAATAAGAAGGTCCAAGGTATACAGTAAACCTGAAGTGAAGCATCGGAATCTAAAACTGGAAGCACAGGAGAGGTTCATATCATAGAAAGTTAGAGTGGCAGTCCTCTTGTATTTAAGTCGGCATTGTGCCTTTTGTATTAAATTCGGATGCAATTTCTGTGTTTCTTCTTCAATAAGAAGGTCCAAGGGATACAGTAAACCTGAAGTGAAGCATGGGAATCTAAAACTGGGCTCACAGGACAGGTTTAAATCATAGAATGTTAGAGTGTCAGTCCTCTTGTACTTAAGTCGGCATTGTGCCTTTTGTATTAAATTCGGATGATATTTTGTGAGCTTCATCGTCAATAAGGAGGTCCAAGTGATACAGTAAACCTGAAGTGAAGCATCGGAATCTAAAACTGGACTCACAGGAGCGGTTAAATCATATAAAGTTAGTGTGTCAGTCCTCTTGTACTTAAGTCGGCATTGTGCCTCTTGTATTAAATTCGGATGAAATTTCTGTGTTTCATCATCAATAAGACGGTCCAAGGTATGCGGTAAACCTGAAGTGAAGCATCGGAATCTAAAACTGGAAGCACAGGAGAGGTTCATATCATAGAATGTTAGAGTGTCAGTCTTCTTGTATTTAAGTCGGCATTGTGCCTTTTGTATTAAATTCGGATGCAATTTCTGTGTTTCATCGTCAATAAGGTGGTATAAGGTTTACAGTCAACCTGAAGTGAAGCATCGAAATCTAAAACTCAACTCAGAGGAGAGGTTCAAATCATAGAAAGTTAGAGTGGCAGTCCTCTTGTACTTAAGTCGGCATTGTGCTTTTGTATTAAATTCGGATGTAATTTCTGTGTTTCATCGTCAATAAGAAGGTCCAAGTGATACAGTAAACCTGAAGTGAACCATCAGAATCTAAAACTGGACTCACAGGAGAGGTTCAAATCATAGAAAGTTAGAGTGTCAGTCCTCTTGTACTTTAGTCGGCATTGTGCCTTTTGTAGTAATTCAGATGCAATTTCTGTGTTTCATCGTCAATAAGAAGATCCGAGTGATACAGTAAACCTGAAGTGAAGCATCGGAATCTATAACTGGACTCTCAGGAGGGGTTCAAATCATTGAAAGTTATAGTGTCAGTCCTCTTGTACATAAGTCGGCATTGTGCCTTTGTATTAAATTCGGATGCAATTTCTGTATTTCATCGTCAATAAGAAGGTCCAAGGTATACAGTAAACCTGAGGTGAAGCGTCGGAATCTAAAACTGGACTCACAGGAGAGGTTCAAATCATAGAATGCTCGAGTGTCAGTCCTCTTGTACTTAAGTCGGCATTGTGCCTTTTGTATTAAATTCGGATGCAATTTCTGTGTTTCATCTTCAATAAGATGGTCCTAGGAATACAGTAAACCTGAAGTGAAGCATCGGATCTAAAACTGGACTAACAGGAGAGGTTCAAATCATTGAAAGTTAGAGTGTCAGTCCTCTTGTACATAAGTCAGCATTGTGCCTTTTGTATTAAATTCGGATGCAATTTCTGTGTTTCATCGTCAATAAGAAGGTCCAAGGGATACAGTAAACCTGAAGCCTAGCATCGGAATCTACAACTCAACTCACAGGAGAGGTTCAAATCATAGAAACTTAGAGTGTCAGTCCTCATGTACTTGAGTCGGCTTTGTGCCTTCTGTATTAAATTCGCATGCAATTTCTGTGCTTCATCGTCAATAAGAAGGTCCAAAGGATACAGTAAACCTGAAGTGAAGCATCGGAATCTAAAACTGGACTCACAGGAGAGGTTCAAATCATAGAACGTTAGAGTGTCAGTCCTCTTGTACTTAAGTTGGCTTTGTGCCTTTTGTATTAAATTCGGATGCAATTTCTGTGTTTCATCGTCAATAAGAATGTCCAAGGTATATAGTAAACCTGAAGCCTAGCATCGGAATCTACAACTCAACTCACAGGAGAGGTTCAAATCATAGAAACTTAGAGTGTCAGTCCTCATGTACTTGAGTCGGCTTTGTGCCTTTTGTATTAAATTCGGATGCAATTTCTGTGTTTCATCGTCAATAAGAAGGTCCATGGAATGCAGTAAACCTGAAGTGAAGCATCGGAATCTAATACTGGATTCACACTAGAGGTTTAAATCATAAATTGTTAGAGTGTCAGTCCTCTTGTACTTAAGTCGGCATTGTGCCTTTTGTATTAAATTCGGATGCAATTTCCGTGTTTCATCGTCAATAAGAAGGTCCAAGGTTGTAATATTAGTAATTTTCGCCTCACAAACATTAATATACGCTCAATAGTAAACGCCTGATGGCCTAACGTTATCGAAAAATTGTAAAGTAAAAGAAATGAATCATCGCATAGCAGCGACAGAATCTATTATTCTTTATCTTTACCGTTCTTGCGCGGTGCCAGTAAATCTCTATGTACATGTATCGATTAATGGTGTAAAAAAGAATTCTGTTGTTTCAAGACAAATGAGGCTGTTGGCGCCTCACCTTTTACTGTTTGTGTTCCATGAGAGGCGGACGCAGACTTGCTGCGTTCCGCAACTGTATTTTATATTTTATGTGAAAATATTTAGTGAATATGCTAATTGTTATTTTTTCCAATCAGAAAACATGTAGTTTCTTGTAACTGATATCGAACAGACAGCGTCAAGAGGACATTTTGACTGTTATGTATAAAGTATTTAACCACAATGGTCATCTATTGTAATTTAATATGAAAAGGTACGTAGCATTAAAAAGAAAAACGTGTGTTAAAGATAAGTGTGCTTATTTTCGTAAATTAACCTTGATGAGTCCATCTCCTTATTTACTTAACTGTTAATTATTTTGTGTTACTTCATCATCAGAAATTACGATCACGCTGATGGGCCGAACGCAGCATGAGGCAGAAGGAACATTATCGTTTTCCTATTATTTCTGAACCAACTTTTTTTAATTGTGTAGTGTTGCATTTCTTTTAAAGTCTATAAATCTTCTGGTCCCTTAGTGTTGATCCGGGTATGACTACATCGCGACTATAAAAATGCACAGAAATGATAATGTTTCTTCCGAGCGATCTCAAATATATATATCAATATGCTGCTCTTATTCAGGTATTTAATGGTCAACGTATGTTATTATAATAGCGTAATAAATCCCTGATTCTGTTGCCAAGTGGCCCACCAAAATATTCACTTTTTCGACATTAAAAAAAAAGTAACAATTCTTTTTATTTTTGTCCCCCAAGAGCAACGCTACACTTGGCGCCCGAACAGGGACTTGATCAAAAAATCATTTCATGTATGTGTTTAAAAAATTTTCTTTGCTTGTTCTAATAACTGTTTCATTTTTTTCATGTGGATGCAATTCAACCGAGAAAGAGAAGTGGGAAAACCTTTTAATTAATTCAGAAGAACGATTGATGAAATTACCAAAAAACGCGAGTATCCAGCTGTATCATTATCAAGACAGCCATAGTAAGTCAAATTTTTATACGCAGTAGCCAAGCTTTCGTAGTGACGTAGCATCTTTCGAGTTGATCAGAACGTAAACCTGTCTTTCCTTGCCTTGAAACAGCTTTATTTCAATTTGTCCATAGTCCATTCTTACGTAGTTAAATTCAGTGAAAGTGTAACATTGTTGTCAGTGCATAAAAAAAATTACGATATGGCGGATAACTACGCTCAAAACTGGTAAAACGTGTGATATTTCATTTGTTTGTAATTAGTAGGAACCATCTTGTCTTCTTGGCGTAAATGAACGTCAGTTGTTACCCAGAGTTAAAATTTTATCTTAGGTCCCAGTAAGCCATAGCACTACGTCACAGACAAACGACTGACGGCAGTGACAAACAATATCTGTAGCATTTTGACGTTTGACAAATAATTCATGAACATGGCTGACGGTAAACAGCGGACACAAACAAAACCAGACGACAGCGGTGATGCGAATGGACCTCACTATCCATTACGATCACGCGCGATCGGTACACGAGCGGAGGCAGAAGCAGCCTCGACCGAAGTTTTAGAAGCTGGTCCTAGTGTGCAAACTATTCCCGCTTTTGAAAAAAATGACTTGGCTGCAATGATCGAAGCAATAATGGAACGCAAGTTCGAAAGTCAAAGACAGAGAGAGGCGCAAAGACAGGAACGTGAAAAGCAGGAAAAATTAGATGAAAAGGCCCGCGAAGAAAAAGAGAAGGCCGAAAGACGGCATAATAAAAATCAGGTCCTTACAAATCTGTGCAACTCAGTAAAAGAAGACATAAATTCAGTAAAAACAGAAATAAATTCGGTAAAAACAGACATAAATTCAGTAAAAACAGATCTGCAAACAGAGATAAATGACCTAAATATACGGTTAAATTCGGTAAAGGCCGAACTAAAGGCAGACATAACAGCTGATTTAAATACCCTGTTGGGTAATGTCCAAAGCCAAATCAGCAGTCAGATCACGATCATGAGGCTAGAAATTGACACACAAGTAGAGTCAAAAATAGAGGATATTTCAAAACGGTTAGATGAAAAAATCGAAACAGCCAAGGGGGAGATAAATTCAAAAGTGATAGAATATCAAAAACAAGCTGCGACCTTAAAAGAAGATTATACTGCAATCTCTGATGAGGTCAAAGGAGTTAAAACCGCAGTAGACACGATCGAGAATGTTGTTGATGATCTTTCGAAACAGATTGAGACTCTTAATGTAGAGGACCAAATAAAGAATACTGTTAAGGCACATGCTGAAGCATTGTCTGATCACTACCAAGAGTGGATTAAAAACAAAGACGGATTCATAGAAAACAAGGTCAAGAACGAACTCAGGGAAACTGTCAAAAACATGACCTTTGAAATATTGGCAGCCCCTGGAAAAACAGGAGACACGGTGATGTCAGAATTAGGCCAGATAAGACGAACGTTAGCTCAAGATTTACCTGAATGGCGTCAACAGATAGTTGATGAAGTTCGTACACTAAAATGTCAAGTTGAAAATTCCCCACCTCCCGTGTCAGGAAACTGGAATAATTCACCACGAAGTAATGAACAACAGCAGGTACATTACCGTTCACCATTTGTTAACGCTCAAACTCATAGTTCTATAGAAGCACAAGTTAACCAGAGTACCAGCCCACCCACTTTTGTCAGTTTGATGCAGGAGGAAAGCGTGATCAAACATCGTATTTTTCCGACCTTTCACCCACAGAAAAGAGAAATTCATCCTATAGTGTTCCTCCGAAATTTTTCAGGAATTTTCCCAAGTAGCTGGAGTGACCGCCAGCGAATTCAATTTGTTAGTGGATTTATCGTAGGCGATGCTGCCTTATGGGGAACCGAAATGGTCGACTCTTGTAAAAGTTACAAAGAGTTTGAACAGATGTTTTTAGCTAAATTCTGGAGTTCTGGTGTGCAGCAGCGCCTGAGAAAAGAGGTTTACAACGCCGAAGTGTTTAACAGTAAGCGCGGTAGTTTGAGAAGATATTTTGAAAAGTATTTAGCGAAAATCAAGTTCTGGGATTCGCCGATCACCGCCAAAGACGTTATTATGATTCTAAAAACTAAGCTACCGATTGCGATCAGAGAAAAGTTAGTAAACGTGTCTGAGGACGATACGGACACTTTCCTATCTGTGTTAGACTCGTTAGATCTGATTTACGAGGACGCTAGAGTTGATGTTGGCAACGCCCACTTCAGTGCAGGCGGCCAGCACAATACAGAATACGCAGGCAACAATGGCGGCCGAGCGAAAGCGCGTCACAGCGACAGCCAGTACCAACCCCACATCGGTTTCAAAAATAAACGCACTACGTACTCCAACAGCAAATACAAAAATAAGTACAATAACGGCCAGAGATACAATCCAATATATAATTCGTCACCACTTCAGTACGAAAATACACATTATAACACACAGCCCCAGCAATATGGAAACACGCAACCGATCAACGGTAATTATAAATACGATCAGTCTTACGATTCAAATCGACGGTGGAAAAGAAATAAATGGCATAATCAAGGTGGAGACCAATGTACACCTTTCACTAACGGTTACAATCAACACAAGCCACAGCAAAATACTGTTCAGCCACAAGCGAACGGACCTTCGGGAACTCTGAAGCCTAAACGCCCGCATAATACGCAAATTTATTATGCGCAAGCGAATACGCCAGGACAACAAGATCCGTTTCCAACCGAGTTCGTACCACAAAACCAACACCAGTTCCAGACGGAAGAAACATTAAGAAATATAAATCAGCAGGAAAGTAAGCGTCGAGCGGAAAATTAAAAGCAGCACCTTTGAGCCTCCTAGAGGATGCTGCAGGTTTGAATGGGGGCACCCTGTCCGTTAGTCCACATGAAATTAAAGCAATTAGGTATGACAAAGAGACAAACTTACGGGATGATCTAGTAGCAGACACTGAGACGAAAGACAATGATGACGTATGGGACGAACAAGTTCAAGCTTCCATAAGGGTATCAATTGCCAACATACCTGTAACAGCTATTGTAGATACAGGAGCTAATATAAATGTCTTATCTTTATGTTTATTTAAGCAAATATCCTCTGTATGCAAAGTTTTATCACTTCCAATTCAAGGTTGCACCATATCGGGAGCAATTGGTCCACTAACACAACGTGTAAATCTTCAGACTCAGCTTCAAATCCAGATAGAGTCTATTTCAGTAACGTGCATTTTTCTTATTGTTAAGAACCTATCAGTGCCATGTATTCTGAGTATGGAATTCTTGAGGCAGACGAAAGCTAAAATTGACATCGAGTGTGGAATCTGTACTCTAGTAGCGAGCCAGCAACAAGTAACTGTAAATTTGTTAAGAAGTAAGGTGAAGACAAACTTTGGGGTGCTTCAAACAGCAGTACGGCCATGGACTAAAAGACAACAGTACAGTCAGACAGAAGACATGACAGATCTTGAAAGTGTTAATGACGATGAGTATAAAGACCTAATTCCCGGTCAGAATGAATTATACGGTAAAGCTAGTGAGTCCATTGAATTATCCAAACAACAGAAGAATGAGCTTTACAATTTGTTAACATATTACGTTCAAGTATTTTCTAAGAAACCTGGACTAATAAAAGGCTTTGAATATCGAATGGATGTCCTGCCCCATTCAACCTACTGTAGAACAAGCTATTCCATTCCATATGCGAGACGCGAAGCTGTCAAGTGCGAGATCAAGAAAATGTTACGCTGGAATGTGATAGAAGTATCTCATTCACCTTATTCGAATCCTTTATTGTCTGTGCTAAAATCAGATGGTAGCGTAAGGCTAGTCCTAGATGCAAGATTAATCAATAAAATTAAAGTACCCATAAGAACGAGACCAGAGGCTCTTGAAGAGCATCTGCAGAAGTTTCTTGGAGTTAGTTATTAGTCAGGACTCACTTTAAACCATCCCTGTTGTTAAAGAAGAATCGTAAGTGGCAACACATTTATGAAGGTCCCTTTGTGATAATGAGGAAACCACACATTGGTAGCTATTTGTTATCTGACCCTGCCACGAATAAAATCAAAGGATTGTTCCACCATCAAGATTTAAGAAAATTTTATAACGCCAGGAATTAAGTTAATTTAAGCTGTAAGAAAATTCTAAGGTATTGGAGATCAGGATTAACCAATGAGTAACAAGAACGGAACTGAACTGACTACGGACGTTAACCGGTGCTGAAAGGAAACCTTGTGTATTAAAACAACGCGTCTGGAAAATAAAATACAGAATAAGTTGCAGCAAGTATTTACATGAATAATCTTTATGTAAACAGGAGGACATGTCCTAGAGGCGATTTTCAATTTTAGTTATAAGTTAGTATGTAAGGAAAATGATGTACTCGAGAGGTATTAATTAGCCCCGAGGTACTAAAATGAGGAAAGAGGAAGGAGCGAATAATGCACTTCTCTCGCTAAATAGTAATTTGAGAATGAGCAGGAAGGAGCGAATAATGCACTTCTCTCCCTAAATAGTAATATGAAAATGATGATTATATGTGCTTAGTATTAGTAAGTGAAATTTAATCGAGGACAAATTAATTACCTGTTTTAAAAGGAAATACTTAAACGTCCAGACAAAAGAGGAAAGTTGTGAGAAAGATTCGATTCCATGAGGTTATTCCCTATTTTCAAATGTGACGTAAATAAGGCACCACCTGTTAGCGTAAAACAGTCGGTAGATTTAACTTGTAAATTCCAGCACAGTGCTGTGCCAGCGATAAAATAACATCTCTTTGAAGTGAACAGATACCTAGGATTAAGCATGAACAGATTGATGACGCAGTGCAATTGTTCTAAAAAGGCCTGACGTTAACCTTTAGTAAAAGCGTGATGGAATAAAGAGGAAGTTTATTGTATAACGCAAAGTAAGATGAGTCTAGACTACAAACAAGCTGAGTCAAAGAAGATATGAGTAACATGGTTTATTATGCCAACTTCACGGTACTATTGAGCATTAGCGATACTGCAAATTCACAAGCTAGCAGCACATATCATAAGGATCTCGCCCAAGCTTCACAGGTAGCGACAGCAGAAAAAAACAACACTCTAGTGAGAGGCTTAGATATACAAATGATAATTAATACCCAAATGCGTAATGCATAAACTTGACTTAGTCTAAGAAATGAGCAAAGAGTAGTAAGCAAGCTGCAGCAAGATACATATTAGATATACATGCTTGAAGTGATAGATTTTATTTTAAGTGTGCACTGCAATATTTATTGTTTTCTCTGTGATTATGTGATTATTGAATCCCTTTCCTAAGTGCAAATCCTTTAAGATCCTTGATCCTATCCACTCCTCAGGATCAACTTGTAAAGATGCACGTGTGCTTAGGAAGTGAGGCACTACATATAAAAATGAGTAGGTTCGCGACGCGCATATTGCTTTTGTAATGCGCAATGTAAATTAAATTTTCGACCTGGTTGAGGAGTAATTTAAATTCTGTCGACGATCAGCGAGTAGACCCGCTTTTCCCACCTTTTTTTTTCGACTGTTTGTATTTCTACACGAAACTCAGAGGCGGAATTGCTATTTTCAAATCTGTCCTCGAACTTTCTTTAAAGACAAGCACATACGAGAAAAACTTTTGACATAAATGAAGCTCCCCTCACAAGTCACTAAATAAGACGAGCACTAAAAAAAAAAAAAAAAAAAAAAAAGTATTGGTCCTACAAAATGAATAAGCAAGCGTGATAAAGATTACTATGAATGAAATTAATTTGTAAAGGAGATTGGAATGGATTTGGTCAAAGAAAAAGTACTTATAATAGCCTACCTGTGACCGTAGGCATAAATAAAAAAAAAGACTAATTAAGAAACAATTGTTTTGATTCAAAGTGGTCAATTAGATTATTTATCGATTTAAATGAACTCTTGTAAATATTAGTATGTAAATCAACTTGTAAACACCGTGTGATGTTATGACGCGAGAATTTCTGTTAATACACCGTTCACGCAGACGCTCACCACAGTGCAAGTGAAGTTTTAAAGTTCGACGATTTTCAGTGGCAGTATTCTACTGCACCATATGTGTGAAAATTTCGTTGATGTGTGCAGTGTGTAATAATCAGTGTCATTCCACACATGCAGTTGCAGCGGTAACTACCACTTACCTGCGAATCCGTAACTGGATAGTGGACAGGAAGTGATGTGAGGCAGTTTCGGTGGCAGAAGCTCCCTCCAGCAATCTAAAAAGCACAAAGCCACGATCCGCCGAACAAAAGCGACGCACGGCACCTCAAGCGCGAAATCAACGCTCTGCAAGAAAGCTCCGGTCACGTGCGCGCGCACAGACTGAATTTCAAGATTGCTCGCAACAGTGGAGGCGGACAGCCACCACGTGACGAAATAATGTAAACGTTCAACCGCCAACACAGTTGCTGTGCGCTACATTCTGTAGCAAAAACATTCACACCCAGTACTGAAAACATTTTGTATGTATCATAAACCTTCCGAGAGACTCTAAAATAGAGAAGTTAACGTAATTATTATAATGACTGATTGTACACAGAGACAAGCCACAAGGTCACCTCTGAACACTGTTGAAATGTAAACTTTAACGAAAGGTCACGATACGAATGAAAATAAGCACACGAAAATACGTCAAAGGATCCGATCCTTCCTATATCCCATCCCACATGTATATAAAATTAGTTTTGTAAGCTATTCTAATATAAGACATTTTATCTGTTTCATATGTGAAATAATTCGGAGAGCCACACTCGAGCCCTGAAAGTGAAAGATATGGACTTCCTTTTCGAAGCCATCACCAGTGGCCGCTCTACAATCCAAGTCTATCATAAATAGTGTATGTGCGACGAAAATAAATGTATAATTAAATGCGACGACGGACAAGGCAATCAATCGACAAGACGATGACAATATAATGAATACTGTCAAAACAGAAAGTTGTGTACCAGTTGTGATAGTCAAATTACTTTTGCAACGATGAAAAATGAAGTGTGACTCTATTTCCTTATAAATTTTGTAAATATGTGTACTTATAGCCTTAATTTTAAGAATCACCAAGAAAGACTGAATCCATGCAAACACTGATAGAAAACAGAACAAATTCACAATGATCCACCGTCAGTAATTACAAATTGAAACGTTAATTCTTTTACTATGGAATTAATATGAAATGAAACTTTTAATAACCTGTGTGTTACACCCGAAAATCACAAATATTCCAATGGGCATGAGGATGAAAGTAATACCTTCGGTATTCCTTCCCTCCTCATGGGAGGCAGTGTAATATTAGTAATTTTCGCCTCACAAACATTAATATACGCTCAATAGTAAACGCCTGATGGCCTAAAGTTATCGAAAAATTGTAAAGTAAAAGAAATGAATCATCGCATAGCAGCGACAGAATCTATTATTCTTTATCTTTACCGTTCTTGCGCGGTGCCAGTAAATCTCTATGTACATGTATCGATTAATGGTGTAAAAAAGAATTCTGTTGTTTCAAGACAAATGAGGCTGTTGGCGCCTCACCTTTTACTGTTTGTGTTCCATGAGAGGCGGACGCAGACTTGCTGCGTTCCGCAACTGTATTTTATATTTTATGTGAAAATATTTAGTGAATATGCTAATTGTTATTTTTTCCAATCAGAAAACATGTAGTTTCTTGTAACTGATATCGAACAGACAGCGTCAAGAGGACATTTTGACTGTTATGTATAAAGTATTTAACCACAATGGTCATCTATTGTAATTTAATATGAAAAGGTACGTAGCATTAAAAAGAAAAACGTGTGTTAAAGATAAGTGTGCTTATTTTCGTAAATTAACCTTGATGAGTCCATCTCCTTATTTACTTAACTGTTAATTATTTTGTGTTACTTCATCATCAGAAATTACGATCACGCTGATGGGCCGAACGCAGCATGAGGCAGAAGGAACATTATCGTTTTCCTATTATTTCTGAACCAACTTTTTTTAATTGTGTAGTGTTGCATTTCTTTTAAAGTCTATAAATCTTCTGGTCCCTTAGTGTTGATCCGGGTATGACTACATCGCGACTATAAAAATGCACAGAAATGATAATGTTTCTTCCGAGCGATCTCAAATATATACATCAATATGCTGCTCTTATTCAGGTATTTAATGGTCAACGTATGTTATTATAATAGCGTAATAAATCCCTGATTCTGTTGCCAAGTGGCCCACCAAAATATTCACTTTTTCGACATTAAAAAAAAAGTAACAATTCTTTTTATTTTTGTCCCCCAAGAGCAACGCTACAAGGATTACAGTTAACCTGAAGTGAAGCATCGAAATCTAAAACTGACTCACAGGAGAGGTTCAAATCATAGAAAGTTAGAGTGTCAGTCCTCTTGTACTTAAGTCGGCATTGTGCCTTTTGTATTAAATTCGGGTGCAATTTCTGTGTTTCATCGTCAATAAGAAGGTCCAAGGTTTACAGTAAACCTGAAGTGAAGCAATGAAATCTAAAACTCAACTCACAGGAGAGGTTCAAATCATAGAAAGTTAGAGTGTCAGTCCTCTTGTACTTAAGTCGGCATTGTGCCTTTTGTATTAAATTCAGATGGAATTTCTGTGTTTCATCGTCAATAAGAAGGACCAAGTTATACAGTAAACCTGAAGTGAAGCAGCAGAATCTAAAACTGGATTCACAGGAGAGGTTTAAATCATAGAAAGTTACAGGGTCAGTCCTCTTGTAATTAAGTCGGCATTGTGCCTTTTGTATTAAATTCAGATGCAATTTCTGTGTTTCATCGTCTATAAGTTGGTCCTAGGAATACAGTGGCCCTGAAGTGAAGCATCGGAATCTAAAACTGGACTCACAGGAGAGGTTCAAATCATAGATAGTTAGAGTGTCAGTCCTCTTGTACTTATGTCAGCATTGTGCCTTTTGTATTAAATTCGGATGCAATATTTGTGTTTCATCGTCAGTAAGAAGGTCCAAGGGATACAGTAACCCTGAAGTGAAGCATCGAAATCTAAAACTCAACTCACAGGAGAGGTTCAAATCATAGAAAGTTAGAGTGTCAGTCCTCTTGTACTTAAATCGGCATTGTGCCTTTTGTATTAAATTCGGATGCAATTTCTGTGTTTCATTGTCAATAAGAAGGTCCAAGTGATACAGTATACCGGAAGTGAAACATCGGAATTTAAAACTGAACTCACAGGAGAGGTTCAAATCATAGAAAGTTAGAGAGTCAGTCCTCTTGTACTTAAGTCGACATTGTGCCTTTTGTATTGAATTCGGATGCAATTTCTGTGTTTCATCGTCAATAAGAAGGTCCAAGGGATTCAGTATACCTGAAGTGAAGCATCTTAATCTAAAACTGGACTCACAGGACAGGTTCAAATCATTGAAAGTTAGAGTGTCATCCTCTTGTACTTAAGTCGGCATTGTGCCTTTTGTATTAAATTCGGATGCAATATCTGTGTTTCATCGTCAATAAGAAGGTCCGAGGGATACAGTAAACCTGAAGTGAAGCATCGGAATCTAAAACTGGACTCACAGGAGAGGTTCAAATCATAGAATGTTAGAGTGTCAGTCCTCTTGTACTTGAGTCGGCATTGTGCCTTTTGTATTAAATTCGGATGCAATTTCTGTTTTTCATCGGCAATAAGAAGGTCCAAGGGATACAGTAAACCTGAAGTGAAGCATCGGAATCTAATACTGGACTCACAGCAGAGGTTCAAATCATAGAACGTTAGAGTGTCAGTCCCCATGTACGTATGTTGGCATTGTGCCTTTTGTATTAAATTTGTGATGCAATTTCTGTGTTTCATCGTTAATAAGAATGTCCAAGGTATACAGTAAACCTGAAGCGTAGCATCGGAATCTACAACTCAACTCACAGGAGAGGTTAAAATCATAGAAAATTAGAGTGTCAGTCCTCATGTACTTGAGTCGGCATTGTGCGTTTTGTATTAAATTCGGATGCAATTTCTGTGCTTCATCATCAATAAGATGGTCCAAGGTATACAGTAAACCTGAAGTGAAGCATCGGAATCTAAAACTGGACTCACAAGAGAGGTTCAAATCAGAGAATGTTAGAGTGTCAATCTTCTTGTAGTTAAGTCAGCATTGTGCCTTTTGTATAAAATTCGGATGCAATTTCTGTGTTTCATCGTCAATAAGAAGGTCCAAGGTATACAGTAAACCTGAAGTGAAGCATCGGAATCTAAAACTGGAAGCACAGGAGAGGTTCATATCATAGAAAGTTAGAGTGGCAGTCCTCTTGTATTTAAGTCGGCATTGTGCCTTTTGTATTAAATTCGGATGCAATTTCTGTGTTTCTTCTTCAATAAGAAGGTCCAAGGGATACAGTAAACCTGAAGTGAAGCGTGGGAATCTAAAACTGGGCTCACTGGACAGGTTTAAATCATAGAATGTTAGAGTGTCAGTCCTCTTGTACTTAAGTCGGCATTGTGCCTTTTGTATTAAATTCGGATGCAATTTTGTGAGCTTCATCGTCAATAAGGAGGTCCAAGTGATACAGTAAACCTGAAGTGAAGCATCGGAATCTAAAACTGGACTCACAGGAGCGGTTAAATCATATAAATTTAGTGTGTCAGTCCTCTTGTACTTAAGTCGGCATTGTGCCTCTTGTATTAAATTCGGTTGCAATTTCTGTGTTTCATCATCAATAAGATGGTCCAAGGTATGCGGTAAACCTGAAGTGAAGCATCGGAATCTAAAACTGGAAGCACAGCAGAGGTTCATATCATAGAATGTTAGAGTGTCAGTCCTCTTGTATTTAAGTCTTCATTGTGCCTTTTGTATTAAATTCGGATGCAATTTCTGTGTTTCATCGTCAATAAGAATGTCCAAGGTATACAGTAATCCTGAAGCCTAGCATCGGAATCTACAACTCAACTCACAGGAGAGGTTCAAATCATAGAAACTTAGAGTGTCAGTCCACATGTACTTGAGTCGGCTTTGTGCCTTTTGTATTAAATTCGGATGCAATTTCTGTGTTTCATCGTCAATAAGAAGGTCCATGGAATGCAGTAAACCTGAAGTGAAGCATCGGAATCTAATACTGGATTCACACTAGAGGTTTAAATCATAAATTGTTAGAGTGTCAGTCCTCTTGTACTTAAGTCGGCATTGTGCCTTTTGTATTAAATTCGGATGCAATTTCCGTGTTTCATCGTCAATAAGAAGGTCCAAGGTTTACAGTTAACCTGAAGTGAAGCATCGAAATCTAAAACTGACTCACAGGAGAGGTTCAAATCATAGAATGTTAGAGTGTCAGTCCTCTTGTACTTAAGTCGGCATTGTGCCTTTTGTATTAAATTCGGGTGCAATTTCTGTGTTTCATCGTCAATAAGAAGGTCCAAGGTTTACAGTAAACCTGAAGTGAAGCAATGAAATCTAAAACTCAACTCACAGGAGAGGTTCAAATCATAGAAAGTTAGAGTGTCAGTCCTCTTGTACTTAAGTCGGCATTGTGCCTTTTGTATTAAATTCGGATGGAATTTCTGTGTTTCATCGTCAATAAGAAGGACCAAGTTATACAGTAAACCTGAAGTGAAGCAACAGAATCTAAAACTGGATTCACAGGAGAGGTTTAAATCATAGAAAGTTACAGGGTCAGTCCTCTTGTAATTAAGTCGGCATTGGGCCTTTTGTATTAAATTCAGATGCAATTTCTGTGTTTCATCGTCTATAAGTTGGTCCTAGGAATACAGTGGCCCTGAAGTGAAGCATCGGAATCTAAAACTGGACTCACAGGAGAGGTTGAAATCATAGATAGTTAGAGTGTCAGTCCTCTTGTACTTATGTCAGCATTGTGCCTTTTGTATTAAATTCGGATGCAATATTTGTGTTTCATCGTCAGTAAGAATGTCCAAGGGATACAGTAACCCTGAAGTGAAGCATCGAAATCTAAAACTCAACTCACAGGAGAGGTTCAAATCATAGAAAGTTAGAGTGTCAGTCCTCTTGTACTTAAGTCGGCATTGTGCCTTTTGTATTAAATTCGGATGCAATTTCTGTGTTTCATTGTCAATAAGAAGGTCCAAGTGATACAGTATACCGGAAGTGAAACATCGGAATTTAAAACTGAACTCACAGGAGAGGTTCAAATCATAGAAAGTTAGAGAGTCAGTCCTCTTGTACTTAAGTCGGCATTGTGCCTTTTGTATTGAATTCGGATACAATTTCTGTGTTTCATCGTCAATAAGAAGGTCCAAGGGATTCAGTATACCTGAAGTCAAGCATCTTAATCTAAAACTGGACTCACAGGACAGGTTCAAATCATAGAAAGTTAGAGTGTCATCCTCTTGTACTTAAGTCGGCATTGTGCCTTTTGTATTAAATTCGGATGCAATTTCTGTGTTTCATCGTCAGCAAGAAGGTCCAAGGGATACAGTAAACCTGAAGTGAAGCATCGGAAAATAAAACTGGACTCACAGGAGAGGTTCAAATCATAGAAAGTTAGAGTGTCTGTCCTCTTGTACTTAAGTCGGCATTGTGCCTTTGCTATTATATTCGGATGCAATATCTGTGTTTCATCGTCAATAAGAAGGTCCGAGGGATACAGTAAACCTGAAGTGAAGCATCGGAATCTAAAACTGGACTCACAGGAGAGGTTCAAATCATAGAATGTTAGAGTGTCAGTCCTCTTGTACTTGAGTCGGCATTGTGCCTTTTGTATTAAATTCGGATGCAATTTCTGTTTTTCATCGGCTATAAGAAGGTCCAAGGGATACAGTAAACCTGAAGTGAAGCATCGGAATCTAAAACTGGACTCACAGCAGAGGTTCAAATCATAGAACGTTAGAGTGTCAGTCCTCATGTACGTAAGTTGGCATTGTGCCTTTTGTATTAAATTGTAATGCAATTTCTGTGTTTCATCGTTAATAAGAATGTCCAAGGTATACAGTAAACCTGAAGCGTAGCATCGGAATCTACAACTCAACTCACAGGAGAGGTTAAAATCATAGAAAATTAGAGTGTCAGTCCTCATGTACTTGAGTCGGCATTGTGCGTTTTGTATTAAATTCGGATGCAATTTCTGTGCTTCATCGTCAATAAGAAGGTCCAAGGTATACAGTAAACCTGAAGTGAAGCATCGGAATCTAAAACTGGACTCACAAGAGAGGTTCAAATCAGAGAATGTTAGAGTGTCAATCCTCTTGTAGTTAAGTCGGCATTGTGCCTTTTGTATAAAATTCGGATGCAATTGCTGTGTTTCATCGTCAATAAGAAGGTCCAAGGTATACAGTAAACCTGAAGTGAAGCATCGGAATCTAAAACTGGAAGCACAGGAGAGGTTCATATCATAGAAAGTTAGAGTGGCAGTCCTCTTGTATTTAAGTCGGCATTGTGCCTTTTGTATTAAATTCGGATGCAATTTCTGTGTTTCTTCTTCAATAAGAAGGTCCAAGGGATACAGTAAACCTGAAGTGAAGCATGGGAATCTAAAACTGGGCTCACAAGACAGGTTTAAATCATAGAATGTTAGAGTGTCAGTCCTCTTGTACTTAAGTCGGCATTGTGCCTTTTGTATTAAATTCGGATGCAATTTTGTGAGCTTCATCGTCAATAAGGAGGTCCAAGTGATACAGTAAACCTGAAGTGAAGCATCGGAATCTAAAACTGGACTCACAGGAGCGGTTAAATCATATAAATTTAGTGTGTCAGTCCTCTTGTACTTAAGTCGGCATTGTGCCTCTTGTATTAAATTCGGTTGCAATTTCTGTGTTTCATCATCAATAAGACGGTCCAAGGTATGCGGTAAACCTGAAGTGAAGCATCGGAATCTAAAACTGGAAGCACAGCAGAGGTTCATATCATGGAATGTTAGAGTGTCAGTCCTCTTGTATTTAAGTCGGCATTGTGCCTTTTGTATTAAATTCGGATGCAATTTCTGTGTTTCATCGTCAATAAGGTGGTCCAAGGTTTACAGTCAACCTGAAGTGAAGCATCGAAATCTAAAACTCAACTCAGAGGAGAGGTTCAAATCATAGAAAGTTAGAGTGGCAGTAGTCTTGTACTTCAGTCGGCATTGTGCTTTTGTATTAAATTCGGATGCAATTTCTGTGTTTCATCGTGAATAAGAAGGTCCAAGGGATACAGTAAACCTGAAGTGATGCATCGGAATCTCAAACTGGACTCACAGGAGAGGTTCAAATCATAGAAAGTTGGAGTGTCAGTCCTCTTGTACTTAAGTCGGCATTGTGCTTTTTGTATTGAATTCGGATGCAATTTCTGTGCTTCATCGTCAATAAGAAGGTCCAAGGTATACAGAAAACCTGAAGAGAAAGCATCGGAATCTAAAAATGGACTCACAGGAGCGGTACTTAAGTCGGCATTGTGCCTTTTGTATTAAATTCGGATGCAATTTCTGTGCTTCATCGTCAATAAGAAGGTCCAAGGTATACAGAAAACCTGAAGAGAAAGCATCGGAATCTAAAAATTGACTCACAGGAGCGGTTAAATCATAGAAAGTTGGAGTGTCAGTCCTCTTGTACTTAAGTCGGCATTGTGCCTTTTGTATAAAATTCGGATGCAATTTCTGTGTTTCATCGTCAATAAGAAGGTCCAAGGTATACAGTAAACCTGAAGTGAAGCATCGGAATCTAAAACTGGAAGCACAGGAGAGGTTCATATCATAGAAAGTTAGAGTGTCAGTCCTCTTGTATTTAAGTCGGCATTGTGCCTTTTGTATTAAATTCGGATGCAATTTCTGTGTTTCATCGTCAATAAGATGGTCCAAGGTTTACAGTAAACCTGAAGTGAAGCATCGAAATCTAAAACTCAACTCAGAGGAGAGGTTCAAATCATAGAAAGTTAGAGTGGCGGTCCTCTTGTACCTAAGTCGGCATTGTGCTTTTGTATTAAGTTAGGATGCAATTTCTGTGTTTCATCGTGAATAAGAAGGACCAAGGGATACAGTAAACCTGAAGTGAAGCATCGGAATCTCAAACTGGACTCACAGGAGAGGCTCAAATCATAGAAAGTTAGAGTGTCAGTCCTCTTGTACTTAAGTCGGCATTGTGCCTTTTGTATTAAATTCGGATGCAATTTCTGTGTTTCATCGTCAATAATATGGTCCAAGGTTTACAGTAAACCTGAAGTAAAGCATCGAAATCTAAAACTCAACTCAGAGGAGAGGTTCAAATCATAGAAAGTTAGAGTGGCAGTCCTCTTGTACTTAAGTCGGCATTGTGCCTTTTGTATTAAATTCGGATACAATTTCTGTGTTTCATCGTCAATAAGAAGGTCCAAGGGATACAGTAAACCTAAAGTGAAGCATCGGAATCTAAAAATGGACTCACAGGAGCGGTTAAATCGTAGATAGTTGGAGTGTCAGTCCTCTTGTACTTACGTCGGCATTGTGCTTTTGTATTACATTCAGACGCAATTTCTGTGTTTCATCGTCAATAAGAAGGTCCAAGGGATACAGTAAACCTCAAGTGAAGCATCGGAATCTCAAACTGGACTCACAGGAGAGGTTCAAATCATAGAAAGTTAGAGTGTCAGTCCTCTTGTACTTAAGTCGGCATTGTGCCTTTTGTAATAAATTCGGATGCAATTTCTGTGTTTCATCGTCAATAAGAAGGACCAAGGGTTACAGTTAACCTGAAGTGAAGCATCGGAATCTAAAACTGGACTCTCAGGAGAGGTTGAAATCATAGAACGTTAGAGTGTCAGTCCTCTTGTACTTAAATCGGCATTGTGCTATTTGTATGAAATTCGGATGCAATTTCTGTGTTTCATTGTCAATAAGAAGGTCCAAGGTTTACTTTAAACCTGAAGTGAAGCATCGAAACCTAAAACTCAACTCAGAGGAGAGGTTCAAATCGTAGAAAGTTAGAGTGGCAGTCCTCTTGTACTTAAGTCGGCATTGTGCTTTTGTATTAAATTCGGATGCAATTTCTGTGTTTCATCGTGAAAAAGAAGGTCCAAGGGATACAGTAAACCTGAAGTGAAGCATCGGAATCTCAAACTGGACTCACAGGAGAGGTTCAAATCATAGACAGGTAGAGTGTCAGTCCTCTTGTACCTAAGTCGGCATTTTGCCTTTTGTATTAAATTCGGATGCAATTTCTGTGCTTCATCGTCAATAAGAAGGTCCAAGGTATACAGAAAACCCGAAGAGAAAGCATCGGAATCTAAAAATGGACTCACAGGAGCGGTTAAATCATAGAAAGTAGGAGTGTCAGTCCTCTTGTACTTAAGTCGGCATTGTGCCTTTTGTATTAAATTCGGATGCAATATCTGTGTTTCATCGTCAATAAGAACGTCCAAGGTAAGCAGTAAACCTGAAGTGAAGCATCGGAATCTAAAATTGTCTCACAGGAGAGGTTTAAATCATAGAAAGGGAGAGTGTCAGTCCTCTTGTACTTAAGACGGCATTGTGTCTTTAGTATTAAATTCGGATACAATTTCTGTGTTTCATCGTCAATAAGGAGGTCCAAGGTTTACAGTAAACCTGAAATGAAGCATCGAAATCTAAAACTCAACTCACAGGAGAGGCTCAGTTCATATACAGTTAGAGTGTCAGTCCTCTCGTACTTAAGTCGGAATTGTGCCTTTTGTATTAAATTCGGATGCAATTTCTGTGTTTCATGGTCAATAAGAAGGTCCAAGGGATACAGTAAACCTGAAGTGAAGCATCGGAATCTGAAACTGGACTCACAGGAGAGGTTCAAATCATAGAAAGTGAAGGTGTCAGGCTTCTTGTACTTAAGTCGGCATTGTGCCTTTTGTAATAAATTCGGATGCAATTTCTGTGTTTCATCGTCAATAAGAAGGACCAAGGGTAACAGTTAACCTGAAGTGAAGCATCGGAATCTAAAACTGGACTCTCAGGAGAGGATGAAATTATAGAACGTAAGAGTGTCAGTCCTCTTGTACTTAAGTCGGTATTGTGCCTTTTGTATGAAATTCGGATGCAATTTCTGTGTTTCATCGTCAATAAGACGGTCCAAGGTATACAGTAAACCTGAAGTGAAGCATCGGAATCTAAAACTGGAAGCACAGGAGAGGTTCATATCATAGAAAGTTAGAGTGTCAGTCCTCTTGTATTTAAGTCGGCATTGTGCCTTTTGTATTAAATTCGGATGCAATTTCTGTGTTTCATCGTCAATAAGATGGTCCAAGGTTTACAAAAAACCTGAAGTGAAGCATCGAAATCTGAAACTCAACTCAGAGGAGAGGTTCAAATCATAGAAAGTTAGAGTGGCAGTCCTCTTGTACCTAAGTCGGCATTGTGCTTTTGTATTAAGTTAGGATGCAATTTCTGTGTTTCATCGTGAATAAGAAGGACCAAGGGATACAGTAAACCTGAAGTGAAGCATCGGAATCTCAAACTGGACTCACAGGAGAGGTTCAAATCATAGAAAGTTAGAGTGTCAGTCCTCTTGTACTTAAGTCGGCATTGTGCCTTTTGTATTAAATTTGGATGCAATTTCTGTGTTTCACCGTCAATAAGAAGGACCAAGTTATACAGTAAACCTGAAGTGAAGCAACAGAATCTAAAACTGGATTCACAGGAGAGGTTTAAATCATAGAAAGTTACAGGGTCAGTCCTCTTGTAATTAAGTCGGCATTGTGCCTTTTGTATTAAATTCAGATGCAATTTCTGTGTTTCATCGTCTATAAGTTGGTCCTAGGAATACAGTGGCCCTGAAGTGAAGCATCGGAATCTAAAACTGGACTCACAGGAGAGGTTGAAATCATAGATAGTTAGAGTGTCAGTCCTCTTGTACTTATGTCAGCATTGTGCCTTTTGTATTAAATTCGGATGCAATATTTGTGTTTCATCGTCAGTAAGAAGGTCCAAGGGATACAGTAACCCTGAAGTGAAGCATCGAAATCTAAAACTCAACTCACAGGAGAGGTTCAAATCATAGAAAGTTAGAGTGTCAGTCCTCTTGTACTTAAGTCGGCATTGTGCCTTTTGTATTAAATTCGGATGCAATTTCTGTGTTTCATTGTCAATAAGAAGGTCCAAGTGATACAGTATACCGGAAGTGAAACATCGGAATTTAAAACTGAACTCACAGGAGAGGTTCAAATCATAGAAAGTTAGAGAGTCAGTCCTCTTGTACTTAAGTCGGCATTGTGCCTTTTGTATTGAATTCGGATGCAATTTCTGTGTTTCATCGTCAATAAGAAGGTCCAAGGGATTCAGTATACCTGAAGTGAAGCATCTTAATCTAAAACTGGACTCACAGGACAGGTTCAAATCATAGAAAGTTAGAGTGTCATCCTCTTGTACTTAAGTCGGCATTGTGCCTTTTGTATTAAATTCGGATGCAATTTCTGTGTTTCATCGTCAGCAAGAAGGTCCAAGGGATACAGTAAACCTGAAGTGAAGCATCGGAAAATAAAACTGGACTCACAGGAGAGGTTCAAATCATAGAAAGTTAGAGTGTCTGTCCTCTTGTACTTAAGTCGGCATTGTGCCTTTGCTATTATATTCGGATGCAATATCTGTGTTTCATCGTCAATAAGAAGGTCCGAGGGATACAGTAAACCTGAAGTGAAGCATCGGAATCTAAAACTGGACTCACAGGAGAGGTTCAAATCATAGAATGTTAGAGTGTCAGTCCTCTTGTACTTGAGTCGGCATTGTGCCTTTTGTATTAAATTCGGATGCAATTTCTGTTTTTCATCGGCAATAAGAAGGTCCAAGTGATACAGTAAACCTGAAGTGAAGCATCGGAATCTAAAACTGGACTCACAGCAGAGGTTCAAATCATAGAACGTTAGAGTGTCAGTCCTCATGTACGTAAGTTGGCATTGTGCCTTTTGTATTAAATTGTAATGCAATTTCTGTGTTTCATCGTTAATAAGAATGTCCAAGGTATACAGTAAACCTGAAGCGTAGCATCGGAATCTACAACTCAACTCTCAGGAGAGGTTAAAATCATAGAAAATTAGAGTGTCAGTCCTCATGTACTTGAGTCGGCATTGTGCGTTTTGTATTAAATTCGGATGCAATTTCTGTGCTCCATCGTCAATAAGAAGGTCCAAGGTATACAGTAAACCTGAAGTGAAGCATCGGAATCTAAAACTGGACTCACAAGAGAGGTTCAAATCAGAGAATGTTAGAGTGTCAATCCTCTTGTAGTTAAGTCGGCATTGTGCCTTTTGTATAAAATTCGGATGCAATTTCTGTGTTTCATCGTCAATAAGAAGGTCCAAGGTATACAGGAAACCTGAAGTGAAGCATCGGAATCTAAAACTGGAAGCACAGGAGAGGTTCATATCATAGAAAGTTAGAGTGGCAGTCCTCTTGTATTTAAGTCGGCATTGTGCCTTTTGTATTAAATTCGGATGCAATTTCTGTGTTTCTTCTTCAATAAGAAGGTCCAAGGGATACAGTAAACCTGAAGTGAAGCATGGGAATCTAAAACTGGGCTCACAAGACAGGTTTAAATCATAGAATGTTAGAGTGTCAGTCCTCTTGTACTTAAGTCGGCATTGTGCCTTTTGTATTAAATTCGGATGCAATTTTGTGAGCTTCATCGTCAATAAGGAGGTCCAAGTGATACAGTAAACCTGAAGTGAAGCATCGGAATCTGAAACTGGACTCACAGGAGCGGTTAAATCATATAAATTTAGTGTGTCAGTCCTCTTGTACTTAAGTCGGCATTGTGCCTCTTGTATTAAATTCGGTTGCAATTTCTGTGTTTCATCATCAATAAGACGGTCCAAGGTATGCGGTAAACCTGAAGTGAAGCATCGGAATCTAAAACTGGAAGCACAGGAGAGGTTCATATCATAGAAAGTTAGAGTGTCAGTCCTCTTGTACTTAAGTCGGCATTGTGCCTTTTGTATTAAATTCGGATGCAATTTCTGTGCTTCATTGTCAATAAGAAGGTCCAAGGTATACAGAAAACCTGAAGAGAAAGCATCGGAATCTAAAAATGGACTCACAGGAGCGGTACTTAAGTCGGCATTGTGCCTTTTGTATTAAATTCGGATGCAATTTCTGTGCTTCATCGTCAATAAGAAGGTCCAAGGTATACAGAAAACCTGAAGAGAAAGCATCGGAATCTAAAAATTGACTCACAGGAGCGGTTAAATCATAGAAAGTTGGAGTGTCAGTCCTCTTGTACTTAAGTCGGCATTGTGCCTTTTGTATAAAATTCGGATGCAATTTCTGTGTTTCATCGTCAATAAGAAGGTCCAAGGTATACAGTAAACCTGAAGTGAAGCATCGGAATCTAAAACTGGAAGCACAGGAGAGGTTCATATCATAGAAAGTTAGAGTGTCAGTCCTCTTGTATTTAAGTCGGCATTGTGCCTTTTGTATTAAATTCGGATGCAATTTCTGTGTTTCATCGTCAATAAGATGGTCCAAGGTTTACAGTAAACCTGAAGTGAAGCATCGAAATCTAAAACTCAACTCAGAGGAGAGGTTCAAATCATAGAAAGTTAGAGTGGCGGTCCTCTTGTACCTAAGTCGGCATTGTGCTTTTGTATTAAGTTAGGATGCAATTTCTGTGTTTCATCGTGAATAAGAAGGACCAAGGGATACAGTAAACCTGAAGTGAAGCATCGGAATCTCAAACTGGACTCACAGGAGAGGTTCAAATCATAGAAAGTTAGAGTGTCAGTCCTCTTGTACTTAAGTCGGCATTGTGCCTTTTGTATTAAATTTGGATGCAATTTCTGTGTTTCACCGTCAATAAGAAGGTCCAACGGATACAGTAAACCTGAAGTGAAGCATCGGAATCTAAAACTGGACTCACAGGAGAGCATCATATCATAGAACTATAGAGTGTCAGTCCTCTTGTACTTAAGTCGGCATTGTGGCTTTTGCATTAAATTCGGGTGCAATTTCTGTGTTTCATCATCAATAAGACGGTCCAAGGTATACAGTAAACCTGAAGTTAAGCATCGGAATCTAAAATCTGGTCTCACAGGAGAGGTTTAAATCATAGAAAGTTAGAGTGTCAGTCCTCTTGTACTTAAGTCGGCATTGTGCCTTTTGTATTAAATTCGGATGCAATTTCTGTGTTTCATCGTCAATAATATGGTCCAAGGTTTACAGTAAACCTGAAGTAAAGCATCGAAATCTAAAACTCAACTCAGAGGAGAGGTTCAAATCATAGAAAGTTAGAGTGGCAGTCCTCTTGTACTTAAGTCGGCATTGTGCCTTTTGTATTAAATTCGGATACAATTTCTGTGTTTCATCGTCAATAAGAAGGTCCAAGGGATACAGTAAACCTAAAGTGAAGCATCGGAATCTAAAAATGGTCTCACAGGAGCGGTTAAATCGTAGATAGTTGGAGTGTCAGTCCTCTTGTACTTACGTCGGCATTGTGCTTTTGTATTACATTCAGACGCAATTTCTGTGTTTCATCGTCAATAAGAAGGTCCAAGGGATACAGTAAACCTCAAGTGAAGCATCGGAAACTCAAACTGGACTCACAGGAGAGGTTCAAATCATAGAAAGTTAGAGTGTCAGTCCTCTTGTACTTAAGTCGGCATTGTGCCTTTTGTAATAAATTCGGATGCAATTTCTGTGTTTCATCGTCAATAAGAAGGACCAAGGGTTACAGTTAACCTGAAGTGAAGCATCGGAATCTAAAACTGGACTCTCAGGAGAGGTTGAAATCATAGAACGTTAGAGTGTCAGTCCTCTTGTACTTAAATCGGCATTGTGCTATTTGTATGAAATTCGGATGCAATTTCTGTGTTTCATTGTCAATAAGAAGGTCCAAGGTTTACTTTAAACCTGAAGTGAAGCATCGAAACCTAAAACTCAACTCAGAGGAGAGGTTCAAATCATAGAAAGTTAGAGTGGCAGTCCTCTTGTACTTAAGTCGGCATTGTGCTTTTGTATTAAATTCGGATGCAATTTCTGTGTTTCATCGTGAATAAGAAGGTCCAAGGGATACAGTAAACCTGAAGTGAAGCATCGGAATCTCAAACTGGACTCACAGGAGAGGTTCAAATCATAGACAGGTAGAGTGTCAGTCCTCTTGTACCTAAGTCGGCATTTTGCCTTTTGTATTAAATTCGGATGCAATTTCTGTGCTTCATCGTCAATAAGAAGGTCCAAGGTATACAGAAAACCTGAAGAGAAAGCATCGGAATCTAAAAATGGACTCACAGGAGCGGTTAAATCATAGAAAGTAGGAGTGTCAGTCCTCTTGTACTTAAGTCGGCATTGTGCCTTTTGTATTAAATTCGGATGCAATATCTGTGTTTCATCGTCAATAAGAACGTCCAAGGTAAGCAGTAAACCTGAAGTGAAGCATCGGAATCTAAATTTGTCTCACAGGAGAGGTTTAAATCATAGAAAGGGAGAGTGTCAGTCCTCTTGTACTTAAGACGGCATTGTGTCTTTAGTATTAAATTCGGATACAATTTCTGTGTTTCATCGTCAATAAGGAGGTCCAAGGTTTACAGTAAACCTGAAATGAAGCATCGAAATCTAAAACTCAACTCACAGGAGAGGCTCAGTTCATATACAGTTAGAGTGTCAGTCCTCTCGTACTTAAGTCGGAATTGTGCCTTTTGTATTAAATTCGGATGCAATTTCTGTGTTTCATGGTCAATAAGAAGGTCCAAGGGATACAGTAAACCTGAAGTGAAGCATCGGAATCTGAAACTGGACTCACAGGAGAGGTTCAAATCATAGAAAGTGAAGGTGTCAGGCTTCTTGTACTTAAGTCGGCATTGTGCCTTTTGTAATAAATTCGGATGCAATTTCTGTGTTTCATCGTCAATAAGAAGGACCAAGGGTAACAGTTAACCTGAAGTGAAGCATCAGAATCTAAAACTGGACTCTCAGGAGAGGATGAAATTATAGAACGTAAGAGTGTCAGTCCTCTTGTACTTAAGTCGGTATTGTGCCTTTTGTATGAAATTCGGATGCAATTTCTGTGTTTCATCGTCAATAAGACGGTCCAAGGTATACAGTAAACCTGAAGTGAAGCATCGGAATCTAAAACTGGAAGCACAGGAGAGGTTCATATCATAGAAAGTTAGAGTGTCAGTCCTCTTGTATTTAAGTCGGCATTGTGCCTTTTGTATTAAATTCGGATGCAATTTCTGTGTTTCATCGTCAATAAGATGGTCCAAGGTTTACAGTAAACCTGAAGTGAAGCATCGAAATCTAAAACTCAACTCAGAGGAGAGGTTCAAATCATAGAAAGTTAGAGTGGCAGTCCTCTTGTACCTAAGTCGGCATTGTGCTTTTGTATTAAGTTAGGATGCAATTTCTGTGTTTCATCGTGAATAAGAAGGACCAAGGGATACAGTAAACCTGAAGTGAAGCATCGGAATCTCAAACTGGACTCACAGGAGAGGTTCAAATCATAGAAAGTTAGAGTGTCAGTCCTCTTGTACTTAAGTCGGCATTGTGCCTTTTGTATTAAATTTGGATGCAATTTCTGTGTTTCACCGTCAATAAGAAGGTCCAAGGGATACAGTAAACCTGAAGTGAAGCATCGGATTCTAAAACTGGACTCACAGGAGGGCATCATATCATAGAACTATAGAGGGTCAGTCCTCTTGTACTTAAGTCGGCATTGTGGCTTTTGCATTAAATTCGGGTGCAATTTCTGTGTTTCATCATCAATAAGACGGTCCAAGGTACACAGTAAACCTGAAGTTAAGCATCGGAATCTAAAATCTGGTCTCACAGGAGAGGTTTAAATCATAGAAAGTTAGAGTGTCAGTCCTCTTGTACTTAAGTCGGCATTGTGCCTTTTGTATTAAATTCGGATGCAATTTCTGTGTTTCATCGTCAATAATATGGTCCAAGGTTTACAGTAAACCTGAAGTGAAGCATCGAAATCTAAAACTCAACTCAGAGGAGAGGTTCAAATCATAGAAAGTTAGAGTGTCAGTCCTCTTGTACTTAAGTCGGCATTGTGCCTTTTGTAATAAATTCGCATGCAATTTCTGTGTTTCATCGTCAATAAGAAGGACCAAGGGTTACAGTTAACCTGAAGTGAAGCATCGGAATCTAAAACTGGACTCTCAGGAGAGGTTGAAGTCATAGAACGTTAGAGTGTCAGTCCTCTTGTACTTAAATCGGCATTGTGCTATTTGTATGAAATTCGGATGCAATTTCTGTGTTTCATTGTCAATAAGAAGGTCCAAGGTTTACTTTAAACCTGAAGTGAAGCATCGAAACCTAAAACTCAACTCAGAGGAGAGGTTCAACTCATAGAAAGTTAGAGTGGCAGTCCTCTTGTACTTAAGTCGGCATTGTGCTTTTGTATTAAATTCGGATGCAATTTCTGTGTTTCATCGTGAATAAGAAGGTCCAAGGGATACAGTAAACCTGAAGTGAAGCATCGGAATCTCAAACTGGACTCACAGGAGAGGTTCAAATCATAGACAGGTAGAGTGTCAGTCCTCTTGTACCTAAGTCGGCATTTTGCCTTTTGTATTAAATTCGGATGCAATTTCTGTGCTTCATCGTCAAAAAGAAGGTCCAAGGTATACAGAAAACCTGAAGAGAAAGCATCGGAATCTAAAAATGGACTCACAGGAGCGGTTAAATCATAGAAAGTAGGAGTGTCAGTCCTCTTGTACTTAAGTCGGCATTGTGCCTTTTGTATTAAATTCGGATGCAATATCTGTGTTTCATCGTCAATAAGAACGTCCAAGGTAAGCAGTAAACCTGAAGTGAAGCATTGGAATCTAAAATTGTCTCACAGGAGAGGTTTAAATCATAGAAAGGGAGAGTGTCAGTCCTCTTGTACTTAAGACGGCATTGTGTCTTTAGTATTAAATTCGGATACAATTTCTGTGTTTCCACGTCAATAAGGAGGTCCAAGGTTTACAGTAAACCTGAAATGAAGCATCGAAATCTAAAACTCAACTCACAGGAGAGGCTCAGTTCATATACAGTTAGAGTGTCAGTCCTCTCGTACTTAAGTCGGAATTGTGCCTTTTGTATTAAATTCGGATGCAATTTCTGTGTTTCATCGTCAATAAGAAGGTCCAAGGGATACAGTAAACCTGAAGTGAAGCATCGGAATCTGAAACTGGACTCACAGGAGAGGTTCAAATCATAGAAAGTGAAGGTGTCAGGCTTCTTGTACTTAAGTCGGCATTGTGCCTTTTGTAATAAATTCGGATGCAATTTCTGTGTTTCATCGTCAATAAGTAGGACCAAGGGTAACAGTTAACCTGAAGTGAAGCATCGGAATCTAAAACTGGACTCTCAGGAGAGGATGAAATTATAGAACGTAAGAGTGTCAGTCCTCTTGTACTTAAGTCAGTATTGTGCCTTTTGTATGAAATTCGGATGCAATTTCTGTGTTTCATCGTCAATAAGACGGTCCAAGGTATACAGTAAACCTGAAGTGAAGCATCGGAATCTAAAACTGGAAGCACAGGAGAGGTTCATATCATAGAAAGTTAGAGTGTCAGTCCTCTTGTATTTATGTCGGCATTGTGCCTTTTGTATTAAATTCGGATGCAATTTCTGTGTTTCATCTTCAATAAGAAGGTCCAAGGGATACAGTAAACCTGAAGTGAAGCATCGAAATTTAAAACTCAACACAGAGGAGAGGTTCAAATCATAGAAAGTTGGAGTGTCAGTCCTCTTGTACTTAAGTCGGCATTGTGCCTTTTGAATTAAATTTGGATGCAATTTCTGTGTTTCATCGTCAATAAGAAGGTCCAAGGTAAGCAGTAAACCTGAAGTGAAGCATCGAAATCTAAAACTCAACTCACAGGAGAGGCTCAGATCATATAAAGTTAGAGTGTCAGTCCTCTTGTACTTAAGTCGGCATTGTGCCTTTTGTATTAAATTCGGATGCAATTTCTGTGTTTCATCGTCAATAAGAAGGTCCAAGGGATGCAGTAAACCTGAAGTGAAGCATCGGAATCTAAAACTGGACTCACAGGAGAGGATCATATCATAGAACTTTAGATTGACAGTCCTCTTGTACTTATGTCGGCATTGTGGCTTTTGTATTAAATTCGGGTGCAATTTCTGTGTTTCATCATCAATAAGACGGTCCAAGGTATACAGTAAACCTGAAGTGAAGCATCGGAATCTAAAAATCTGGTCTCACAGGAGAGGTTTAAATCATAGAAAGTTAGAGTGTCAGTCCTTGTTTACTTAAGTCGGCATTGTGCCTTTTGTATTAAATTCGGATGCTATTTCTGTGTTTCATCGTCAATAAAATGGTGCAAGGTTTACAGTAAACCTGAAGTGAAGCATCGAAATCTAAAACTCAACTCAGAGGAGAGGTTCAAATCATAGAAAGTTAGAGTGGCAGTCCTCTTGTACTTAAGTCGGCATTGTGCCTTTTGTATTAAATTCGGAAACAATTTCTGTGTTTCATCGTCAATAAGAAGGTCCAAGGGATACAGTAAACCTAAAGTGAAGCATCAGAATCTAAAAATGGACTCACAGGAGCGGTTAAATCGTAGAATGTTGGAGTGTCAGTCCTCTTGAACTTAAGTCGGCATTGTGCTTTTGTATTAAATTCGGATGCAATTTCTGTGTTTCATCGTCAATAAGAAGGTCCAAGGGATACAGTAAACCTGAAGTGAAGCATCGGAATCTCAAACTGGACTCACAGGAGAGGTTCAAATCACAGAAAGTTAGAGTGTCAGTCCTCTTGTACTTAAGTCGGCATTGTGCCTTTTGTAATAAATTCGGATGCAATATCTGTGTATCATCGTCAATAAGAAGGACCAAGGGTTACAGTTAACCTGAAGTGAAGCATCGGAATCTAAAACTGGACTCTCAGGAGAGGTTGAAATCATAGAAAATTAGAGTGTCAGTCCTCTTGTACTTAAGTCGGCATTGTGCATTTTGTATTAAATTGTATGCAATTTCTGTGTTTCATCGTCAATAAGATTGACCAAGGTATACGGTAAACCTGAAGTGAAGCATCGAAATCTACAACTCAACTCACAGGAGAGGTGTAAATCTAGAAAGTTAGAGTGTCAATCCTCTTGTACTTAAGTCGGAATTGTGGCTTTTGTATTAAATTCGTGTGCAATGTCTGTGTTTCATCATCAATAAGACGGTCCAACGTATACAGTAAACCTGAAGTGAAGCATCGGAATCTAAAACTGGTCTCACAGGAGAGGTTTAAATCATAGAAAGTTAGAGTGTCAGTCCTCTTGTACTTAAGTCGGCATTGTGCCTTTTGTATTAAATTCGGATGCAATTTCTGTCTTTCATCGTCAATTAAATGGTCCAAGGTTTACAGTAAACCTGAAGTGAAGCATCGAAATCTAAAACTCAACTCAGAGGAGAGGTTCAAATCATAGAAAATTAGAGTGGCAGTCCTCTTGTACTTAACTCGGCATTGTGCTTTTGTATTAAATTCGGATGCAATTTCTGTGTTTCATCGTCAATAAGTAGGACCTGGGGATACAGTAAACCTGAAGTGAAGCATCGGAATCTAAAACTGGACTCACAGGAGAGGTTCAAATCATAGAACGTTACAGTGCCAGTCCTCTTGTACTTAAGTCGGCATTGTGCCTTTTGTATTAAATTCGGATGCAGTTTCTGTATTTTATTGTCAGTAAGAAGGTCCAAGGTATAGGGTAAACCTGAAGTGAAGCATCGGAATCTAAAACTGGACTCACAGGAGAGGTTCAAATCATAGAAAGTTAGAGTGTCAGTCCTCTTGTACTTAAGTCGGCATTGTGCCTTTTGTATTAAATTTGGATGCAATTTCTGTGTTTTATCGTCAATATGAAGATTCAAGGAATACAGGTAACCTGAAGTGAAGCATCAAATCTAAAACGGGACTCTCAGGAGAGGTTGAAATCATAGAACGCTAGAGTGTCAGTCCTCTTGTACTTAAGTCGGCATTGTGCCTTTTGTATGAAATTCGGATGCAATTTCTGTATTTCATCATCAATAAGAAGGTCCAAGGTATAGAGTAAACCTGAAGTGAAGCATCAGAATCTAAAACTGGACTCACAGGAGGGGTTCAAATCATAGAAAGTTAGAGTGTCAGTCCTCTTGTACTTAAGTCGGCATTGTGCCTTTTGTATTATATTTGGATGCAATTTCTGTGTTTCATCGTCAATAAGAAGGTTCAAGGAATACAGGTAACCTGAAGTGAAGATTCGGAATCTCAAACTGGACTTACAGGAGAGGTTCAAATCATAGAAAATTAGAGTGTCAGTCCCGTTGTACTTATGTCGGCATTGTGCCTTTTGTATTAAATTCGGATGCAATTTCTGTGCTTCATCGTCAATAAGAAGGTCCAAGATATACAGAAAACCTGAAGAGAAAGCATCGGAATCTAAAAATGGAATCACAGGAGCGATTAAATCATAGAAAGTTGGAGCGTCAGTCCTCTTGTACTTAAGTCGGCATTGTGCCTTTTGTAATAAATTCGGATGCAATTTCTGTGTTTCATCGTCAATAAGAAGGTCCAAGGTAAGCAGTAAACCTGAAGAGAAGCATCGGAATTTAAAACTGGTCTCACAGTAGAGGTTTACATCATAGAAAGAGAGAGTGTCAGTAGTCTTGTACCTAAGTCGGCATTGTGCCTTTTGTATTAAATTCGGATGCAATTTCTGTGTTTCATCGTCAATAAGGAGGTCCAAGGTTTACAGTAAACCTGAAGTGAAGCATCGAAATCTAAAACTCAACTCACAGGAGAGGCTCAGATCATATAAAGTTACAGTGTCAGTCCTCTTGTACTTAAGTCGGCATTGTGCCTTTTGTATTAAATTCGGATGCAATTTCTGTGTTTCATCGTCAATAAGAAGGTCCAAGGGATACAGTAAACCTGAAGTGAAGCATCGGAATCTAAAACTGGACTCACAGGAGAGGATCATATCATAGAACGTTAGAGTGTCAGTCCTCTTGTACTTAAGTCGGCATTGTGGCTTTTGTATTAAATTCGGGTGCAATTTCTTTGTTTCATCATCCATAAGACGGTCCAAGGTATACAGTAAACCTGAAGTGAAGCATCGGAATCTAAAACTGGTCTCACAGGAGAGGTTTAAATCATAGAAAGTTAGAGTGTCAGTCCTCTTGTACTTAAGTCGGCATTGTGCATTTTGTATTAAATTCGGATGCAATTTCTGTGTTTCATCGTCAATAAGATGGTCCAAGGTTTACAGTGAACCTGAAGTGAAGCATCCAAATCTAAAACTCAACTCAGAGGAGAGGTTCAATTCATAGAAAGTTAGAGTGGCAGTCCTCTTGTACTTAAGTCGTCATTGTGCCTTTTGTATTAAATTGGATGCAATTTCTGTGTTTCATCTTCAATAAGTGGGACCTAGGGATACAGTAAACCTGAAGTGAATCATCGGAATCTAAAACTGGACCCACAGGAGAGGTTCAAATCATAGAACGTTACAGTATCAGTCCTCTTGTACTTAAGTCGGCATTGTGCCTTTTGTATTAAATTCGGATGCAGTTTCTGTACTTTATTGTCAGTAAGGAGGTCCAAGGGGTACAGTTAACCTGAAGTGAAGCATCGAAATCTAAAACTGGACTCACAGGAGAGGTTCAAATCATAGAAAGTTAGAGTGTCAGTCCTCTTGTACTTAAGTCGGCATTGTGCCTTTTGTATTAAATTTGGATGCAATCTCTGAGTTTCATCGTCAATAAGTAGATTCAAGGAATACAGGTAACCTGAAGTGAAGCATCGGAATCTCAAACTGGACTCAGAGGAGAGGTTCAAATCATAGAAAGTTTGAGTGTCAGTCCTCTTGTACTTAAGTCGGCATTGTGCATTTTGTATTAAATTGGATGCAATTTCTGTGTTTCATCGACAATAAGATTGACCAAGGTATACAGTAAACCTGAAGTGAAGCATCGGAATCTACAACTCAACTCACAGGAGAGGTGTAAATCATAGAAAGTTAGAGTCTCAATCCTCTTGTACTTAAGTCGGCATTGTGCCTTTTGTACTAAATTCGGGTGCAATTTCTGTGTTTCATCGTCAATAAGAAGGTCCAAGGGATACAGTAGACCTGAAATGAAGCATCGGAATCTAAAACTGGACTCACAGGACAGGTATCAAATCATTGAAAGATAGAGTGTCAGTCCTCCTGTACTTAAGTCGGCATTGTGCCTTTTGTATTAAATTTGGGTGCAATTTCTGTGTTTCATCGTCTATAAGAATGTCCAAGGTATACAGTAAACCTGAAGTGAAAGCATCGGAATCTAAAACTGGACTCACAGGAGCGGTTAAATCATAGAAAGTTAGTGTGTCAGTCCTCTTGCACTTAAGTCGGCATTGTGCCTCTTGTATTAAGTTCGGATGAAATTTTCGTGTTTCATCATCAATAAGACGGGCCAAGGTATACTGTAAACCTGAAGTGAAGCATCGGAATCTAAATCTGGCCACACAGGAGAGGTTTAAATCATACAAAGTTAGAGTGTCAGTCCTCTTGTACTTATGTCGGCATTGTGCTGTTTGTATTATATTCAGATGCAATTTCTGTGTTTCATCGTCAATATGAAGGTCCAAGGTTTACAGTAAACCTGAAGTGAAGCATCGAAATCTGAAACTCAACTCAGAGGTGACGTTAAAATCTTAGAAAGTTAGAAAGACAGTCCTCTTGTACTTAAGTCGGCATTCTGCCTTTTGTATTAAATTCGGATGCAATTTCTGTGTTTCATCGTCATTAAGAAGGTCCAAGGGATACAGTAAACCTGAAGTGAAGCATCGGAATCTCAAACTGGACTCACAGGAGAGGTTCAAAACATAGAAAGTTAGAGTGTCAGTCCTCTTGTACTTAAGTCGGCATTGTGCCTTTTGCATTAAATTCGGATGCATTTTCTGTGTTTCATCGTCAATAAAAAGGACCAAGGGATACAGTAAACCTGAAGTGAAGCATCGGAATCTAAAACTGTACTCACAGGAGAGCTACAAATCATAGAACGTTAGAGTGTCAGTCCTCTTGTACTAAAGTCGGCATTGTGTCTCTTGTATTAAATTCGGATGCAATTTCTGTATTTCATCGTCAATAAGAAGGTCCAAGGTATAGAGTAAACCTGAAGTGAAGCATCGGAATCTGAAACTGGACTCACAGGAGAGGTTCAAATCATAGAGAGTTAGAGTGTCAGTCCTCTTGTACTTAAGTCGGCATTGTGCCTTTTGTATGAAATTCGGATGCAATTTCTGTGTTTCATAGTCAATAAGAAGGTCCAAGGTATGCAGTAAACATGAAGTGAAGCATCGGAATCTAAAATTGGTCTCACAGGAGGGTTTAAATCATAGAAATTTAGAGTGTCAGTCCTCTTGTACTTAAGTCGGCATTGTGCCTCTTGTACAAAATTCGGATGCAATTTCTGTGTTTCATCGTCAATAAGGAGGTCCAAAGTTCACAGTAAACCTGAAGTGAAGCATCGACATCTAAAACTCAACTCACAGGAGGGTTCAAATCATAGAAAGTTAGAGTGACAGTCCTCTCGTACTTAAGGCGGCATTGTGCCTTTTGTATTAAATTCGGATGCAATTTCTGTGATTCATCGTCAATAAGAAGGTCCAAGGGATACAGTAAATCTGAAGTGCAGCATCGGAATCTAAAACTGGACTCACAGGAGAGGATCACATCATAGAACGTTAGAGTGTCAGTCCTCTTGTATTTAAGTCGGCATTGTGCCTTTTGTATTAAATTGGATGCAATTTCTGTGTATCATCATCAAAAAGAATGACCAAGGTATACAGTAAAACTGAAGTGAAGCATAGGAATCTACAACTGAACTCAAAGGAGAGGTTTAAATCATAGAAAGTATGAGTGTCAGTCCTCTTGTACTTAAGTCGGCATTGTGCCTTTTGTATTAAATTCGGATGCAATTTCAGTGTTTCATCGTCAATAAGAAGGTCCAAGGTATACAGTAAACCTCAAGTGAAGCATCGGAATCTAAAACTGGACGCACAGGAGAGGTACATATCATAGAAAGTTAGAGTGTCAGTCCTCTTGTACATAAGTCGGCATTGTGACTGTTGTATTCAATTCGGATGCAATTTCTGTGTTTCATCTTCAATAAGAAGGTCCAAGGGATACAGTAAACCTGAAGTGAAGCATCGGAATCTAACACTGGACTCACAGGACAGGTTCAAATCATAGAAAGTTAGAGTGTCAGTCCTCTTGTTCTTAAGTCGGCATTATGCCTTTTGTATTTAATTCGGATGCAATTTCTGTGCTTCATCGTCAATAAGATGGTCCAAGGGATACAGTGAACCTGAAGTGAAGCATCGGAATCTAAAACTGGACTCACAGGAGAGGTTCAAATCATAGAACGTTAGAGTGTCAGTCCTCTTGTACTTAAGTCGGCATCGTGCCTTTTGCATTAAATTCGGGTGCAATTTCTGTGTTTCATCGTCAATAAGAATGTCCAAGGTATACAGTAAACCTGAAGTGAAACCATCGGAATCTAAAACTGGACTCACAGGAGCAGTTAAATCATAGAAAGTTAGTGTGTCAGTCCTCTTGTACTTAAGTCGGCATCGTGACTCTTGTATTACATTCGGATGCAATTTCTGTGTTTCACTTCAATATGAATGTCCTAGGGATACAGTAAACCTGAAGTGAAGCATCGGAACCTCAAACTGGACTCACAGGAGAGGATCAAATCATAGAAAGTCAGAGTGTCAGTCCTCTTGTACCTAAGTCGGCATTGTGCCTTTTGTATGAAATTCGGATGCAATTTCTGTGTTTCATCGTCAATAAGAAGGTCCAAGGTATGCAGTATACATGAAGTGAAGCATCGGAATCTAAAACTGGTCTCACAGGAGGGTTTAAATCATTGAAATTTAGAGTGTCAGTCCTCTTGTACTTAAGTCGGCATTGTGCCCATTGTACGAAATTCGGATGCAATTTCTGTGTTTCATCGTCAATAAGGAGGTCCAAAGTTTACAGTAAACCTGAAGTGAAGCATCGAAATCTAAAACTCAACTCACAGGAGGGGTTTAAATCATAGAAAGTTGGAGTGTCAGTCCTCTTGTACTTAAGGCGGCATTGTGCCTTTTGTATTAAATTCGGGTGCAATTTCTGTGTTTCATCGTCAATAAGAATGTCCAAGGTATACAGTAAACCTGAAGTGAAACCATCGGAATCTAAAACTGGACTCACAATAGCAGTTAAATCATAGAAAGTTAGTGTGTCAGTCCTCTTGTACTTTATTCGGCATTGTGCCTTTTGTACTAAATTCGGGTGCAATTTCGGTGTTTCATCGTCAATAAGAATGTCCAAGGGATACAGTAAACCTGAAATGAAGCATCGGAATCTAAAACTGGACTCACAGGACAGGTATCAAATCATTGAAAGATAGAGTGTCAGTCCTCCTGTACTTAAGTCGGCATTGTGCATTTTGTATTAAATTGGATGCAATTTCCGTGTTTCATCGTCAATCAGATTGACCAAGGTATACAGTAAACCTGAAGTGAAGCATCGGAATCTACAACTCAACTCACAGGAGAGGTGTAAATCATAAAAAGTTAGAGTGTCAATCCTCTTGTACTTTATTCGGCATTGTGCCTTTTGTACTAAATTCGGGTGCAATTTCGGTGTTTCATCGTCAATAAGAATGTCCAAGGGATACAGTAAACCTGAAATGAAGCATCGGAATCTAAAACTGGACTCACAGGACAGGTATCAAATCATTGAAAGATAGAGTGTCAGTCCTCCTGTACTTAAGTCGGCATTGTGCCTTTTGTATTAAATTCGGATGCAATTTCTGTGCTTCATCGTCAATAAGAAGGTCCAAAGGATACAGTAAACCCAATGTGAAGCATCCGAATCGAAAACTGGACTCACAAGAGAGGTTCAAATCACAGAACGTTAGGGTGTCAGGCCTCATGTACTCAAGTCGGCATTGTGCCATTTGTATTAAATTTGGGTGCAATTTCTGTGTTTCATCGTCTATAAGAATGTCCAAGGTATACAGTAAACCTGAAGTGAAAGCATCGGAATCTAAAACTGGACTCACAGGAGCGGTTAAATCATAGAAAGTTAGTGTGTCAGTCCTCTTGTACTTAAGTCGGCATTGTGCCTCTTGTATTAAGTTCGGATGAAATTTTCGTGTTTCATCATCAATAAGTCGGGCCAAGGTATACAGTAAACCTGAAGTGAAGCATCGGAATCAAAAACTGGCCACACAGGAGAGGTTTAAATCATACAAAGTTAGAGTGTCAGTCCTCTTGTACTTATGTCGGCATTGTGCTATTTGTATTATATTCAGATGCAATTTCTGTGTTTCATCGTCAATATGAAGGTCCAAGGTTTACAGTAAAGCTGAAGTGAAGCATCGAAATCTGAAACTCAACTCAGAGGTGAGGTTCAAATCTTACAAAATTAGAAAGACAGTCCTCTTGTACATAAGTCGGCATTCTGCCTTTTGTATTAAATTCGGATGCAATTTCTGTGTTTCATCGTCATTAAGAAGGTCCAAGAGATACAGTAAACCTGAAGTGATGCATCGGAATCTCAAACTGGACTCACAGGAGAGGTTCAAAACATAGACAGTTAGAGTGTCAGTCCTCTCGTACTTAAGTCGGCATTGTGCCTTTTGCATTAAATTCGGATGCAATTTCTGTGTTTCATAGTCAATAAAAAGGACCAAGGGATACAGTAAACCTGAAGTGAAGCATCGGAATCTAAAACTGTACTCACAGGAGAGCTACAAATCATAGAACGTTAGAGTGTCAGTCCTCTTGTACTAAAGTCGGCATTGTGCCTCTTGTATTAAATTCGGATGCAATTTCCGTATTTCATCGTCAATAAGAAGGTCCAAGGTATAGAGTAAACCTGAAGTGAAGCATCGGAATCTGAAACTGGACACACAGGAGAGGTTCAAATCATAGAGAGTTAGAGTGTCAGTCCTCTTGTACTTAAGTCGGCATTGTGCCTTTTGTATGAAATTCGGATGCAATTTCTGTGTTCCATAGTCAATAAGAAGGTCCAAGGTATGCAGTAAACCTGAAGTGAAGGATCGGAATCTAAAACTGGTCTCACAGGAGGGTTTAAATCACAGAAATTTAGAGTGTCATTCCTCTTGTACTTAAGTCGGCATTGTGCCTCTTGTACGAAATTCGGATGCAATTTCTGTGTTTCATCGTCAATAAGGAGGTCCAAAGTTTACAGTAAACCTGAAGTGAAGCATCGAAATCTAAAGCTCAACTCACAGGAGGGGTTCAAATCATAGAAAGTTAGAGTGTCAGTCCTCTTGTGCTTAAGGCGGCATTGTGCCTTTTGTATTAAATTCGGATGCAATTTCTGTGATTCATCGTCAATAAGAAGGTCCAAGGGATACAGTAAACCTGAAGTGCAGCATCGGAATCTAAAACTGAACTCACAGGAGAGGATCGCATCATAGAACGTTAGAGTGTCAGTCCTCTTGTATTTAAGTCGGCATTGTGCCTTTTGTATTAAATTGGATGCAATTTCTGTGTATCATCGTCAAAAAGAATGACCAAGGTATACAGTAAAACTGAAGTGAAGCATCGGAATCTAAAACTGGACGCACAGGAGAGGTACATATCATAGAAAGTTAGAGTGTCAGTCCTCTTGTACTTAAGTCGGCATTGTGCCTGTTGTATTAAATTCGGATGCAATTTCTGTGTTTCATCTTCAATAAGAAGGTCCAAGGGATACAGTAAACCTGAAGTGAAGCATCGGAATCTAACACTGGACTCACAGGACAGGTTCAAATCACAGAAAGTTAGAGTGTCAGTCCTCTTGTTCTTAAGTTGGCATTGTGCCTTTTGTATTTAATTCGGATGCAATATCTGTGTTTCATCGTCAATAAGAAGGTCCAAGGTTTACAGTACACCTGAAGTGAAGCATCGAAATCTAAAACTCAACTCTGAGGAGAGATTCAAATCATAGAAAGTTTGAGTGGCAGTCCTCTTGCACTGAAGTTGGCATTGTGCCTTTTGTATTAAATTCTAATGCAATTTCTGTGTTTCACGTCAATAAGAATGTCCTAGGGATACAGTAAATCTGAAGTGAAGCATCGGAATCTCAAACTGGACTCACAGGAGAGGATCAAATCATAGAAAGTCAGAGTTACAGTCCTCTTGTACCTAAGTCGGCATTGTGCGTTTTGTATTAAATTCGGACGCAATTTCTGTGTTTCATCGTCAATAAGAAGGACCAAGGGATACAGTAAACCTGAAGTGAAGCATCGGAATCTAAAACTGGACTCACAGGAGATGTTCAAATCATAGAACGTTGGAGTGTCAGTCCTCTTGTTCTTAAGTCGGCATCGTGCCTTTTGCATTAAATTCGGGTGCAATTTCTGTGTTTCATCGTCAATAAGAATGTCCAAGGTATACAGTAAACCTAAAGTGAAACCATCGGAATCTAAAACTGGACTCACAGGAGCAGTTAAATCATAGAAAGTTAGTGTGTCAGTCCTCTTGTACTTAAGTCGGCATTGTGACTCTTGTATTAAATTCGGATGCAATTTCTGTGTTTCATCATCAATAAGACGGTCCAAGGTATACAGTAAACCTGAAGTGAAGCATCGGAATCTAAAACTGGTCTCACAGGAGAGGTTTAAATCATAGAAAGTTAGAGTGTCAGACCTCTTGTACTTAAGTCGGAATTGTGCCTTTTCTATTAAATTCGGATGCAATATCTGTGTTTCATCGTCAATAAGAAGGTCCAAGGTTTGCAGTAAACCTGAAGTGAAGCATCGAAATCTAAAACTCAACTCTGAGGAAAGGTTCAAATCATAGAAAGTTAGAGTGGCAGTCCTCTTGCACTTAAGTTGGCATTGTGCCTTTTGTATTAAATTCGGATGCAATTTCTGTGTTTCACGTCAATATGAATGTCCTAGGGATACAGTAAACCTGAAGTGAAGCATCGGAATCTCAAACTGGACTCACAGGAGAGGATCAAATCATAGAAAGTCAGAGTGTCAGTCCTCTTGTACCTAAGTCGGCATTGTGCCTTTCGTATTAAATTCGGATGCAATTTCTGTGTTTCATCGTCAATAAGAACTTCCAAGGTAAGCAGTAAACCTGAAGTGAAGCATCGGAATTTAAAACTGGTCTCACATGGGAGGTTTACATCATACAAAGAGAGAGTGTCAGTCCTCTTGTACTTAAGTCGGCATTGTGCCTTTTGTATTAAATTCGGATGCAATTTCTGTGTTTCATCGTCAATAAGGAGGTCCAAGGTTTACAGTAAACCTGAAGTGAAGCATCGAAATCTAAAACTCAACTCACAGTAGAGGCTCAGATAATATAAAGTTAGAGTGTCAGTCCTCTTGTACTTAAGTCGGCATTGTGCCTTTTGTATGAAATTCGGATGCAATTTCTGTGTTTCATCGTCAATAAGAAGGTCCAAGGTATGCAGTAAACATGAAGTGAAGCATCGGAATCTAAAACTGGTCTCACAGGAGGGTTTAAATCATTGAAATTTAGAATGTCAGTCCTCTTATACTTAAGTCGGCATTGTGCCTCTTGTACGAAATTCGGATGCAATTTCTGTGTCTCATCGTCAATAAGGAGGTCCAAAGTTTACAGTAAACCTGAAGTGAAGCATCGAAATCTAAAACTCAACTCACAGGAGGGGTTCAAATCATAGAAAGTTAGAGTGTCAGTCCTCTTGTACTTAAGGCGGCATTGTGCCTTTTGTATTAAATTGGATGCAATTTCTGTGTATCATCGTCAAAAAGAATGACTAAGGTATACAGTAAAACTGAAGTGAAGCATAGGAATCTACAACTCAACTCACAGGAGAGGTTTAAATCATAGAAAGTTTGAGTGTCAGTCCTCTTGTACTTAAGTCGGCATTGTGCCTGTTGTATTAAATTCGGATGCAATTTCTGTGTTTCATCTATAATAATAAGGTCCAAGGGATACAGTAAACCTGAAGTGAAGCATCGGAATCTAACACTGGACTCACAGGACAGGTTCAAATCATAGAAAGTTAGAGTGTCAGTCCTCTTGTTCTTAAGTCGGCATTATGCCTTTTGTATTTAATTCGGATGCAATTTCTGTGCTTCATCGTCAATAAGAAGGTCCAAGGGATACAGTGAACCTGAAGTGAAGCATCGGAATCTAAAACTGGACGCACAGGAGAGGTTCAAATCATAGAACGTTAGAGTGTCAGTCCTCTTGCACTTAAGTCGGCATCGTGCCTTTTGCATTAAATTCGGGTGCAGATTCTGTGTTTCATCGTCAATAAGAATGTCCAAGGTATACAGTAAACCTGAAGTGAAACCATCGGAATCTAAAACTGGACTCACAGGAGCAGTTAAATCATAGAAAGTTAGTGTGTCAGTCCTCTTGTACTTATGTCGGCATTGTGACTCTTGTATTAAATTCGGATGCAATTTCTGTGTTTCATCATCAATAAGACGGTCCAAGGTATACAGTAAACCTGAAGCGAAGCATCGGAATCTAAAACTGGTCTCACAGGAGAGGTTTAAATCATAGAAAGTTAGAGTGTCAGACCTCTTGTACTTAAGTCGGAATTGTGCCTTTTCTATTAAATTCGGATGCCATATCTGTGTTTCATCGTCAATAAGAAGGTCCAAGGTTTACAGTAAACCTGAAGTGAAGCATCGAAATCTAAAACTCAACTCTGAGGAGAGGTTCAAATCATAGAAAGTTAGAGTGGCAGTCCTCTTGCACTTAAGTTGGCATTGTGAATTTTGTATTAAATTCGGATGCAATTTCTGTGTTTCACGTCAATAAGAATGTCCTAGGGATACAGTAAACCTGAAGTGAAGCATCGAAATCTAAAACTCAACTCGCAGGAGAGGCTCAGATCATATAAAGTTAGAGTGTCAGTCCTCTTGTACTTAAGTCGGCATTGTGCCTTTTGTATTAAATTCGGATGCAATTTCTGTGTTTCATCGTCAATAAGAAGGTCCAAGGGATACAGTAAACCTGAAGTGAAGAACGGAATCTAAAACTGGACTCACAGGAGAGGATCATATCATAGAACATTAGAGTGTCTGTCCTCTTGTACTTAAGTCGGCATTGTGGCTTTTGTATTAAATTCGCGGGCAATTTCTTTGTTTCATCATCAATAAGACTTTCCAAGGTATACAGTAAACCTGAAGTGAAGCATCGGAATCCAAAACTGGTCGCACAGGAGAGGTTTAAATCATAGTCAGTTAGGGTGTCAGTCCTCTTGTACTTAAATCGGCATTGTGCATTTTGTATTAAATTCGGATGCAATTTCTGTGTTTCATCGTTAATAAGATGGTCCAAGGTTTACAGTGAACCTGAAGTGAAGCATCGAAATCTAAAACTCAACTCAGAGGAGAGGTTCAAATCATAGAAAGTTAGAGTGGCAGTCCTCTTGTACTTAAGTCGGCATTGTGCCTTTTGTATTAAATTGGATGCAATTTCTGTGTTTCATCGTCAATAAGTAGGACCTAGGGATACAGTAAACCCGAAGTGAATCATCGGAGTCTAAACTGGACTCACAGGAGAGGTTCAAATCATAGAACGTTACAGGGTCAGTCCTCTTGTACTTAAGTCGGCATTGTGCCTTTTGTATTAAATATGGATGCAGTTTCTGTATTTTATTGTCAGTAAGAAGGTCCAAGGGGTACAGTTAACCTGAAGTGAAGCATCGGAATCTAAAACTGGTCTCACAGGAGAGGTTCAAATCATAGAGAGTTAGAGTGTCAGTCCTCTTGTACTTAAGTCGGCATTGTGCCTTTTGTATTAAATTTGGATGCAATCTCTGAGTTTCATCGTCAATAAGAAGATTCAAGGAATACAGGTAACCTGAAGTGAAGCATCGGAATCTCAAACTGGACTCAGAGGAGAGGTTCAAATCATAGATAGTTTGAGTGTCGGTCCTCTTGTACTTAAGTCGGCATTGTGCATTTTGTATTAAATTGGATGCAATTTCCGTGTTTCATCGTCAGTAAGATTGACCAAGGTATACAGTAAACCTGAAGTGAAGCATCGGAATCTACAACTCAACTCACAGGAGAGGTGTAAATCATAAAAAGTTAGAGTGTCAATCCTCTTGTACTTAAGTCGGCATTGTGCCTTTTGTACTAAATTCGGGTGCAATTTCTGTGTTTCATCGTCAATAAGAATGTCCAAGGGATACAGTAAACCTGAAATGAAGCATCGGAATCTAAAACTGGACTCACAGGACAGGTATCAAATCACTGAAAGATAGAGTGTCAGTCCTCCTGTACTTAAGTCGGCATTGTGCCTTTTGTATTAAATTCGGATGCAATTTCTGTGCTTCATCGTCAATAAGAAGGTCCAAAGGATACAGTAAACCTAATGTGAAGCATCCGAATCGAAAACTGGACTCACAAGAGAGGTTCAAATCATAGAACGTTAGGGTGTCAGTCCTCATGTACTCAAGTCGGCATTGTGCCTATTGTATTAAATTTGGGTGCAATTTCTGTGTTTCATCGTCTATAAGAATGTCCAAGGTATACAGTAAACCTGAAGTGAAAGCATCGGAATCTAAAACTGGACTCACAGGAGCGGTTAAATCATAGAAAGTTGGTGTGTCAGTCCTCTTGTACTTAAGTCGGCATTGTGCCTCTTGTATTAAGTTCGGATGAAATTTTCGTGTTTCATCATCAATAAGACGGGCCAAGGTATACAGTAAACCTGAAGTGAAGCATCGGAATCAAAAACTGGCCACACAGGAGAGGTTTAAATCATACAAAGTTAGAGAGTCAGTCCTCTTGTACTTATGTCGGCATTGTGCTATTTGTATTATATTCAGATGCAATTTCTGTGTTTCATCGTCAATATGAAGGTCCAAGGGATACAGTAAACCTGAAGTGAAGCATCGGAATCTCAAACTGGACTCACAGGAGAGGTTCAAAACATAGACAGTTAGAGTGTCAGTCCTCTTGTACTTAAGTCGGCATTGTGCCTTTTGCATTAAATTCGGATGCAATTTCTGTGTTTCATAGTCAATAAAAAGGACCAAGGGATACAGTAAACCTGAAGTGAAGCATCGGAATCTAAAACTGTACTCACAGGAGAGCTACAAATCATAGAATGTTAGAGTGTCAGTCCTCTTGTACTAAAGTCGGCATTGTGCCTCTTGTATTAAATTCGGATGCAATTTCCGTATTTCATCGCCAATAAGAAGGTCCAAGGTATAGAGTAAACCTGAAGTGAAGCATCGGAATCTGAAACTGGACTCACAGGAGAGGTTCAAATCATAGAGAGTTAGAGTGTCAGTCCTCTTGTACTTAAGACGGCATTGTGCCTTTTGTATGAAATTCGGATGCAATTTCTGTGTTCCATAGTCAATAAGAAGGTCCAAGGTATGCAGTAAACCTGAAGTGAAGGATCTGAATCTAAAACTGGTCTCACAGGAGGGTTTAAATCACAGAAATTTAGAGTGTCATTCCTCTTGTACTTAAGTCGGCATTGTGCCTCTTGTACGAAATTCGGATGCAATTTCTGTGTTTCATCGTCAATAAGGAGGTCCAAAGTTTACAGTAAACCTGAAGTGAAGCATCGAAATCTAAAACTCAACTCACAGGAGGGGTTCAAATCATAGAAAGTTAGAGTGTCAGTCCTCTTGTACTTAAGGCGGCATTGTGCCTTTTGTATTAAATTCGGATGCAATTTCTGTGATTCATCGTCAATAAGAAGGTCCAAGGGATACAGTAAACCTGAAGTGCAGCATCGGAATCTAAAACTGGTCTCACAGGAGAGGATCGCATCATAGAACGTTAGAGTGTCAGTCCTCTTGTATTTAAGTCGGCATTGTGCCTTTTGTATTAAATTGGATGCAATTTCTGTGTATCATCGTCAAAAAGAATGACCAAGGTATACAGTAAAACTGAAGTGAAGCATCGGAATCTAAAACTGGGCGCACAGGAGAGGTACATATCATAGAAAGTTAGAGTGTCGGTCCTCTTGTACTTAAGTCGGCATTGTGCCTGTTGTATTAAATTCGGATGCAATTTCTGTGTTTCATCTTCAATAAGAAGGTCCAAGGGATACAGTAAACCTGAAGTGAAGCATCGGAATCTAACACTGGACTCACAGGACAGGTTCAAATCACAGAAAGTTAGAGTGTCAGTCCTCTTGTTCTTAAGTCGGCATTGTGCCTTTTGTATTTAATTCGGATGCAATTTCTGTGCTTCATCGTCAATAAGAAGGTCCAAGGGATACAGTGAACCTGAAGTGAAGCATCGGAATCTAAAACTGGACTCACAGGAGAGGTTCAAATCATAGAACGTTAGAGTGTCAGTCCTCTTGTACTTAAGTCGGCATCGTGCCTTTTGCATTAAATTCGGGTGCACTTTCTGTGTTTCATTGTCAATAAGAATGTCCAAGGTATACAGTAAACCTGAAGTGAAACCATCGGAATCTAAAACTGGACTCACATGAGCAGTTAAATCATAGAAAGTTAGTGTGTCAGTCCTCTTGTACTTTAGTCGGCACTGTGACTCTTGTATTAAATTCGGATGCAATTTCTGTGTTTCATCATCAATAAGACGGTCCAAGGTATACAGTAAACCTGAAGTGAAGCATCGGAATCTAAAACTGGTCTCACAGGAGAGGTTTAAATCATAGAAAGTCAGAGTGTCAGACCTCTTGTACTTAAGTCGGAATTGTGCCTTTTCTATTAAATTCGGATGCAATATCTGTGTTTCATCGTCAATAAGAAGGTCCAAGGTTTACAGTACACCTGAAGTGAAGCATCGAAATCTAAAACTCAACTCTGAGGAGAGATTCAAATCATAGAAAGTTTGAGTGGCAGTCCTCTTGCAATGAAGTTGGCATTGTGCCTTTTGTATTAAATTCAAATGCAATTTCTGTGTTTCACGTCAATAAGAATGTCCTAGGGATACAGTAAACCTAAAGTGAAGCATCGGAATCTAAAACTGTAGTCTCAGGATAGGTTCGAATCATAGAAAGTTAGAGTGTCAGTCCTCTTGTACCTAAGTCGGCATTGTGCCTTTTGTATTATATTCGGATGCAATTTCTGTGTTTCATCGTCAGTTAGAAGGTCCAAGGGATACAGTAAACCTGAAATGAAGCATCGGAATCTAATACTCGACCCACAGGTAAGGTTCAAATCATAGAAAGTTAGAGTGCCAGTCCTCTTGTACTTAAGTCGGCACTGTGCCTTTTGTATTAAATTCGGATGCAATTTCTGTGCTTCATCGTCAAAAAGAAGGTCCTAGGTATACAGTAAAATTGAAGTGAAGCATCTGAATCAAAAATCTGGACGCACTGGAGAGGTTCATATCATAGAATGTTAGAGTGTCAGTCCTCTTGTACTTAAGTCGGGATTGTTTCTCTTGTATTAAATTCGGATGCAATTTCTGTGTTTCATCATCAATAAGACGGTCCAAGGTATACAGTAAACCTGAAGTGAAGCATCGGAATCTAAAACTGACTCACAGGATAGGTTCAAAACTTAGAACGTTAGAGTGACAGTCCTCTTGTACTTAAGTCGGCATTGTGCCTTTTGTATTAAATTCGGATGCAATTTCTGTGTTTCATCGTCAATACGAAGGTCCAAGGTTTACAGTAAACCTGAAGTGAAGCATCGAAATCTAAAACTCAACTCAGAGGAGAGGTTCAAATCATAGAAAGTTAGAGTGGCAGTCCTCTTGAACTTAAGTCGGCTTTATGCCTTTTGTATTAAATTCGGATGCAATATCTGTGTTTCATCGTCAATAAGAAGGTCCAAGGGATACAGTAAACCTGAAGTGAAGCATCGGAATCTCAAACTGGACTCACGGGAGAGGTTCAAATCACAGAAAGTTAGAGTGTCAGTCCTCTTGTACTTAAGTCGGCATTGTGCCTTTTGTATTAAATTCGGATGCAATTTCTGTGTTTCATCGTCAATAAGAAGGACAAAGGGATACAGTAAACCTGAAGTGAAGCATCGGAATCTAAAACTGGTCTCACGGGAGAGGTTCAAATCATAGAACGATAGAGTGTCAGTCCTCTTGTACATAAGTCGGCATTGTGCCTTTTGTAATAAATTCGGATGCAATTTCTGTATTTCATCGTCAATAAGATGGTCCAAGATATAGAGTAAACCTGAAGTGAAGCATTGGAATCTAAAACTGGACTCACACTAGACGTTCAAATCATAGAAAGTTAGAGTGTCAGTCCTCTTGTACTTAAGCCGGCATTGTGCCTTTTTTATTAAATTCGAATGCAATTTCTGTGTTTCATCGTCAATAAGAAGGTCCAAGGGATACAGTAAACCTGAAGTGAAGCATCGGAATCTACAACTGGACTCACAGGAGAGGTTCAAATCATAGAATGTTAGAGTGTCAGTCCACTTATACTTAAGTCGGCATTGTGCCTTTTGTATTAAATTCGGAAGCAATTTCTGTGTTTCATCGTCAATAAGAAGGTCCAAGGTATACAGTAAAACAGAAATGAAGCATCGGAATCTAAAACTGACTCACAGGAGAGTTTCAAATCATAGAAAGTTAGAGTGTCAGTCCTCTTGTACTTAAGTCGGCATTGTGCCTTTTGTATTAAATTCGGATGCAATTTCTGTGTTTCATCGTCAATAAGAAGGTCCAAGGTTTACAGTTAACCTGAAGTGAAGGATCGAAATCTAAAACACAACCCACAGGAGAGGTTCAAATCATAGAAAGTTTGAGTGTCAGTTCTCTTGTACTTATGTCGGCATTGTGCCTTTTGTATTAAATTCGCGTCGAATTTCTGTGTTTCATCGTCAATAAGAAGGTCCAAGGTATACAGTAAACCTGAAGTGCAGCATCGGAATCTACAACTCAACTCACAGGAGAGGTTCAAATCATGGAAAGTTAGTGTGTCAGTTCTCTTGTACTTAAGTCGGCATTGTGCCTTTTGTATTAAATTCGGATGCAATTTCTGTATTTCATCGTCAATACGATGGTCCAAGGTATAGAGTAAACCTGAAGTGAAGCATCGGAATCTAAAACTGGACTCACAGAAGTGGTTCAAATCATAGAAAGTTAGAGTGTCAGTCCTCTTATACTTAAGTCGGTATTGTGCCTTTTGGTATTAAATTCGGATGCAATTTCTGTGTTTCATCGTCAATAAGAAGGTCCAAGGGATACAGTAAACCTGAGGTGAAGCATCGGAATCTAATACTGGACTCACAGGTAAGGTTAAAAACATAGAAAGTTAGAGTGTCAGTCCTCTTGTACTTAAGTCGGCATTGTGCCATTTGTATTAAATTCGGCTGCAATTTCTGTGTTTCATCGTCAATAAGAAGGTCCAAGGGATACAGTAAACTTGAAGTGCAGCATCGGAATCAAAAACTGGACTCAAAGGCGAGGTTCAAATCATAGAAAGTTAGAGTGTCAGTCCTCTTGTACTTAAGTCGGCATTGTGGCTTTTGTATTAAATTCGGATGCAATTTCTGTGTTTCATCGTCAATAAGAAGTTCAAAGGAATACAGTAAACTTGAAGTGCAGCATCGGAATCTAAAACTGGACTCAAAGGCGAGGTTCAAATCATAGAAAGTTAGAGTGTCAGTCCTCTTGTACTTAAGTCGGCATTGTGCCTATTGTATTAAATTCGGGTGCAATTTCTGTGTTACATCGTCAATAAGAAGGTCCTAGGTATACAGTAAACCTGAAGTGAAGCATCGGAATCTAAAACTGGACTCACAGAAGAGGTTCAAATCATAGAAAGTTAGAGTGTCGGTCTTCTTATACTTAAGTCGGCATTGTGCCTTTTGCATTAAAATCGGATTGAATTTCTGTGTTTCATCGTCAACAAGATGGTCCAAGGTATACAGTAAACCTGAAGTGAAGCATCGGAATCTACAACTCAACTCACAGGAGAGGTTTAAACCATAGAAAGTTAGAGTGTCAGTCCTCTTGTACTTAAGTCGGCATTGTGCCTTTTGTATTAAATTTGGATGCAATTTCTGTGTTTCATCGTCAGTAAGAAGGACCAAGGGATACAGTAACCCTGAAGTGAAGCATCGGAATCTAAAACTGGACTCACAGGAGATGTTCAAATCATAGAAAGTTAGAGTGTCAGTCCTCTTGTACCTAAGTCGGCATTGTGCCTTTTGTATTAAATTCGGATGCCATTTCTGTGTTTCATCGTCAATAAGAAGGTCCTAGGTTTACAGTAAACCTGAAGTGAACCATCGGAATCTAAAGCTGGACTCACAGGAGAGGTTCAAATCATAGAAAGTTAGAGAGTCAGTCCTCTTGTACTTAAGTCGGCGTTGTGCCTTTTGTATTGAATTCGGATGCAATTTCTGTGTTTCATCGTCAATAAGAAGGTCCGAGGGATACAGTAAACCTGAAGTGAAGCATCGGAGTCTACAACTCAACTCACAGGAGAGGTTCAAATCATGGAAAGTTAGAGTGCCAGTCCACTTGTTCTTAAAACGGCATTGTGCCTTTTGTATTAAATTCGCGAGCAATCTCTGTGCTTCATCGTCAATAAGAAGGTCCAAGGGATACAGAAAACCTGAAGTGAAGCATCGGAATCTGAAACTGGACTCACAGGAGAGGTTCAAATCATAGAAAGTTAGAGTGTCTGCCCTCTTGTACTAAAGTCGGCATTGTGCCTTTTGTATTAAATTCGGATGCCATTTCTGTGTTTCATCGTCAATAAGAAGGTCCAAGGTTTACAGTAAACCTGAAGTGAACCATTGGAATCTAGAACTGGACTCACAGGAGAGGTTCAAATCATAGAAAGTTAGAGTGTCAGTCCTCTTGTACTTAAGTCGGCATTGTTTCTCTTGTATTAAATTCGGATGCAATTTCTGTGTTTCATCATCAATAAGAAGGTCCAAGGGATACAGTAAACCTGAAGTGAAGCATCGGTATATAAAACTGGACTCACAGGAGCGGTTAAATCATAGAAAGTTAGAGTGTCAGCCCTCTTGTACCTAAGTCGGCTTTGTGCCTTTTGTATTAAATTCGCATGCAATTTCTGTGCTTCATCGTCAATAAGAAGGTCCAAGGGATACAGTAAACCTGTAGTGAAGCATCGGAATCTAAAACTGGATTAACACGAGAGGTTCAAGTCACAGAAAGTTAGAGTGTCAGTCCTCTTGTACTTAAGTCGGCATTTCGCCTTTTGTGTTAAACTCGGATGCAATTTCTGTATTTCATCGTCAATAAGAAGGTCCAAGGTTTACAGTTAACATGAAGTGAAGCATTGAAATCTAAAACTAGACCCACAGGAGAGGTACAAATCATAGAAAGTTTGAGTGTCAGTTCTCTTGTACTTAAGTCGGCATTGTGCCTTTTGTATTAAATTCGGATGGAATTTATGTGTTTCATCGTCAATAAGAACGTCCAAGGTATACAGTAAACCTGAAGTGAAGCATCGGAATCTACAACTCAACTCACAGGAGAGCTTCAAATCATAGAAAGTTAGAGTGTCAGTCCTCTTGTACTTAAGTCGGCATTGTGCCTTTTGTACAGGGTGGCCCAAAAAGGATGGTCACATTTTAAATAACTATAACTCCATCAGTTTTACAAATTAATTTTATTCAATTACGTAACTAAATGCTCCCAGGCACCCAATTACAAGAACTAACCACAAAAAATCATGTACGGAAAATGACTTCCGGAAGATGGTGTCCTTCCTCGGTGATGCATTCCACAAGTCTTTCCTCGAAATTTTCCATCACTTTCACTACTGTTTCTTCTTGAATTGCCATAATTTCCGCACTGATTGCCTCCTTCAGATCAATTAAGTTTCGGGGCTTCTTTACGTAGACTTTTGACTTTAGGTATCCCCAAAGAAAAAAATCACAGGCTGAGAGGTCAGGTGATCTCGCGGGCCAGTGGACATCTCCAAAACGCGAGATGATGTGGTGGGGGAACATCCGCCTTAAAACACACATGGAGTCATTGGCTGTGTGGGCCGTGGCCCCGTCCTGTTGAAACCAAATTCGATCTCGATTTACATGTAACTCTCGCAGTTTCGGCACCAAAAAGCTACGTAGCATGTTAACGTAACGTTTCGAGTTCACTGTGACTGTAGCGTTGTTCTCCTCAAAAAAATAAGGACCAACAATCCCCAATCTTGAAATTCCACACCAGACTGTTACCTTAGCACTATGAAGAGGCTTTTGGTGCAATTCTCTGGGATTATCTGCTGCCCAATACCTGCAGTTTTGTTTATTGACATAGCCGTCTAAATTGGAAATGGGCTTCATCTGACATAAGAAGCACAACATCATTATTAGAGTACAAAATGTCAAGCATTGATTCACAAAATCGTCTTCGCTGCTCAAAATCACGATCATACAGCTTTTGCGTGATCATAATTTTGTATGGGTGAAACTGTAACTCACGGCTTAAAATACGCTGCAACGAACTACGGCTGAGGCCTAAAGTTTGAGCACGACGCCTAGTGGAACGACGCGGGCTTTGCAGCACTGACGCTCTAACATCATCAATGTTCTGTGGAGTAACTGCCGTACGTGTACGCCCTGTAGATTTACCACTTTTGACAGACCCTGTTGTCCGGAATGCAGTCACCCAACGTGATATGGATCTGCGATCTGGAATGGGTCCATCACGCGCTACACCAAAACGTTGTCGAAACAATCGTTGCACAGTAATAAACGATTCATCATTTCTGAAAAACTGTTCCACAGCAAAAACACGATGCTCGACCGTCCACTGCGCCATCTCGTGGCAAACTGGGTGTAATGGCCGACTTGCAGACGGCCGGCAGTGGTCCCACCTCCTCACCTTTCAATGGTACTACGCAGTTCAAATCCGACCATCCTTTTTGGGCCACCCAGTATTAATTTCGCAAGCAAATTCTGTGCTTCATCGTCAATAAGAAGGTCCAAGTGATACAGAAAACCTGAAGTAAAGCGTCGGAATCTCAAACTAAACTCACAGGAGAGGTTCAAATCATAGAAAGTTAGAGTGTCAGTCCTCTTGTACTTAAGTCGGCATTGTTTCTCTTGTATTAAATTCGGATGCAATTTCTGTGTTTCATCATCAATGAGAAGATCCAAGGGATACAGTAAACCTGAAGTGAAGCATCGGAATCTAAAACTGTACTCACAGGAGAGGTTCAAATCATAGAAAGTTTGAGTGTCAGTCCTCTTGTACTTAAATCGGCATTGTGCCTATTGTATTAAATTCGGGTGCAATTTCTGTGTTTCATCGTCAATAAGAAGGTCCAAGAGATACAGTAAACCTGAAGTGAAGCATCGGAATCTAAAACTGGACTCACAGGAGAGGATCAAATCATAGAACGTTAGAGTGTCAGTCCTCTTGTGCTTAAGTCGGCATTGTGCATTTTGTATTAAATTGGATGCAATTTCTGTGTTCCATCGTCAACAAGAATGACCAATTTATACAGTAAACCTGAAGTGAAGCATCGGAATCTACAACTCAACTCACAGGAGAGGTCTAATTCATAGAAAGTTAGAGTGTCAGTCCTCTTGTACTTAATTCGGCATTGTGCCTTTTGTATTAAATTCGTATGTAATTTCTGTGTTTCATCGTCAATAAGAAGGTCCAAGGGATACAGTAAACCTGAAGTGAAGCATCGGAATCTAAAACTGTACTCTCAGGAGTGGTTCAAATCATAGAAAGTCAGAGTGTCAGTCCTCTTGTACTTAAGTCGGCATTGTGCCTTTTGTATTACCTTCGGATGCAATTTCTGTGTTTCATCGTCAATTACAAGGTCCAAGGGATACAGTAAACCTGAACTGAAGTATCGGAATCTAAAACTGGACTCACAAGTAAGGTTCAAATCATAGAAAATTAGAGTGTCAGTCCTCTTGTACTTAAGTCGGCATTGTGCCATTTGTATTAAATTCGGATGCAATTTCTGTGTTTCATCGTCAATAAGAAGGTCCAAGGGATACAGTAAACTTGAAGTGCAGCATCGGAATCTAAAACTTGGCTCAAAGGCGAGGTTCAAATCATAGAAAGTTAGAATGTCAGTCCTCTTGTACTCAAGTCAGCATTGTGCCTTTTGTATTAAATTCGGATACAATTTCTGTGTTTCATCGTCAATAAGAAGGTCCAAGGGATACAGTAAACCTGAAGTGAAGCATCAGAATCTTAAACTGGACTCACAGGAGAGGTTCAAATCATAGAAAGTTAGAGTGTCTGCCCTCTTGTACTTAAGTCAGCATTGTGCCTTTTGTATTAAATTCGGATGCCATTTCTGTGTTTCATCGTCAATAAGAAGGTCCAAGGTTTACAGTAAACCTGAAGTGAACCATCGGAATCTAAAACTGGACTCACAGAAGAGGTTCAAATCATAGAAAGTTAGAGTGTCAGTCCTCTTATACTTAAGTTGGCATTGTGCCTTTTGCATTAAATTCGGATGGAATTTCTGTGTTTCATCGTCAATAAGATGGTCCAAGGTATACAGTAAACCTGAAGTGAAGCATCGGAATCTACAACTCAACTCACAGGAGAGGTTTAAATCATAGAAAGTTAGAGTGTCAGTCCTCTTGTACTTAAGTCGGCATTGTGCCTTTTGTATTAAATTTGGATGCAATTTCTGTGTTTCATCGTCAATAAGAAGGACCAAGGGATACAGTAACCCTGAAGTGAAGCATCGGAATCTAAAACTGGACTCACAGGAGAGGTTCAAATCATAGAAAGTTAGAGTGTCAGTCCTCTTGTACCTAAGTCGGCATTGTGCCTTTTGTATTAAATTCGGATGCAATTTCGGTGTTTCATAGTCAATAAGAAGGTCCAAGGGATACAGTAAACCTGAAGTGAACCATCGGAATCTAAAACTGTACTCTCAGGAGAGGTTCAAATCATAGAAAGTTAGAGTGTCAGTCCTCTTGTACTTAAGTCGGCATTGTGCCTTTTGTATTAAATTCGGATGCCATTTCTGTGTTTCATCGTCAATAAGAAGGTCCTAGGTTTACAGTAAACCTGAAGTGAACCATCGGAATCTAAAACTGGACTCACAGGAAAGGTTCAAATCATAGAAAGTTAGGTAGTCAGTCCTCTTGTACTTAAGTCGGCATTGTGCCTTTTGTATTAAATTCGGATGCAATTTCTGTGTTTCATCGTCAATAAGAAGGTCCGAGGGATACAGTAAACCTGAAGTGAAGCATCGGAATCTATAACTGGAGTCTCAGGAGGGGTTCGAATCATAGAAAATTAGAGTGTCAGCCCTCCTGTACTTAAGTCGGCATTGTGCCTTTTGTATTAAATTCGGATGCAATTTCTGTATTTCATCGTCAATAAGAAGGTCCAAGGTATACAGTAAACCTGAAGTGAGGCGTCGGAATCTAAAGCTGGACTCACAGGAGAGGTTCAAATCATAGAATGTTAGAGTGTCAGTCCTCTTGTACTTAAGTCGACATTGTGCCTCTTGTATTAAATTCGGATGCAATTTCTGTGTTTCATCGTCAATAAGATGGTCCTAGGAATACAGTAAACCTGAAGTGAAGCATCGGATCTAAAACTAGACTCACAGGAGAGGTTCAAATCGTAGAAAGTTAGAGTGTCGGTCCTCTTGTACTTAAGTCGGCATTGTGCCTATTGTATTAAATTCGGATGGAATTTCTGTGTTTCATCGTAAATAAGAGTGTCCAAGGTATACAGTAAACCTGAAGTGAAGCATCGGAATCTACAACTCAACTCACAGGAGAGGTTCAAATCATAGAAAGTTAGAGTGCCAGTCCACTTGTTCTTAAGTCGGCATTGTGCCTTTTGTATTAAATTCGCAAGCAATCTCTGTGCTTCATCGTCAAAAAGAAGGTCCAAGGGATACAGAAAACCTGAAGTGAAGCATCGGAATCTCAAACTGGACTCAGAGGAGGGGTTCAAATCATAGAAAGTTAGAGTGTCTGCCCTCTTGTACTAAAGTCGGCATTGTGTCTTTTGTATTAAATTCGGATGCCATTTCTGTGTTTCATCGTCAATAAGAAGGTCCAAGGTTTACAGTAAACCTGAAGTGAACCATTGGCATCTAAAACTGGACTCACAGGAGAGGTTCAAATCATAGAAAGTTAGAGTGTCAGTCCTCTTGTACTTAAGTCGGCATTGTTTCTCTTGTATTAAATTCGGATGCAATTTCTGTGTTTCATCATCAATAAGAAGGTCCAAGGGATACAGTAAACCTGAAGTGAAGCATCAGAATCTGAAACTGGACTCACAGGAGAGGTTCAAATCATAGAAAGTTACAATGTCAGTCCTCTTGTACTTAAGTCGGCATTGTGCCTTTTGTATTAAATTCGGATGCAATATCTGTGTTTCATCGCCAATAAGAAGATCCAAGAGATACAGTAAACCTGAAGTGAAGCATCGGAATATAAAACTGGACTCACAGGAGCGGTTAAATCATAGAAAGTTAGAGTGTCAGTCCTCTTGTACCTAAGTCGGCTTTGTGCCTTTTGTATTAAATTCGCATGCAATTTCTGTGCTTCATCGTCAATAAGAAGGTCCAAGGGATACAGTAAACCTGTAGTGAAGCATCGGAATATAAAACTGGATTAACACGAGAGGTTCAAATGATAGAAAGTTAGAGTGTCAGTCCTCTTGTATTTAAGTCGGCATTTTGCCTTTTGTGTTAAACTCGGATGCAATTTCTGTATTTCATCGTCAATACGAAGGTCCAAGGTTTACAGTTAACATGAAGTGAAGCATCGAAATCTAAAACTAAACCCACAGGAGAGGTACAAATCATAGAAAGTTTGAGTGTCAGTTCCCTTGTACTTAAGTCGGCATTGTGCCTTTTGTATTAAATTCGGATGGAATTTATGTGTTTCATCGTCAATAAGAAGGTCCAAGGTATACAGTAAACCTGAAGTGAAGCATCGGAATCTACAACTCAACTCACAGGAGAGCTTCAAATCATAGAAAGTTAGAGTGTCAGTCTTCTTGTACTTAAGTCGGCATTGTGCCTTTTGTATCAATTTCGCAAGCAAATTCTGTGCTTCATCGTCAATAAGAAGGTCCAAGGGATACAGAAAACCTGAAGTAAAGCGTCGGAATCTCAAACTAAACTCACAGGAGAGGTTCAAATCATAGAAAGTTAGAGTGTCAGTCCTCTTGTACTTAAGTCGGCATTGTATCTCTTGTATTAAATTCGGATGCAATTTCTGTGTTTCATCATCAATGAGAAGATCCAAGGGATACAGTAAACCTGAAGTGAAGCATCGGAATCTAAAACTGTACTCACAGGAGAGGTTCAAATCATAGAAAGTTAGAGTGTCTGCCCTCTTGTACTTAAGTCGGCATTGTGCCTTTTGTATTAAATTCGGATGCCATTTCTGTGTTTCATCGTCAATAAGAAGGTCCAAGGGATACAGTAAACTTGAAGTGCAGCATCGGAATCTAAAACTGGACTTAAAGGCGAGGTTCAAATCATAGTAAGTTAGAGTGTCAGTCCTCTTGTACTTAGGTCAGCATTGTGCCATATGTATTAAATTCGGATGCAATTTCTGTGTTTCATCGTCAATAAGAATGTCCAAGGGATACAGTAAACCTGAAGTGAAGCATCAGAATCTAAAACTGGACTCACAGGAGAGGTTCAAATCATAGAAAGGTAGAGTGTCTGCCCTCTTGTACTTAAGTCGGCATTGTGCCTTTTGTATTAAATTCGGATGCCATTTCTGTGTTTCATCGTCAATAAGAAGGTCCAAGGGATACAGTAAACTTGAAGTGCAGCATCGGAATCTAAAACTGGACTTAAAGGCGAGGTTCAAATCATAGTAAGTTAGAGTGTCAGTCCTCTTGTACTTAAGTCGGCATTGTGGCTTTTGTGTTAAATTCGGATGCAATTTCTGTGTTTCATCGTCAATAAGAGGGTCCAAGGAATACAGTAAACTTGAAGTGCAGCATCGGAATCTAAAACTGGACTCAAAGGCGAGGTTCAAATCATAGAAAGTTAGAGTGTCAGTCCTCCTGTACTTAAGTCGGCATTGTGCCTATTGTATTAATTTCGGGTGCAATTTCTGTGTTTCATCGTCAATAAGTAGGTCCAAGGGATACAGTAAACCTGAAGTGAAGCATCGGAATCTAAAACTGGACTCACAGGAGAGGATCAAATCATAGAAGGTTAGAGTGTCAGTCCTCTTGTGCTTAAGTCGGCATTGTGCATTTTGTATTAAATTGGATGCAATTTCTGTGTTTCATCGTCAACAAGAATGACCAATTTATACAGTAAACCTGAAGTGAAGCATCGGAATCTACAACTCAACTCACAGGAGGGGTTTATATCATAGAAAGTTAGAGTTTCAGTCCTCTTGTACTTAATTCGGCATTGTGCCTTTTGTATTAAATTCGTATGCAATTTCTGTGTTTCATCGTCAATAAGAAGGTCCTAGGGATACAGTAAACCTGAAGTGAAGCATCGGAATCTAAAACTGTACTCTCGGGAGAGGTTCACATCATAGAAAGTTAGAGTGTCAGTCCTCTTGTACTTAAGTCGGCATTGTGCCTTTTGTATTAAATTCGGATGCAACTTCTGTGTTTCATCGTCAATTAGAAGGTCCAAGGGATACAGTAAACCTGAACTGAAGTATCGGAATATAAAACTGGACTCACAGGTAAGGTTCGAATCATAGAAAATTAGAGTGTCAGTCCTCTTGTACTTAAGTCGGCATTGTGCCATTTGTATTAAATTCGGATCCAATTTCTGTGTTTCATCGTCAATAAGAAGGTCCAAGGGATACAGCAAACTTGAAGTGCAGCATCGGAATCTAAAACTTGGCTCAAATGCGAGGTTCAAATCATAGAAAGTTAGAGTGTCAGTCCTCTTGTACTTAAGTCAGCATTGTGCCTTTTGTATTAAATTCGGATGCAATTTCTGTGTTTCATCGTCAATAAGAAGGTCCAAGGGATACAGTAAACCTGAAGTGAAGCATCAGAATCTAAAACTGGACTCACAGGAGAGGTTCAAATCATAGAAAGTTAGAGTGTCAGTCCTCTTGTACTTAACTAGGCATTGTGCCTTTTATATTAAATTCGGATGCCATTTCTGTGTTTCATCGTCAATAAGAAGGTCCAAGGTTTACAGTAAACCTGAAGTGAACCATCGGAATCTAAAACTGGACTCACAGGAGAGGTTCAAATTATAGAAAGTTAGAGTGTCAGTCCTCTTGTACTTAAGTCGGCATTGTGCCTTTTGCATTAAATTCGGATGGAATTTCTGTGTTTCATCGTCAATAAGAAGGTCCAAGGTATACAGTAAAGCTGAAGTGAAGCATCGGAATCTACAACTCAACTCACAGGAGAGGTTTAAATCATAGAAATTTAGAGTGTCAGTCCTCTTGTACTTAAGTCGGCATTGTGCCTTTTGTATTAAATTCGGATGCAATTTCTGTGTTTCATCGTCAATAAGAAGGACAAAGGGATACAGTAACCCTGAAGTGAAGCATCGGAATCTAAAACTGGACTCACAGGAGAGGTTTAAATCATAGAACGTTAGAGTGTCAGTCCTCTTGTACATAGGTCGGCATTGTGCCTTTTGTATTAAATTCGGAAGCAATTTCTGTATCTCATCGTCAATAAGATGGTCCAAGGTATAGAGTAAAACTGAAGTGAAGCATCGGAATCTAAAACTATACTCACAGGTGAGGTTTAAATCATAGGAAGTTAGAGTGTCAGTCCTCTTGTACTTCAGTCGGCATTGTGCCTCTTGTATTAAATTCGGATGCAATTTCTGTGTTTAATCGTCAATAAGATGGTCCTAGGAATACAGTAAACCTGAAGTGAAGCATCGGATCTAAAACTAGACTCACAGGAGAGGTTCTAATCGTAGAAAGTTAGAGTGTCAGTCCTCTTGTACTTAAGTCGGCATTGTGCCTTTTGTATTAAATTCGGATGGAATTTCTGTGTTTCATCGTCAATAAGAAGGTCCAAGGTATACAGTAAACCTGAAGTGAAGCATCGGAATCTACAACTCAACTCACAGGAGAGGTTCAAATCATAGAAAGTTAGAGTGCCAGTCCTCTTGTTCTTAAGTCGGCATTGTGCCTTTTGTATTAAATTCGCAAGCAATCTCTGTGCTTCATCGTCAATAAGAAGGTCCAAGGGATACAGAAAACCTGAAGTGAAGCATCGGAATCTCAAACTGGACTCACAGGAGAGCTTCAAATCATAGAAAGTTAGAGTGTCTTCCCTCTTGTACTAAAGTCGGCATTGTGCCTTTTGTATTTAATTCGGATGCCATTTCTGTGTTTCATCGTCAATAAGAAGGTCCAAGGTTTACAGTAAACCTGAAGTGAACCATCGGAATCTAAAACTGGACTCACAGGAGAGGTTCAAATCATAGAAAGTTAGAGTGTCAGTCCTCTTGTACATAAGTCGGCATTGTTTCTCTTGTATTAAATTCGGATGCAATTTCTGTGTTTCATCATCAATAAGAAGGTCCAAGGGATACAGTAAACCTGAAGTGAAGCATCGGAATCTAAAACTGTACTCTCGGGAGGGGTTCAAATCATAGAAAGTTAGAGTGTCAGTCCTCTTGTACTTAAGTCGGCATTGTGCCTTTAGTATTAAATTCGGATGAAATTTCTGTGTTTCATCGTCAACAAGAATGACCAATTTATACAGTAAACCTGAAGTGAAGCATCGGCATCTACAACTCAACTCACAGGAGAGGTTTAAATCATAGAAAGTAAGAGTGTCAGTCCTCTTGTACTTAATTCGGCATTGTGCCTTTTGTATTAAATTCGTATGCAATTTCTGTGTTTCATCGTCAAGAGGAAGGTCCAAGGGATACAGTAAACCTGAAGTGAAGCATCGGAATCTCAAACTGAACTCTCAGGAGAGGTTCAAATCATAGAAAGTTAGAGTGTCAGTCCTCTTGTACTTAAGTCGGCATTGTGCCTTTTGTACTAAATTCGGATGCAATTTCTGTGTTTCATCGTCAATTAGAAGGTCCAAGGGATACAGTAAACCTGAACTGAAGTATCGGAATCTAAAACTGGACTCACAGGTAAGGTTCAAATCATAGAAACTTAGAGTGTCAGTCGTCTTGTACTTAAGTCGGCATTGTGCCATTTGTATTAAATTCGGATGCAATTTCTGTGTTTCATCGTCAATAAGAAGGTCCAAGGGATACAGTAAACTTGAAGTGCAGCATCGGAAACTAAAACTTGGCTCAAAGGCGAGGTTCAAATCATAGAAAGTTAGAGTGTCAGTCCTCTTGTACTTAAGTCAGCATTGTGCCTTTTGTATTAAATCGGATGCAATTTTTGTGTTTCATCGTCAATAAGAAGGTCCAAGGGATACAGTAAACCTGAAGTGAAGCATCAGAATCTAAAACTGGACTCACAGGAGAGGTTCAAATCATAGAAAGTTAGAGTGTCTGCCCTCTTGTACTTAAGTCGGCATTGTGCCTTTTGTATTAAATTCGGATGAGATTTCTGTGTTTCATCGTCAATAAGAAGGTCCAAGGGATACAGTAAACTTGAAGTGCAGCATCGGAATCTAAAACTGGACTTAAAGGCGAGGTTCAAATCATAGTAAGTTAGAGTGTCAGTCCTCTTGTACTTAAGTCGGCATTGTGGCTTTTGTATTAAATTCGGATGCAATTTCTGTGTTTCATCGTCAATAAGAAGGTCCAAGGAATACAGTAAACTTGAAGTGCAGCATCGGAATCTAAAACTGGACTCAAAGGCGAGGTTCAAATCATAGAAAGTTAGAGTGTCAGTCCTCTTGTACTTAAGTCGGCATTGTGCCTATTGTATTAAATTCGGGTGCAATTTCTGTGTTTCATCGTCAATAATAAGGTCCAAGGGATACAGTAAACCTGAAGTGAAGCATCGGAATCTAAAACTGGACTCACAGGAGAGGATCAAATCATAGATCGTTAGAGTGTCAGTCCTCCTGTGCTTAAGTCGGCATTGTGCATTTTGTATTAAATTGGATGCAATTTCTGTGTTTCATCGTCAACAAGAATGACCAATTTATCCAGTAAACCTGAAGTGAAGCATCGGAATCTACAACTCAACTCACAGGCGAGGTTTAAATCATACTAAGTTAGAGTGTCAGTCCTCTTGTACTTAATTCGGCATTGTGCCTTTTGTATTAAATTCGTATGCAATTTCTGTGTTTCATCGTCAATAGGAAGGTCCAAGGGATACAGTAAACCTGTAGTCAAGCATCGGAATCTAAAACTGTACTCTCGGGAGGGGTTCAAATCATAGAAAGTTAGAGTGTCAGTCCTCTTGTACTTAAGTCGGCATTGTGCCTTTAGTATTAAATTCGGATGCAATTTCTGTGTTTCATCGTCAATTGGAAGGTCCAAGGGACACAGTAAACCTGAACTGAAGTATCGGAATATAAAACTGGACTCACAGGTAAGGTTCGAATCATAGAAAATTAGAGTGTCAGTCCTCTTGTACTTAAGTCGACATTGTGCCATTTGTATTAAATTCGGATGCAATTTCTGTGTTTCATCGTCAATAAGAAGGTCCAAGGGATACAGTAAACTTGAAGTGCAGCATCGGAATCTAAAACTTGGCACAAAGGCGAGGTTCAAATCATAGAAAATTAGAGTGTCAGTCCTCTTGTACTTAAGTCAGCATTGTGCCTTTTGTATTAAATTCGGATGCAATTTCTGTGTTTCATCGTCAATAAGAAGGTCCAAGGGATACAGTAAACCTGAAGTGAAGCATCAGAATCTAAAACTGGACTCACAGGAGAGGTTCAAATCATAGAAAGTTAGAGTGTCTGCCCTCTTGTACTTAAGTCGGCATTGTGCCTTTTGTATTAAATTCGGATGTGATTTCTGTTTTTCATCGTCAATAAGAAGGTCCAAGGTTTACAGTAAACCTGAAGTGAACCATCGGAATCTAAAACTGGACTCACAGGTAAGGTTCGAATCATAGAAAATTAGAGTGTCAGTCCTCTTGTACTTAAGTCGGCATTGTGCCATTTGTATTAAATTCGGATCCAATTTCTGTGTTTCATCGTCAATAAGAAGGTCCAAGGGATACAGCAAACTTGAAGTGCAGCATCGGAATCTCAAACTTGGCTCAAATGCGAGGTTCAAATCATAGAAAGTTAGAGTGTCAGTCCTCTTGTACTTAAGTCAGCATTGTGCCTTTTGTATTAAATTCGGATGCAATTTCTGTGTTTCATCGTCAATAAGAAGGTCCAAGGGATACAGTAAACCTGAAGTGAAGAGTCAGAATCTAAAACTGGACTCACAGGAGAGGTTCAAATCATAGAAAGTTAGAGTGTCAGTCCTCTTGTACTTAACTCGGCATTGTGCCTTTTGTATTAAATTCGGATGCCATTTCTGTGTTTCATCGTCAATAAGAAGGTCCAAGGTTTACAGTAAACCTGAAGTGAACCATCGGAATCTAAAACTGGACTCACAGGAGAGGTTCAAATTATAGAAAGTTAGAGTGTCAGTCCTCTTGTACTTAAGTCGGCATTGTGCCTTTTGCATTAAATTCGGATGGAATTTCTGTGTTTCATCGTCAATAAGAAGGTCCAAGGTATACAGTAAAGCTGAAGTGAAGCATCGGAATCTACAACTCAACTCACAGGAGAGGTTTAAATCATAGAAAGTTAGAGTGTCAGTCCTCTTGTACTTAAGTCGGCATTGTGCCTTTTGTATTAAATTCGGATGCAATTTCTGTGTTTCATCGTCAATAAGAAGGACCAAGGGATACAGTAACCCTGAAGTGAAGCATCGGAATCTAAAACTGGACTCACAGGAGAGGTTCAAATCATAGAACGTTAGAGTGTCAGTCCTCTTGTACATAGGTCGGCATTGTGCCTTTTGTATTAAATTCGGAAGCAATTTCTGTATCTCATCGTCAATAAGATGGTCCAAGGTATAGAGTAAAACTGAAGTGACGCATCGGAATCTAAAACTATACTCACAGGTGAGGTTCAAATCATAGAAATTTAGAGTGTCAGTCCTCTTGTACTTCAGTCGGCATTGTGCCTCTTGTATTAAATTCGGATGCAATTTCTGTGTTTCATCGTCAATAAGATGGTCCTAGGAATACAGTAAACCTGAAGTGAAGCTTCGGATCTAAAACTAGACTCACAGGAGAGGTTCTAATCGTAGAAAGTTAGAGTGTCAGTCCTCTTGTACTTAAGTCGGCATTGTGCCTATTGTATTAAATTCGGATGGAATTTCTGTGTTTCATCGTCAATAAGAAGGTCCAAGGTATACAGTAAACCTGAAGTGAAGCATCGGAATCTACAACTCAACTCACAGGAGAGGTTCAAATCATAGAAAGTTAGAGTGCCAGTCCTCTTGTTCTTAAGTCGGCATTGTGCCTTTTGTATTAAATTCGCAAGCAATCTCTGTGCTTCATCGTCAATAAGAAGGTCCAAGGGATACAGAAAACCTGATGTGAAGCATCGGAATCTCAAACTGGACTCACAGGAGAGCTTCAAATCATAGAAAGTTAGAGTGTCTGCCCTCTTGTACTAAAGTCGGCATTGTGCCTTTTGTATTTAATTCGGATGCCATTTCTGTGTTTCATCGTCAATAAGAAGGACTAGGTTTACAGTAAACCTGAAGTGAACCATCGGAATCTAAAACTGGACTCACAGGAGAGGTTCAAATCATAGAAAGTTAGAGGGTCAGTCCTCTTGTACATAAGTCGGCATTGTTTCTCTTGTATTAAATTCGGATGCAATTTCTGTGTTTCATCATCAATAAGAAGGTCCAAGGGATACAGTAAACCTGAAGTGAAGCATCGGAATCTAAAACTGTACTCTCGGGAGGGGTTCAAATCATAGAAAGTTAGAGTGTCAGTCCTCTTGTACTTAAGTCGGCATTGTGCCTTTAGTATTAAATTCGGATGAAATTTCTGTGTTTCATCGTCAACAAGAATGACCAATTTATACAGTAAACCTGAAGTGAAGCATCGGCATCTACAACTCAACTCACAGGAGAGGTTTAAATCATAGAAAGTAAGAGTGTCAGTCCTCTTGTACTTAATTCGGCATTGTGCCTTTTGTATTAAATTCGTATGCAATTTCTGTGTTTCATCGTCAAGAGGAAGGTCCAAGGGATACAGTAAACCTGAAGTGAAGCATCGGAATCTCAAACTGAACTCTCAGGAGAGGTTCAAATCATAGAAAGTTAGAGTGTCAGTCCTCTTGTACTTAAGTCGGCATTGTGCCTTTTGTACTAAATTCGGATGCAATTTCTGTGTTTCATCGTCAATTAGAAGGTCCAAGGGATACAGTAAACCTGAACTGAAGTATCGGAATCTAAAACTGGACTCACAGGTAAGGTTCAAATCATAGAAACTTAGAGTGTCAGTCGTCTTGTACTTAAGTCGGCATTGTGCCATTTGTATTAAATTCGGATGCAATTTCTGTGTTTCATCGTCAATAAGAAGGTCCAAGGGATACAGTAAACTTGAAGTGCAGCATCGGAAACTAAAACTTGGCTCAAAGGCGAGGTTCAAATCATAGAAAGTTAGAGTGTCAGTCCTCTTGTACTTAAGTCAGCATTGTGCCTTTTGTATTAAATCGGATGCAATTTTTGTGTTTCATCGTCAATAAGAAGGTCCAAGGGATACAGTAAACCTGAAGTGAAGCATCAGAATCTAAAACTGGACTCACAGGAGAGGTTCAAATCATAGAAAGTTAGAGTGTCTGCCCTCTTGTACTTAAGTCGGCATTGTGCCTTTTGTATTAAATTCGGATGAGATTTCTGTGTTTCATCGTCAATAAGAAGGTCCAAGGGATACAGTAAACTTGAAGTGCAGCATCGGAATCTAAAACTGGACTTAAAGGCGAGGTTCAAATCATAGTAAGTTAGAGTGTCAGTCCTCTTGTACTTAAGTCGGCATTGTGGCTTTTGTATTAAATTCGGATGCAATTTCTGTGTTTCATCGTCAATAAGAAGGTCCAAGGGATACAGTAAACTTGAAGTGCAGCATCGGAATCTAAAACTGGACTCAAAGGCGAGGTTCAAATCATAGAAAGTTAGAGTGTCAGTCCTCTTGTACTTAAGTCGGCATTGTGCCTATTGTATTAAATTCGGGTGCAATTTCTGTGTTTCATCGTCAATAATAAGGTCCAAGGGATACAGTAAACCTGAAGTGAAGCATCGGAATCTAAAACTGGACTCACAGGAGAGGATCAAATCATAGATCGTTAGAGTGTCAGTCCTCCTGTGCTTAAGTCGGCATTGTGCATTTTGTATTAAATTGGATGCAATTTCTGTGTTTCATCGTCAACAAGAATGACCAATTTATCCAGTAAACCTGAAGTGAAGCATCGGAATCTACAACTCAACTCACAGGCGAGGTTTAAATCATAGGAAGTTAGAGTGTCAGTCCTCTTGTACTTAATTCGGCATTGTGCCTTTTGTATTAAATTCGTATGCAATTTCTGTGTTTCATCGTCAATAGGAAGGTCCAAGGGATACAGTAAACCTGTAGTCAAGCATCGGAATCTAAAACTGTACTCTCGGGAGGGGTTCAAATCATAGAAAGTTAGAGTGTCAGTCCTCTTGTACTTAAGTCGGCATTGTGCCTTTAGTATTAAATTCGGATGCAATTTCTGTGTTTCATCGTCAATTGGAAGGTCCAAGGGACACAGTAAACCTGAACTGAAGTATCGGAATATAAAACTGGACTCACAGGTAAGGTTCGAATCATAGAAAATTAGAGTGTCAGTCCTCTTGTACTTAAGTCGACATTGTGCCATTTGTATTAAATTCGGATGCAATTTCTGTGTTTCATCGTCAATAAGAAGGTCCAAGGGATACAGTAAACTTGAAGTGCAGCATCGGAATCTAAAACTTGGCACAAAGGCGAGGTTCAAATCATAGAAAATTAGAGTGTCAGTCCTCTTGTACTTAAGTCAGCATTGTGCCTTTTGTATTAAATTCGGATGCAATTTCTGTGTTTCATCGTCAATAAGAAGGTCCAAGGGATACAGTAAACCTGAAGTGAAGCATCAGAATCTAAAACTGGACTCACAGGAGAGGTTCAAATCATAGAAAGTTAGAGTGTCTGCCCTCTTGTACTTAAGTCGGCATTGTGCCTTTTGTATTAAATTCGGATGCCATTTCTGTTTTTCATCGTCAATAAGAAGGTCCAAGGTTTACAGTAAACCTGAAGTGAACCATCGGAATCTAAAACTGGACTCACAGGTAAGGTTCGAATCATAGAAAATTAGAGTGTCAGTCCTCTTGTACTTAAGTCGGCATTGTGCCATTTGTATTAAATTCGGATCCAATTTCTGTGTTTCATCGTCAATAAGAAGGTCCAAGGGATACAGCAAACTTGAAGTGCAGCATCGGAATCTCAAACTTGGCTCAAATGCGAGGTTCAAATCATAGAAAGTTAGAGTGTCAGTCCTCTTGTACTTAAGTCAGCATTGTGCCTTTTGTATTAAATTCGGATGCAATTTCTGTGTTTCATCGTCAATAAGAAGGTCCAAGGGATACAGTAAACCTGAAGTGAAGAGTCAGAATCTAAAACTGGACTCACAGGAGAGGTTCAAATCATAGAAAGTTAGAGTGTCAGTCCTCTTGTACTTAACTCGGCATTGTGCCTTTTGTATTAAATTCGGATGCCATTTCTGTGTTTCATCGTCAATAAGAAGGTCCAAGGTTTACAGTAAACCTGAAGTGAACCATCGGAATCTAAAACTGGACTCACAGGAGAGGTTCAAATTATAGAAAGTTAGAGTGTCAGTCCTCTTGTACTTAAGTCGGCATTGTGCCTTTTGCATTAAATTCGGATGGAATTTCTGTGTTTCATCGTCAATAAGAAGGTCCAAGGTATACAGTAAAGCTGAAGTGAAGCATCGGAATCTACAACTCAACTCACAGGAGAGGTTTAAATCATAGAAAGTTAGAGTGTCAGTCCTCTTGTACTTAAGTCGGCATTGTGCCTTTTGTATTAAATTCGGATGCAATTTCTGTGTTTCATCGTCAATAAGAAGGACCAAGGGATACAGTAACCCTGAAGTGAAGCATCGGAATCTAAAACTGGACTCACAGGAGAGGTTCAAATCATAGAACGTTAGAGTGTCAGTCCTCTTGTACATAGGTCGGCATTGTGCCTTTTGTATTAAATTCGGAAGCAATTTCTGTATCTCATCGTCAATAAGATGGTCCAAGGTATAGAGTAAAACTGAAGTGACGCATCGGAATCTAAAACTATACTCACAGGTGAGGTTCAAATCATAGAAATTTAGAGTGTCAGTCCTCTTGTACTTCAGTCGGCATTGTGCCTCTTGTATTAAATTCGGATGCAATTTCTGTGTTTCATCGTCAATAAGATGGTCCTAGGAATACAGTAAACCTGAAGTGAAGCTTCGGATCTAAAACTAGACTCACAGGAGAGGTTCTAATCGTAGAAAGTTAGAGTGTCAGTCCTCTTGTACTTAAGTCGGCATTGTGCCTATTGTATTAAATTCGGATGGAATTTCTGTGTTTCATCGTCAATAAGAAGGTCCAAGGTATACAGTAAACCTGAAGTGAAGCATCGGAATCTACAACTCAACTCACAGGAGAGGTTCAAATCATAGAAAGTTAGAGTGCCAGTCCTCTTGTTCTTAAGTCGGCATTGTGCCTTTTGTATTAAATTCGCAAGCAATCTCTGTGCTTCATCGTCAATAAGAAGGTCCAAGGGATACAGAAAACCTGATGTGAAGCATCGGAATCTCAAACTGGACTCACAGGAGAGCTTCAAATCATAGAAAGTTAGAGTGTCTGCCCTCTTGTACTAAAGTCGGCATTGTGCCTTTTGTATTTAATTCGGATGCCATTTCTGTGTTTCATCGTCAATAAGAAGGTCCAAGGTTTACAGTAAACCTGAAGTGAACCATCGGAATCTAAAACTGGACTCACAGGAGAGGTTCAAATCATAGAAAGTTAGAGGGTCAGTCCTCTTGTACATAAGTCGGCATTGTTTCTCTTGTATTAAATTCGGATGCAATTTCTGTGTTTCATCATCAATAAGAAGGTCCAAGGGATACAGTAAACCTGAAGTGAAGCATCGGAATCTAAAACTGTACTCTCGGGAGGGGTTCAAATCATAGAAAGTTAGAGTGTCAGTCCTCTTGTACTTAAGTCGGCATTGTGCCTTTAGTATTAAATTCGGATGAAATTTCTGTGTTTCATCGTCAACAAGAATGACCAATTTATACAGTAAACCTGAAGTGAAGCATCGGCATCTACAACTCAACTCACAGGAGAGGTTTAAATCATAGAAAGTAAGAGTGTCAGTCCTCTTGTACTTAATTCGGCATTGTGCCTTTTGTATTAAATTCGTATGCAATTTCTGTGTTTCATCGTCAAGAGGAAGGTCCAAGGGATACAGTAAACCTGAAGTGAAGCATCGGAATCTCAAACTGAACTCTCAGGAGAGGTTCAAATCATAGAAAGTTAGAGTGTCAGTCCTCTTGTACTTAAGTCGGCATTGTGCCTTTTGTATTAAATTCGGATGCAATTTCTGTGTTTCATCGTCAATTAGAAGGTCCAAGGGATACAGTAAACCTGAACTGTAGTATCGGAATCTAAAACTGGACTCACAGGTAAGGTTCAAATCATAGAAAATTAGAGTGTCAGTCGTCTTGTACTTAAGTCGGCATTGTGCCATTTGTATTAAATTCGGATGAGATTTCTGTGTTTCATCGTCAATAAGAAGGTCCAAGGGATACAGTAAACTTGAAGTGCAGCATCGGAAACTAAAACTTGGCTCAAAGGCGAGGTTCAAATCATAGAAAGTTAGAGTGTCAGTCCTCTTGTACTTAAGTCAGCATTGTGCCTTTTGTATTAAATCGGATGCAATTTTTGTGTTTCATCGTCAATAAGAAGGTCCAAGGGATACAGTAAACCTGAAGTGAAGCATCAGAATCTAAAACTGGACTCACAGGAGAGGTTCAAATCATAGAAAGTTAGAGTGTCTGCCCTCTTGTACTTAAGTCGGCATTGTGCCTTTTGTATTAAATTCGGATGAGATTTCTGTGTTTCATCGTCAATAAGAAGGTCCAAGGGATACAGTACACTTGAAGTGCAGCATCGGAATCTAAAACTGGACTTAAAGGCGAGGTTCAAATCATAGTAAGTTAGAGTGTCAGTCCTCTTGTACTTAAGTCGGCATTGTGGCTTTTGTATTAAATTCGGATGCAATTTCTGTGTTTCATCGTCAATAAGAAGGTCCAAGGAATACAGTAAACTTGAAGTGCAGCATCGGAATCTAAAACTGGACTCAAAGGCGAGGTTCAAATCATAGAAAGTTAGAGTGTCAGTCCTCTTGTACTTAAGTCGGCATTGTGCCTATTGTATTAAATTCGGGTGCAATTTCTGTGTTTCATCGTCAATAATAAGGTCCAAGGGATACAGTAAACCTGAAGTGAAGCATCGGAATCTAAAACTGGACTCACAGGAGAGGATCAAATCATAGATCGTTAGAGTGTCAGTCCTCCTGTGCTTAAGTCGGCATTGTGCATTTTGTATTAAATTGGATGCAATTTCTGTGTTTCATCGTCAACAAGAATGACCAATTTATCCAGTAAACCTGAAGTGAAGCATCGGAATCTACAACTCAACTCACAGGAGAGGTTTAAATCATAGGAAGTTAGAGTGTCAGTCCTCTTGTACTTAATTCGGCATTGTGCCTTTTGTATTAAATTCGTATGCAATTTCTGTGTTTCATCGTCAATAAGAAGGTCCAAGGGATACAGTAAACCTGTAGTGAAGCATCGGAATCTAAAACTGTACTCTCGGGAGGGGTTCAAATCATAGAAAGTTAGAGTGTCAGTCCTCTTGTACTTAATTCGGCATTGTGCCTTTTGTATTAAATTCGTATGCCATTTCTGTTTTTCATCGTCAATAAGAAGGTCCAAGGTTTACAGTAAACCTGAAGTGAACCATCGGAATCTAAAACTGGACTCACAGGAAAGGTTCAAATTGTAGAAAGTTAGAGTGTCAGTCCTCTTGTACTTAAGTCGGCATTGTGCCTTTTGCATTAAATTCGGATGGAATTTCTGTGTGTCATCGTCAATAAGAAGGTCCAAGGTATACAGTAAACCTGAAGTGAAGCATCGGAATCTACAACTCAACTCACAGGAGAGGTTTAAATCATAGAAAGTTAGAGTGTCAGTCCTCTTGTACTTAAGTCGGCATTGTGCCTTTTGTATTAAATTCGGATGCAATATCTGTGTTTCATCGTCAATAAGAAGGACCAAGGGATACAGTAACCCTGAAGTGAAGCATCGGAATCTAAAACTGGACTCACAGGAGAGGTTCAAATCATAGAACGTTAGAGTGTCAGTCCTCTTGTACATAGGTCGGCATTGTGCCTTTTGTATTAAATTCGGAAGCAATTTCTGTATCTCATCGTCAATAAAATGGTCCAAGGTATAGAGTAAAACTGAAGTGAAGCATTGGAATCTAAAACTATACTCACAGGAGAGGTTCAAATCATAGAAAGTTAGGGTGTCAGTCCTCTTGTACCTAAGTCGGCATTGTGCCTTTTGTATTAAATTCGGATGCAATTTCTGTGTTTCATCGTCAATAAGAAGGTCCAAGGGATACAGTAAACCTGAAGTGAAGCATCGGAATCTAAAACTGTACTCTCAGGAGAGGTTCAAATCATAGAAAGTTAGAGTGTCAGTCCTCTTGTACTTAAGTCAGCATTGTGCCTTTTGTATTAAATTCGGATGCAATTTCTGTATTTCATCGTCAATTAGAGGGTCCAAGGCATACAGTAAACCTGAACTGAAGTATCGGAATCTAAAACTGGACTCACAGGTAAGGTTCAAATCATAGAAAATTAGAGTGTCAGTCATCTTGTACGTAAGTCGGCATTGTGCCATTTGTATTAAATTCGGAAGCAATTTCTGTGTTTCAGCGTCAATAAGAAGGTCCAAGGGATACAGTAAACTTGAAGTGCAGCATCGGATTCTAAAACTGGGCTCAAAGGCGAGGTTCAAATCATAGAAAGTTAGAGTGTCAGTCCTCTTGTACTTAAGTCAGCATTGTGCCTTTTGTATTAAATTCGGATGCAATTTCTGTGTTTCATCGTCAATAAGAAGGTCCAAGGGATACAGTAAACCTGAAGTGAAGCATCAGAATCTAAACCTGGACTCACAGGAGAAGTTGAAATCATAGAAAGTTTGAGTGTCTGCCCTCTTGTACTTAAGTCGGCATTGTGCCTTTTGTATCAAAATCGGATGCCATTTCTGTGTTTCATCGTCAATAAGAAGGTCCAAGGTTTACAGTAAACCTGAAGTGAACCATCGAAATCTAAAACTGGACTCACAGGAGAGGTTCAAATCATAGAAAGTTAGAGTGTCAGTCCTCTTGTACTTAAGTCGGCATTGTGCCTTTTGTATTAAATTCGGATGCAATTTCTGTGTTTCATCGTCAATAAGAAGGTCCGAGGGATACAGTAAACCTGAGGTGAAGCATCGGAATCTATAACTTGACTCTCAGGAGAGGTTCGCATCATAGAAAATTAGAGTGTCAGCCCTCCTGTACTTAAGTCGGCATTGTGCCTTTTGTATTAAATTCGTATGCAATTTCTGTATTTCATCGTCAATAAGAAGGTCCAAGGTACACAGTAAACCTGAAGTGAGGCGTCGGAATCTAAAGCTGGACACACAGGAGAGGTTCAAATCATAGAATGTTAGAGTGTCAGTCCTCTTGTATTTAAGTCGGCATTGTGCCTCTTGTATTAAATTCGGATGCAATATCTGTGTTTCATCGTCAATAAGTTGGTCCTAGGAATACAGTAAACCTGAAGTGAAGCATCGGATCTAAAACTAGACTCACAGGAGAGGTTCAAATCGTAGAAAGTTAGAGTGTCAGTCCTCTTGTACTTATTTCGGCATTGTGCCTTTTGTATTAAATTCGGATGGAATCTCTGTGTTTCATCGTCAATAAGAAGGTCCAAGGTATACAGTAAACCTGAAGTGAAGCATCGGAATCTACAACTCAACTCACAGGATAGGTTCAAATCATAGAAAGTTAGAGTGCCAGTCCTCTTGTTCCTAAGTCGGCATTGTGCCTTTTGTATTAAATTCTCAAGCAATCTATGTTCCTCATCGTCAATAAGAAGGTCCAAGGGATACAGAAAACCTGAAGTAAAGCATCGGAATCTCAAACTGGACTCACAGGAGAGGTTCAAATCAAAGAAAGTTAGAGTGTCTGCCCTCTTGTACTTAAGTCGGCATTGTGCCTGTTGTATTAAATTCGGATGCCATTTCTGTGTTTCATCGTCAATAAGAAGGTCCAAGCTTTACAGTAAACCTGAAGTGAACCATCGGAATCTAAAACTGGACTCACAGGAGAGGTTCAAATCATAGAAAGTTAGAGTGTCAGTCCTCTTGTACTTAAGTCGGCATTGTGCCTTTTGTATTAAATTCGGATGAAATTTCTGTGTTTCATCGTCAATAAGAAGGACCAAGGGATACAGTAACCCTGAAGTGAAGCATCGGAATCTAAAACTGGACTCACAGGAGAGGTTCAAATCATAGAACGTTAGAGTGTCAGTCCTCTTGTACATAGGTCGGCATTGTGCCTTTTGTATTAAATTCGGAAGCAATTTCTGTATCTCATCGTCAATAAAATGGTCCAAGGTATAGAGTAAAACTGAAGTGAAGCATTGGAATCTAAAACTATACTCACTGGAGAGGTTCAAATCATAGAAAGTTAGAGTGTCAGTCCTCTTGTACCTAAGTCGGCATTGTGCCTTTTGTATTAAATTCGGATGCAATTTCTGTGTTTCATCGTCAATAAGAAGGTCCAAGGGATACAGTAAACCTGAAGTGAAGCATCGGAATCTAAAACTGTACTCTCAGGAGAGGTTCAAATCATAGAAAGTTAGAGTGTCAGTCCTCTTGTACTTAAGTCGGCATTGTGCCTTTTGTATTAAATTCGGATGCAATTTCTGTGTTTCATCGTCAATTAGAAGGTCCAAGGCATACAGTAAACCTGAACTGAAGTATCGGAATCTAAAACTGGACTCACAGGTAAGGTTCAAATCATAGAAAATTAGAGTGTCAGTCATTTTGTACTTAAGTTGGCATTGTGCCATTTGTATTAAATTCGGAAGCAATTTCTGTGTTTCAGCGTCAATAAGAAGGTCCAAGGGATACAGTAAACTTGAAGTGCAGCATCGGATTCTTAAACTGGGCTCAAAGGCGAGGTTCAAATCATAGAAAGTTAGAGTGTCAGTCCTCTTGTACTTAAGTCAGCATTGTGCCTTTTGTATTAAATTCGGATGCAATTTCTGTGTTTCATCGTCAATAAGAAGGTCCAAGGGATACAGTAAACCTGAAGTGAAGCATCAGAATCTAAACCTGGACTCACAGGAGAGGTTGAAATCATAGAAAGTTTGAGTGTCTGCCCTCTTGTACTTAAGTCGGCATTGTGCCTTTTGTATCAAAATCGGATGCCATTTCTGTGTTTCATCGTCAATAAGAAGGTCCAAGGTTTACAGTAAACCTGAAGTGAACCATCGAAATCTAAAACTGGACTCACAGGAGAGGTTCAAATCATAGAAAGTTAAAGTGTCAGTCCTCTTGTACTTATTTCGGCATTGTGCCTTTTGTATTAAATTCGGATGGAATCTCTGTGTTTCATCGTCAATAGGAAGGTCCAAGGTATACAGTAAACCTGAAGTGAAGCATCGGAATCTACAACTCAACTCACAGGAGAGGTTCAAATCATAGAAAGTTAGAGTGCCAGTCCTCTTGTTCCTAAGTCGGCATTGTGCCTTTTGTATTAAATTCTCAAGCAATCTATGTTCTTCATCGTCAATAAGAAGGTCCAAGGGATACACAAAACCTGAAGTGAAGCATCGGAATCTCAAACTGGACTCACAGGAGAGGTTCAAATCAAAGAAAGTTAGAGTGTCTGCCCTCTTGTACTTAAGTCGGCATTGAGCCTTTTGTATTAAATTCGGATGCAATTTCTGTGTTTCATCGTAGATAAGAAGGTCCAAGGGATACAGTAAACCTGAAGTGAAGCATCAGAATCTAAAACTGGACTCACAGGAGAGGTTCAAATCATAGAATGCTAGAGTGTCAGTCCTGTTGTACTTAAGTCGGCATTGTGATTCTTGTATTAAATTCGGATGCAATTTCTGTGTTTCATCGTCAATAAGATGTTCCTAGGAATACAGTAAACCTGAAGTGAAGCATCGGATCTAAAACTGGACTCACAGGAGAGGTTCAAATCGTAGAAAGTTAGAGTGTCAGTCCTCTTGTACTTATTTCGGCATTGTGCCTTTTGTATTAAATTCGGATGGAATCTCTGTGTTTCATCGTCAATAAGATGGTCCAAGGTATACAGTAAACCTGAAGTGAAGCATCGGAATCTACAACTCAACTCACAGGATAGGTTCAAATCATAGAAAGTTAGAGTGCCAGTCCTCTTGCTCCTAAGTCGGCATTGTGCCTTTTGTATTAAATTATCAAGCAATCTATGTTCCTCATCGTCAATAAGAAGGTCCAAGGGATACAGAAAACCTGAAGTAAAGCATCGGAATCTCAAACTGGACTCACAGGAGAGGTTCAAATCAAAGAAAGTTAGAGTGTCTGCCCTCTTGTACTTAAGTCGGCATTGTGCCTTTTGTATTAAATTCGGATGCCATTTCTGTGTTTCATCGTCAATAAGAAGGTCCAAGCTTTACAGTAAACCTGAAGTGAACCATCGGAATCTAAAACTGGACTCACAGGAGAGGTTCAAATCATAGAAAGTTAGAGTGTCAGTCCTCTTGTACTTAAGTCGGCATTGTGCCTTTTGTATTAAATTCGGATGAAATTTCTGTGTTTCATCGTCAATAAGAAGGACCAAGGGATACAGTAACCCTGAAGTGAAGCATCGGAATCTAAAACTGGACTCACAGGAGAGGTTCAAATCATAGAACGTTAGAGTGTCAGTCCTCTTGTACATAGGTCGGCATTGTGCCTTTTGTATTAAATTCGGAAGCAATTTCTGTATCTCATCGTCAATAAAATGGTCCAAGGTATAGAGTAAAACTGAAGTGAAGCATTGGAATCTAAAACTATACTCACTGGAGAGGTTCAAATCATAGAAAGTTAGAGTGTCAGTCCTCTTGTACCTAAGTCGGCATTGTGCCTTTTGTATTAAATTCGGATGCAATTTCTGTGTTTCATCGTCAATAAGAAGGTCCAAGGGATACAGTAAACCTGAAGTGAAGCATCGGAATCTAAAACTGTACTCTCAGGAGAGGTTCAAATCATAGAAAGTTAGAGTGTCAGTCCTCTTGTACTTAAGTCGGCATTGTGCCTTTTGTATTAAATTCGGATGCAATTTCTGTGTTTCATCGTCAATTAGAAGGTCCAAGGCATACAGTAAACCTGAACTGAAGTATCGGAATCTAAAACTGGACTCACAGGTAAGGTTCAAATCATAGAAAATTAGAGTGTCAGTCATTTTGTACTTAAGTTGGCATTGTGCCATTTGTATTAAATTCGGAAGCAATTTCTGTGTTTCAGCGTCAATAAGAAGGTCCAAGGGATACAGTAAACTTGAAGTGCAGCATCGGATTCTTAAACTGGGCTCAAAGGCGAGGTTCAAATCATAGAAAGTTAGAGTGTCAGTCCTCTTGTACTTAAGTCAGCATTGTGCCTTTTGTATTAAATTCGGATGCAATTTCTGTGTTTCATCGTCAATAAGAAGGTCCAAGGGATACAGTAAACCTGAAGTGAAGCATCAGAATCTAAACCTGGACTCACAGGAGAGGTTGAAATCATAGAAAGTTTGAGTGTCTGCCCTCTTGTACTTAAGTCGGCATTGTGCCTTTTGTATCAAAATCGGATGCCATTTCTGTGTTTCATCGTCAATAAGAAGGTCCAAGGTTTACAGTAAACCTGAAGTGAACCATCGAAATCTAAAACTGGACTCACAGGAGAGGTTCAAATCATAGAAAGTTAAAGTGTCAGTCCTCTTGTACTTATTTCGGCATTGTGCCTTTTGTATTAAATTCGGATGGAATCTCTGTGTTTCATCGTCAATAAGAAGGTCCAAGGTATACAGTAAACCTGAAGTGAAGCATCGGAATCTACAACTCAACTCACAGGAGAGGTTCAAATCATAGAAAGTTAGAGTGCCAGTCCTCTTGTTCCTAAGTCGGCATTGTGCCTTTTGTATTAAATTCTCAAGCAATCTATGTTCTTCATCGTCAATAAGAAGGTCCAAGGGATACAGAAAACCTGAAGTGAAGCATCGGAATCTCAAACTGGACTCACAGGAGAGGTTCAAATCAAAGAAAGTTAGAGTGTCTGCCCTCTTGTACTTAAGTCGGCATTGAGCCTTTTGTATTAAATTCGGATGCAATTTCTGTGTTTCATCGTAGATAAGAAGGTCCAAGGGATACAGTAAACCTGAAGTGAAGCATCAGAATCTAAAACTGGACTCACAGGAGAGGTTCAAATCATAGAATGCTAGAGTGTCAGTCCTGTTGTACTTAAGTCGGCATTGTGATTCTTGTATTAAATTCGGATGCAATTTCTGTGTTTCATCGTCAATAAGATGTTCCTAGGAATACAGTAAACCTGAAGTGAAGCATCGGATCTAAAACTGGACTCACAGGAGAGGTTCAAATCGTAGAAAGTTAGAGTGTCAGTCCTCTTCTACTTAAGTCGGCATTGTGCCTTTTGTATTAAATTCGGATGCAATATCTGTGTTTCATCGTCAATAAGAAGATCCAAGTGATACAGTAAACCTGAAGTGAAACATCGGAATATAAAACTGGACTCACAGGAGCGGTTAAATCATAGAAAGTTAGAGTGGTAGTTTTCTTGTACCTAAGTCGGCATTGTGCCTTTTGTATTAAATTCGCATGCAATTTCAAGGCTTCATCGTCAATAAGAAGGTCCAAGGGATACAGTAAACCTGTAGTGAAGCATCGGAATCTAAAACTGGATTCACACGAGAGGTTTAATTCATAGAAAGTTAGAGTGTCAGTCCTCTTGTACTTAAGTCGGCATTGTGCCTTTTGTATTAAATTCGGATGCAATTTCTGTGTTTCATCGTCAATAAGAAGGTCCAAGGTATACTGTAAACCAGAAGTGAAGCATCGGAATCTAAAACTGACTCACAGGAGAGGTTCAAATCGTAGAAAGTTAGAGTGTCAGTCCTCTTGTACTTAAGTCGGCATTTTGCCTTTTGTGTTAAACTCGGATGCAATGTCTGCATTTCATCGTCAATAAGAAGGTCCAAGGTTTACAGTTAACATGAAGTGAAGCATCGAAATCTAAAACTAAACCCACAGGAGAGGTACAAATCATAGAAAGTTTGAGTGTCAGTCGTCTTGTGCTTAAGTCGGCATTGTGCCTTTTGTATTAAATTCGGATGGAATTTCTGTGTTTCATCGTCAATAAGAAGGTCCAAGCTATACAGTAAACCTGAAGTGAAGCATCGGAATCTACAACTCAACTCACAGGAGAGGTTCAAATCATAGAAAGTTAGAGTGCCAGTCCTCTTGTTCCTAAGTCGGCATTGTGCCTTTTGTATTAAATTCGCAAGCAATCTCTGTGCTTCATCGTCAATAAGAAGGTCCAAGGGATACAGAAAACCTGAAGTGAAGCATCGGAATCTCAAACTGGACTCACAGGAGAGGTTCAAATCATAGAATGTTAGGGTGTCAGTCCGCTTGTACTTAAATCGGCATTGTTTCACTTGTATTAAATTCGGATGCAATTTCTGTGTTTCATCATCAATAAGAAGGTCCAAGGGATACAGTAAACCTGAAGTGAAGCATCGGAGCCTAAAACTGGACTCACAGGAGAGGTTCAAATCATAGAAATTTAGAATGTCAGTCCTCTTGTACATAGGTCGGCATTGTGCCTTTTGTATTAAATTCGGAAGCAATTTCTGTATCTCATCGTCAATAAAATGGTCCAAGGTATAGAGTAAAACTGAAGTGAAGCATTGGAATCTAAAACTATACTCACTGGAGAGGTTCAAATCATAGAAAGTTAGAGTGTCAGTCCTCTTGTACCTAAGTCGGCATTGTGCCTTTTGTATTAAATTCGGATGCAATTTCTGTGTTTCATCGTCAATAAGAAGGTCCAAGGGATACAGTAAACCTGAAGTGAAGCATCGGAATCTAAAACTGTACTCTCAGGAGAGGTTCAAATCATAGAAAGTTAGAGTGTCAGTCCTCTTGTACTTAAGTCGGCATTGTGCCTTTTGTATTAAATTCGGATGCAATTTCTGTGTTTCATCGTCAATTAGAAGGTCCAAGGCATACAGTAAACCTGAACTGAAGTATCGGAATCTAAAACTGGACTCACAGGTAAGGTTCAAATCATAGAAAATTAGAGTGTCAGTCATTTTGTACTTAAGTTGGCATTGTGCCATTTGTATTAAATTCGGAAGCAATTTCTGTGTTTCAGCGTCAATAAGAAGGTCCAAGGGATACAGTAAACTTGAAGTGCAGCATCGGATTCTTAAACTGGGCTCAAAGGCGAGGTTCAAATCATAGAAAGTTAGAGTGTCAGTCCTCTTGTACTTAAGTCAGCATTGTGCCTTTTGTATTAAATTCGGATGCAATTTCTGTGTTTCATCGTCAATAAGAAGGTCCAAGGGATACAGTAAACCTGAAGTGAAGCATCAGAATCTAAACCTGGACTCACAGGAGAGGTTGAAATCATAGAAAGTTTGAGTGTCTGCCCTCTTGTACTTAAGTCGGCATTGTGCCTTTTGTATCAAAATCGGATGCCATTTCTGTGTTTCATCGTCAATAAGAAGGTCCAAGGTTTACAGTAAACCTGAAGTGAACCATCGAAATCTAAAACTGGACTCACAGGAGAGGTTCAAATCATAGAAAGTTAAAGTGTCAGTCCTCTTGTACTTATTTCGGCATTGTGCCTTTTGTATTAAATTCGGATGGAATCTCTGTGTTTCATCGTCAATAAGAAGGTCCAAGGTATACAGTAAACCTGAAGTGAAGCATCGGAATCTACAACTCAACTCACAGGAGAGGTTCAAATCATAGAAAGTTAGAGTGCCAGTCCTCTTGTTCCTAAGGCGGCATTGTGCCTTTTGTATTAAATTCTCAAGCAATCTATGTTCTTCATCGTCAATAAGAAGGTCCAAGGGATACAGAAAACCTGAAGTGAAGCATCGGAATCTCAAACTGGACTCACAGGAGAGGTTCAAATCAAAGAAAGTTAGAGTGTCTGCCCTCTTGTACTTAAGTCGGCATTGAGCCTTTTGTATTAAATTCGGATGCAATTTCTGTGTTTCATCGTAGATAAGAAGGTCCAAGGGATACAGTAAACCTGAAGTGAAGCATCAGAATCTAAAACTGGACTCACAGGAGAGGTTCAAATCATAGAATGCTAGAGTGTCAGTCCTGTTGTACTTAAGTCGGCATTGTGATTCTTGTATTAAATTCGGATGCAATTTCTGTGTTTCATCGTCAATAAGATGTTCCTAGGAATACAGTAAACCTGAAGTGAAGCATCGGATCTAAAACTGGACTCACAGGAGAGGTTCAAATCGTAGAAAGTTAGAGTGTCAGTCCTCTTCTACTTAAGTCGGCATTGTGCCTTTTGTATTAAATTCGGATGCAATATCTGTGTTTCATCGTCAATAAGAAGATCCAAGTGATACAGTAAACCTGAAGTGAAACATCGGAATATAAAACTGGACTCACAGGAGCGGTTAAATCATAGAAAGTTAGAGTGGTAGTTTTCTTGTACCTAAGTCGGCATTGTGCCTTTTGTATTAAATTCGCATGCAATTTCAAGGCTTCATCGTCAATAAGAAGGTCCAAGGGATACAGTAAACCTGTAGTGAAGCATCGGAATCTAAAACTGGATTCACACGAGAGGTTTAATTCATAGAAAGTTAGAGTGTCAGTCCTCTTGTACTTAAGTCGGCATTGTGCCTTTTGTATTAAATTCGGATGCAATTTCTGTGTTTCATCGTCAATAAGAAGGTCCAAGGTATACTGTAAACCAGAAGTGAAGCATCGGAATCTAAAACTGACTCACAGGAGAGGTTCAAATCGTAGAAAGTTAGAGTGTCAGTCCTCTTGTACTTAAGTCGGCATTTTGCCTTTTGTGTTAAACTCGGATGCAATGTCTGCATTTCATCGTCAATAAGAAGGTCCAAGGTTTACAGTTAACATGAAGTGAAGCATCGAAATCTAAAACTAAACCCACAGGAGAGGTACAAATCATAGAAAGTTTGAGTGTCAGTCGTCTTGTGCTTAAGTCGGCATTGTGCCTTTTGTATTAAATTCGGATGGAATTTCTGTGTTTCATCGTCAATAAGAAGGTCCAAGCTATACAGTAAACCTGAAGTGAAGCATCGGAATCTACAACTCAACTCACAGGAGAGGTTCAAATCATAGAAAGTTAGAGTGCCAGTCCTCTTGTTCCTAAGTCGGCATTGTGCCTTTTGTATTAAATTCGCAAGCAATCTCTGTGCTTCATCGTCAATAAGAAGGTCCAAGGGATACAGAAAACCTGAAGTGAAGCATCGGAATCTCAAACTGGACTCACAGGAGAGGTTCAAATCATAGAATGTTAGGGTGTCAGTCCGCTTGTACTTAAATCGGCATTGTTTCACTTGTATTAAATTCGGATGCAATTTCTGTGTTTCATCATCAATAAGAAGGTCCAAGGGATACAGTAAACCTGAAGTGAAGCATCGGAGCCTAAAACTGGACTCACAGGAGAGGTTCAAATCATAGAAATTTAGAATGTCAGTCCTCTTGTACTTAAGTCGGCATTGTGCCTTTTGTATTAAATTCGGATGCAATTTCTGTGTTTCATCGTCGATAAGAAGGTCCAAGGGATACTGTAAACCTGAAGTGAAGCATCGGAATCTAAATCTGGACTCACAGGAGAGGTTCAAATCATAGAATGTTAGAGTGTCAGTCCCCTTGCACTTAAGTCGGCATTGTGAATCTTGTCTTAACTTCGGATGCAATTTCTGTGTTTCATCGTCAATAAGATGGTCCTAGGAATACAGTAAACCTGAAGTGAAGCATCGGATCTAAAACTGGACTCACAGGAGAGGTTCAAATCGTAGAAAGTTAGAGTGTCGGTCCTCTTGTACTTAAGTCGGCATTGTGCCTTTTGTATTAAATTCGGATGCAATTTCTGTGTTTCATCGTCAATAAGATGGTCCTAGGAATACAGTAAACCTGAAGTGAAGCATCGGAATCTAAATCTGGACTCACAGGAGAGGTTCAAATCATAGAATGTTAGAGTGTCAGTCCTCTTGCACTTAAGTCGGCATTGTGCCTTTTGTATTAAATTCGGATGGATTTTTTGTGTTTCATCGTCAATAAGAAGGTCCAAGGTATACTGTAAACCTGAAGTGAAGCATCGGAATCTACGACTCAACCCACAGGAGAGCTTCATATCATAGAAAGTTAGAGTGTCAGTCCTCTTGTACTTAAGTGGGCATTGTGCCTTTTGTATTAAATTCGCAAGCAAATTCTGTGCTTCACCGTCAATAAGAATGTCCAAGGGATACAGAAAACCTGAAGTAAAGCGTCGGAATCTAAAACTGGACTCAAAGGCGAGGTTCAAATCATAGAAAGTTAGAGTGTCAGTCCTCTTGTACTTAAGTCGGCATTGTGCCTTTTGTATTAAACTCAGATGCAATTTCTGTGTTTCATCGTCAATAAGAAGGTCCAAGGGATACAGTAAACCTGAAGTGAAGCATCAGAATCCTAAACTAAACTCACAGGAGAGGTTCAAATCATAGAAAGTTAGAGTGTCAGTCCTCTTGTACTTAAGTCGGCATTGTGCCTTTTGTATTAAATTCGGATGCAATTTCTGTGTTTCATCGTCGATAAGAAGGTCCAAGGGATACAGTACACCTGAAGTGAAGCATCGGAATCTCAAACTGGACTCACAGGAGAGGTTTAAACCATAGAAAGTTGGAGTGTCAGTCCTTTTGCACTTAAGTTAGCATTGTGCCTTTTGTATGAAATACGGGTACAATTTCTGTGTTTCATCGTCAATACGAATGTCCAAGGGATACAGTAAGACTGCAGTGAAGCATCTGAATCTAAAACTGAACTCACAGGAGAGATTCAAATCATAGAAAGTTAGAGTGTCAGTCCTCTTGTACTTAAGTCGGCATTGTGCTTTTTGTATTAAATTCGGATGCAATTTCTGTGCTTCATCGTCAATAAGAAGGTCCAAGGGATACAGTAAATCTGAAGTGAAGCATCGGAATCTAAAACTGGACTCACAGGAGAGTTTCAAATCATAGAAAGTTAGAGTGTCAGTCCTCCTGTACTTAAGTCGGCATTGTGCCTTTTGTATTAAATTCGGATGCAATTTCTGTGTTTCATCGTCGATAAGAAGGTCCAAGGGATACAGTAAACTTGAAGTGCAGCATCGGAATCTAAAACTGGACTCAAAGGCGAGGTTCAAATCATAGAAAGTTAGAGTGTCAGTCCTCTTGTACTTAAATCGGCATTGTGCCTTTTGTATTATATTCAGAAGCAATTTCAGTGTTTCATCGTCAATAAGAAGGTCCAAGGGATACAGTAAACCTGAAGTGAAGCATCAGAATCTAAAACTAAACTCACAGGAGAGGTTCAAATCATAGAATGTTAGAGTGTCAGTCCTCTTGTACTTAAGTCGGCATTGTGCAATTTGTATTAATTTCGGATGCAATTTCTGTGTTTCATCGTCAATAAGAAGGTCCAAGGGATACAGTAAACTTGAAGTGCAGCATCGGAATCTAAAACTGGGCTCAAAGGCGAGGTTCAAATCATAGAAAGTTAGAGTGTCAGTCCTCTTGTACTTAAGTCAGCATTGTGCCTTTTGTATTAAATTCGGATGGAATCTCTGTGTTTCATCGTCAATAAGAAGGTCCAAGGTATACAGTAAACCTGAAGTGAAGCATCGGAATCTACAACCCAACTCACAGGAGAGGTTCAAATCATAGAAAGTTAGAGTGTCAGTCCTCTTGTACTTAAGTCGGCATTGTGCTTTTTGTATTAAATTCGGATGCAATTTCTGTGCTTCATCGTCAATAAGAAGGTCCAAGGGATACAGTAAATCTGAAGTGAAGCATCGGAATCTAAAACTGGACTCACAGGAGAGTTTCAAATCATAGAAAGTTAGAGTGTCAGTCCTCCTGTACTTAAGTCGGCATTGTGCCTTTTGTATTAAATTCGGATGCAATTTCTGTGTTTCATCGTCGATAAGAAGGTCCAAGGGATACAGTAAACTTGAAGTGCAGCATCGGAATCTAAAACTGGACTCAAAGGCGAGGTTCAAATCATAGAAAGTTAGAGTGTCAGTCCTCTTGTACTTAAGTCGGCATTGTGCCTTTTGTATTAAATTCAGATGCAATTTCAGTGTTTCATCGTCAATAAGAAGGTCCAAGGGATACAGTAAGACTGCAGTGAAGCATCGGAATCTAAAACTGAACTAACAGGAGAGTTTCAGATCATAGAAAGTTAGAGTGTCTGCCCTCTTGTACTTAAGTCGGCATTGTGCCTTTTGTATTAAATTCGGATGCCATTTCTGTGTTTCATCGTCAATAAGAAGGTCCAAGGTTTACAGTAAACCTGAAGTGAACCATCGGAATCTAAAACTGGACTCACAGGAGAGGTTCAAATCATAGAAAGTTAGAGTGTCAGTCCTCTTGTACTTAAGTCGGCATTGAGCCTTTTGTATTAAATTCGGATGCAATTTCTGTGTTTCATCGTCAATAAGAAGGTCCGAGGGATACAGTAAACCTGAAGTGAAGCATCGGATTCCATAACTGGACTCTCAGGAGAGGTTCGAATCATAGAAAATTAGAGTGTCAGCCCTCCTGTACTTAAGTCGGCATTGTGCCTTTTGTATTAAATTCGGATGCAATTACTGTATTTCATCGTCAATAAGAAGGTCCAAGGTATACAGTAAACCTCAAGCGAGGCGTCGGAATCTAAAGCTGGACTCACAGGAGAGGTTCAAATCATAGAATGTTAGAGTGTCAGTCCTCTTGTACTTAAGTCGGCATTGTGCCTCTTGTATTAAATTCGGATGCAATTTCTGTGTTCCATCGTCAATAAGATGGTCCTAGGAATACAGTAAACCTGAAGTGAAGCATCGGATCTAAAACTAGACTCACAGGAGAGGTTCAAATCGTAGAAACTTAGAGTGTCAGTCGTCTTGTGCTTAAGTCGGCATTGTGCCTTTTGTATTAAATTCGGATGGAATTTCTGTGTTTCATCGTCAATAAGAAGGTCCAAGCTATACAGTAAACCTGAAGTGAAGCATCGGAATCTACAACTCAACTCACAGGAGAGGTTCAAATCATAGAAAGTTAGAGTGCCAGTCCTCTTGTTCTTAAGTCGGCATTGTGCCTTTTGTATTAAATTCGCAAGCAATCTCTGTGCTTCATCGTCAATAAGAAGGTCCAAGGGATACAGAAAACCTGAAGTGAAGCATCGGAATCTCAAACTGGACTCACAGGAGAGGTTCAAATCATAGAATGTTAGGGTGTCAGTCCTCTTGTACTTAAGTCGGCATTGTTTCACTTGTATTAAATTCGGATGCAATTTCTGTGTTTCATCATCAATAAGAAGGTCCAAGGGATACAGTAAACCTGAAGTGAAGCATCGGAGCCTAAAACTGGACTCACAGGAGAGGTTCAAATCATAGAAATTTGGAATGTCAGTCCTCTTGTACTTAAGTCGGCATTGTGCCTTTTGTATTAAATTCGGATGCAATTTCTGTGTTTCATCGTCGATAAGAAGGTCCAAGGGATACTGTAAACCTGAAGTGAAGCATCGGAATCTAAATCTGGACTCACAGGAGAGGTTCAAATCATAGAATGTTAGAGTGTCAGTCCCCTTGCACTTAAGTCGGCATTGTGCCTCTTGTATTAACTTCGGATGCAATTTCTGTGTTTCATCGTCAATAAGATGGTCCTAGGAATACAGTAAACCTGAAGTGAAGCATCGGATCTAAAACTGGACTCACAGGAGAGGTTCAAATCGTAGAAAGTTAGAGTGTCAGTCCTCTTGTACTTAAGTCGGCATTGTGCCTTTTGTATTAAATTCGGATGCAATTTCTGTGTTTCATCGTCAATTAGAAGGTCCAAGGCATACAGTAAACCTGAACTGAAGTATCGGAATCTAAAACTGGACTCACAGGTAAGGTTCAAATCATAGAAAATTAGAGTGTCAGTCATTTTGTACTTAAGTTGGCATTGTGCCATTTGTATTAAATTCGGAAGCAATTTCTGTGTTTCAGCGTCAATAAGAAGGTCCAAGGGATACAGTAAACTTGAAGTGCAGCATCGGATTCTTAAACTGGGCTCAAAGGCGAGGTTCAAATCATAGAAAGTTAGAGTGTCAGTCCTCTTGTACTTATGTCAGCATTGTGCCTTTTGTATTAAATTCGGATGCAATTTCTGTGTTTCATCGTCAATAAGAAGGTCCAAGGGATACAGTAAACCTGAAGTGAAGCATCAGAATCTAAACCTGGACTCACAGGAGAGGTTGAAATCATAGAAAGTTTGAGTGTCTGCCCTCTTGTACTTAAGTCGGCATTGTGCCTTTTGTATCAAAATCGGATGCCATTTCTGTGTTTCATCGTCAATAAGAAGGTCCAAGGTTTACAGTAAACCTGAAGTGAACCATCGAAATCTAAAACTGGACTCACAGGAGAGGTTCAAATCATAGAAAGTTAAAGTGTCAGTCCTCTTGTACTTATTTCGGCATTGTGCCTTTTGTATTAAATTCGGATGGAATCTCTGTGTTTCATCGTCAATAAGAAGGTCCAAGGTATACAGTAAACCTGAAGTGAAGCATCGGAATCTACAACTCAACTCACAGGAGAGGTTCAAATCATAGAAAGTTAGAGTGCCAGTCCTCTTGTTCCTAAGTCGGCATTGTGCCTTTTGTATTAAATTCTCAAGCAATCTATGTTCTTCATCGTCAATAAGAAGGTCCAAGGGATACAGAGAACCTGAAGTGAAGCATCGGAATCTCAAACTGGACTCACAGGAGAGGTTCAAATCAAAGAAAGTTAGAGTGTCTGCCCTCTTGTACTTAAGTCGGCATTGAGCCTTTTGTATTAAATTCGGATGCAATTTCTGTGTTTCATCGTAGATAAGAAGGTCCAAGGGATACAGTAAACCTGAAGTGAAGCATCAGAATCTAAAACTGGACTCACAGGAGAGGTTCAAATCATAGAATGCTAGAGTGTCAGTCCTGTTGTACTTAAGTCGGCATTGTGATTCTTGTATTAAATTCGGATGCAATTTCTGTGTTTCATCGTCAATAAGATGTTCCTAGGAATACAGTAAACCTGAAGTGAAGCATCGGATCTAAAACTGGACTCACAGGAGAGGTTCAAATCGTAGAAAGTTAGAGTGTCAGTCCTCTTCTACTTAAGTCGGCATTGTGCCTTTTGTATTAAATTCGGATGCAATATCTGTGTTTCATCGTCAATAAGAAGATCCAAGTGATACAGTAAACCTGAAGTGAAACATCGGAATATAAAACTGGACTCACAGGAGCGGTTAAATCATAGACAGTTAGAGTGGTAGTTTTCTTGTACCTAAGTCGGCATTGTGCCTTTTGTATTAAATTCGCATGCAATTTCAAGGCTTCATCGTCAATAAGAAGGTCCAAGGGATACAGTAAACCTGTAGTGAAGCATCGGAATCTAAAACTGGATTCACACGAGAGGTTTAATTCATAGAAAGTTAGAGTGTCAGTCCTCTTGTACTTAAGTCGGCATTGTGCCTTTTGTATTAAATTCGGATGCAATTTCTGTGTTTCATCGTCAATAAGAAGGTCCAAGGTATACTGTAAACCAGAAGTGAAGCATCGGAATCTAAAACTGACTCACAGGAGAGGTTCAAATCGTAGAAAGTTAGAGTGTCAGTCCTCTTGTACTTAAGTCGGCATTTTGCCTTTTGTGTTAAACTCGGATGCAATGTCTGCATTTCATCGTCAATAAGAAGGTCCAAGGTTTACAGTTAACATGAAGTGAAGCATCGAAATCTAAAACTAAACCCACAGGAGAGGTACAAATCATAGAAAGTTTGAGTGTCAGTCGTCTTGTGCTTAAGTCGGCATTGTGCCTTTTGTATTAAATTCGGATGGAATTTCTGTGTTTCATCGTCAATAAGAAGGTCCAAGCTATACAGTAAACCTGAAGTGAAGCATCGGAATCTACAACTCAACTCACAGGAGAGGTTCAAATCATAGAAAGTTAGAGTGCCAGTCCTCTTGTTCCTAAGTCGGCATTGTGCCTTTTGTATTAAATTCGCAAGCAATCTCTGTGCTTCATCGTCAATAAGAAGGTCCAAGGGATACAGAAAACCTGAAGTGAAGCATCGGAATCTCAAACTGGACTCACAGGAGAGGTTCAAATCATAGAATGTTAGGGTGTCAGTCCGCTTGTACTTAAATCGGCATTGTTTCACTTGTATTAAATTCGGATGCAATTTCTGTGTTTCATCATCAATAAGAAGGTCCAAGGGATACAGTAAACCTGAAGTGAAGCATCGGAGCCTAAAACTGGACTCACAGGAGAGGTTCAAATCATAGAAATTTAGAATGTCAGTCCTCTTGTACTTAAGTCGGCATTGTGCCTTTTGTATTAAATTCGGATGCAATTTCTGTGTTTCATCGTCGATAAGAAGGTCCAAGGGATACTGTAAACCTGAAGTGAAGCATCGGAATCTAAATCTGGACTCACAGGAGAGGTTCAAATCATAGAATGTTAGAGTGTCAGTCCCCTTGCACTTAAGTCGGCATTGTGAATCTTGTCTTAACTTCGGATGCAATTTCTGTGTTTCATCGTCAATAAGATGGTCCTAGGAATACAGTAAACCTGAAGTGAAGCATCGGATCTAAAACTGGACTCACAGGAGAGGTTCAAATCGTAGAAAGTTAGAGTGTCGGTCCTCTTGTACTTAAGTCGGCATTGTGCCTTTTGTATTAAATTCGGATGCAATTTCTGTGTTTCATCGTCAATAAGATGGTCCTAGGAATACAGTAAACCTGAAGTGAAGCATCGGAATCTAAATCTGGACTCACAGGAGAGGTTCAAATCATAGAATGTTAGAGTGTCAGTCCTCTTGCACTTAAGTCGGCATTGTGCCTTTTGTATTAAATTCGGATGGATTTTTTGTGTTTCATCGTCAATAAGAAGGTCCAAGGTATACTGTAAACCTGAAGTGAAGCATCGGAATCTACGACTCAACCCACAGGAGAGCTTCATATCATAGAAAGTTAGAGTGTCAGTCCTCTTGTACTTAAGTGGGCATTGTGCCTTTTGTATTAAATTCGCAAGCAAATTCTGTGCTTCACCGTCAATAAGAATGTCCAAGGGATACAGAAAACCTGAAGTAAAGCGTCGGAATCTAAAACTGGACTCAAAGGCGAGGTTCAAATCATAGAAAGTTAGAGTGTCAGTCCTCTTGTACTTAAGTCGGCATTGTGCCTTTTGTATTAAACTCAGATGCAATTTCTGTGTTTCATCGTCAATAAGAAGGTCCAAGGGATACAGTAAACCTGAAGTGAAGCATCAGAATCCTAAACTAAACTCACAGGAGAGGTTCAAATCATAGAAAGTTAGAGTGTCAGTCCTCTTGTACTTAAGTCGGCATTGTGCCTTTTGTATTAAATTCGGATGCAATTTCTGTGTTTCATCGTCGATAAGAAGGTCCAAGGGATACAGTACACCTGAAGTGAAGCATCGGAATCTCAAACTGGACTCACAGGAGAGGTTTAAACCATAGAAAGTTGGAGTGTCAGTCCTTTTGCACTTAAGTTAGCATTGTGCCTTTTGTATGAAATACGGGTACAATTTCTGTGTTTCATCGTCAATACGAATGTCCAAGGGATACAGTAAGACTGCAGTGAAGCATCTGAATCTAAAACTGAACTCACAGGAGAGATTCAAATCATAGAAAGTTAGAGTGTCAGTCCTCTTGTACTTAAGTCGGCATTGTGCTTTTTGTATTAAATTCGGATGCAATTTCTGTGCTTCATCGTCAATAAGAAGGTCCAAGGGATACAGTAAATCTGAAGTGAAGCATCGGAATCTAAAACTGGACTCACAGGAGAGTTTCAAATCATAGAAGGTTAGAGTGTCAGTCCTCCTGTACTTAAGTCGGCATTGTGCCTTTTGTATTAAATTCGGATGCAATTTCTGTGTTTCATCGTCGATAAGAAGGTCCAAGGGATACAGTAAACTTGAAGTGCAGCATCGGAATCTAAAACTGGACTCAAAGGCGAGGTTCAAATCATAGAAAGTTAGAGTGTCAGTCCTCTTGTACTTAAATCGGCATTGTGCCTTTTGTATTATATTCAGAAGCAATTTCAGTGTTTCATCGTCAATAAGAAGGTCCAAGGGATACAGTAAACCTGAAGTGAAGCATCAGAATCTAAAACTAAACTCACAGGAGAGGTTCAAATCATAGAATGTTAGAGTGTCAGTCCTCTTGTACTTAAGTCGGCATTGTGCAATTTGTATTAATTTCGGATGCAATTTCTGTGTTTCATCGTCAATAAGAAGGTCCAAGGGATACAGTAAACTTGAAGTGCAGCATCGGAATCTAAAACTGGGCTCAAAGGCGAGGTTCAAATCATAGAAAGTTAGAGTGTCAGTCCTCTTGTACTTAAGTCAGCATTGTGCCTTTTGTATTAAATTCGGATGGAATCTCTGTGTTTCATCGTCAATAAGAAGGTCCAAGGTATACAGTAAACCTGAAGTGAAGCATCGGAATCTACAACCCAACTCACAGGAGAGGTTCAAATCATAGAAAGTTAGAGTGTCAGTCCTCTTGTACTTAAGTCGGCATTGTGCTTTTTGTATTAAATTCGGATGCAATTTCTGTGCTTCATCGTCAATAAGAAGGTCCAAGGGATACAGTAAATCTGAAGTGAAGCATCGGAATCTAAAACTGGACTCACAGGAGAGTTTCAAATCATAGAAAGTTAGAGCGTCAGTCCTCCTGTACTTAAGTCGGCATTGTGCCTTTTGTATTAAATTCGGATGCAATTTCTGTGTTTCATCGTCGATAAGAAGGTCCAAGGGATACAGTAAACTTGAAGTGCAGCATCGGAATCTAAAACTGGACTCAAAGGCGAGGTTCAAATCATAGAAAGTTAGAGTGTCAGTCCTCTTGTACTTAAGTCGGCATTGTGCCTTTTGTATTAAATTCAGATGCAATTTCAGTGTTTCATCGTCAATAAGAAGGTCCAAGGGATACAGTAAGACTGCAGTGAAGCATCGGAATCTAAAACTGAACTAACAGGAGAGTTTCAAATCATAGAAAGTTAGAGTGTCTGCCCTCTTGTACTTAAGTCGGCATTGTGCCTTTTGTATTAAATTCGGATGCCATTTCTGTGTTTCATCGTCAATAAGAAGGTCCAAGGTTTACAGTAAACCTGAAGTGAACCATCGGAATCTAAAACTGGACTCACAGGAGAGGTTCAAATCATAGAAAGTTAGAGTGTCAGTCCTCTTGTACTTAAGTCGGCATTGAGCCTTTTGTATTAAATTCGGATGCAATTTCTGTGTTTCATCGTCAATAAGAAGGTCCGAGGGATACAGTAAACCTGAAGTGAAGCATCGGATTCCATAACTGGACTCTCAGGAGAGGTTCGAATCATAGAAAATTAGAGTGTCAGCCCTCCTGTACTTAAGTCGGCATTGTGCCTTTTGTATTAAATTCGGATGCAATTACTGTATTTCATCGTCAATAAGAAGGTCCAAGGTATACAGTAAACCTCAAGCGAGGCGTCGGAATCTAAAGCTGGACTCACAGGAGAGGTTCAAATCATAGAATGTTAGAGTGTCAGTCCTCTTGTACTTAAGTCGGCATTGTGCCTCTTGTATTAAATTCGGATGCAATTTCTGTGTTCCATCGTCAATAAGATGGTCCTAGGAATACAGTAAACCTGAAGTGAAGCATCGGATCTAAAACTAGACTCACAGGAGAGGTTCAAATCGTAGAAACTTAGAGTGTCAGTCGTCTTGTGCTTAAGTCGGCATTGTGCCTTTTGTATTAAATTCGGATGGAATTTCTGTGTTTCATCGTCAATAAGAAGGTCCAAGCTATACAGTAAACCTGAAGTGAAGCATCGGAATCTACAACTCAACTCACAGGAGAGGTTCAAATCATAGAAAGTTAGAGTGCCAGTCCTCTTGTTCTTAAGTCGGCATTGTGCCTTTTGTATTAAATTCGCAAGCAATCTCTGTGCTTCATCGTCAATAAGAAGGTCCAAGGGATACAGAAAACCTGAAGTGAAGCATCGGAATCTCAAACTGGACTCACAGGAGAGGTTCAAATCATAGAATGTTAGGGTGTCAGTCCTCTTGTACTTAAGTCGGCATTGTTTCACTTGTATTAAATTCGGATGCAATTTCTGTGTTTCATCATCAATAAGAAGGTCCAAGGGATACAGTAAACCTGAAGTGAAGCATCGGAGCCTAAAACTGGACTCACAGGAGAGGTTCAAATCATAGAAATTTAGAATGTCAGTCCTCTTGTACTTAAGTCGGCATTGTGCCTTTTGTATTAAATTCGGATGCAATTTCTGTGTTTCATCGTCGATAAGAAGGTCCAAGGGATACTGTAAACCTGAAGTGAAGCATCGGAATCTAAATCTGGACTCACAGGAGAGGTTCAAATCATAGAATGTTAGAGTGTCAGTCCCCTTGCACTTAAGTCGGCATTGTGCCTCTTGTATTAACTTCGGATGCAATTTCTGTGTTTCATCGTCAATAAGATGGTCCTAGGAATACAGTAAACCTGAAGTGAAGCATCGGATCTAAAACTGGACTCACAGGAGAGGTTCAAATCGTAGAAAGTTAGAGTGTCAGTCCTCTTGTACTTAAGTCGGCATTGTGCCTTTTGTATTAAATTCGGATGCAATATCTGTGTTTCATCGTCAATAAGAAGATCCAAGTGATACAGTAAACCTGAAGTGAAGCATCGGAATATAAAACTGGACTCACAGGAGCGGTTAAATCATAGAAAGTTAGAGTGTCAGTCCTCTTGTACCTGAGTCGGCATTGTGCCTTTTGTATTAAATTCGCATGCAATTTCTGTGCTTCATCGTCAATAAGAAGGTCCAAGGGATACAGTAAACCTGAAGTGAAGCATCGGAGCCTAAAACTGGACTCACAGGAGAGGTTCAAATCATAGAAAGTTAGAATGTCAGTCCTCTTGTACTTATGTCGGCATTGTGCCTTTTGTATTAAATTCTGATGCAATTTCTGTATTTCATCGTCGATAAGAAGGTCCAAGGGATACAGTAAACCTAAAGTGAAGCATCGGAATCTAAAACTGGACTCACAGGAGAGGTTCAAATCATAGAATGTTAGAGTGTCAGTCCTCTTGCACTTAAGTCGGCATTGTGCCTTTTGTATTAAATTCGGATGGATTTTTTGTGTTTCATCGTCAATAAGAAGGTCCAAGGTATACTGTAAACCTGAAGTGAAGCATCGGAATCTACGACTCAACCCACAGGAGAGCTTCATATCATAGAAAGTTAGAGTGTCAGTCCTCTTGTACTTAAGTGGGCATTGTGCCTTTTGTATTGAATTCGCAAGCAAATTCTGTGCTTCACCGTCAATAAGAAGGTCCAAGGGATACAGAAAACCTGAAGTAAAGCGTCGGAATCTAAAACTGGACTCAAAGGCGAGGTTCAAATCATAGAAAGTTAGAGTGTCAGTCCTCTTGTACTTAAGTCGGCATTGTGCCTTTTGTATTAAACTCAGATGCAATTTCTGTGTTTCATCGTCAATAAGAAGGTCCAAGGGATACAGTAAACCTGAAGTGAAGCATCAGAATCCTAAACTAAACTCACAGGAGAGGTTCAAATCATAGAAAGTTAGAGTGTCAGTCCTCTTGCACTTAAGTCGGCATTGTGCCTTTTGTATTAAATTCGGATGCAATTTCTGTGTTTCTACGTCGATAAGAAGGTCCAAGGGATACAGTACACCTGAAGTGAAGCATCGGAATCTCAAACTGGACTCACAGGAGAGGTTTAAACCATAGAAAGTTGGAGTGTCAGTCCTTTTGCACTTAAGTCAGCATTGTGCCTTTTGTATGAAATTCGGGTACAATTTCTGTGTTTCATCGTCAATACGAATGTCCAAGGGATACAGTAAGACTGCAGTGAAGCATCTGAATCTAAAACTGAACTCACAGGAGAGATTCAAATCATAGAAAGTTAGAGTGTCAGTCCTCTTGTACTTAAGTCGGCATTGTGCTTTTTGTATTAAATTCGGATGCAATTTCTGTGCTTCATCGTCAATAAGAAGGTCCAAGGGATACAGTAAATCTGAAGTGAAGCATCGGAATCTAAAACTGGACTCACAGGAGAGTTTCAAATCATAGAAAGTTAGAGTGTCAGTCCTCCTGTACTTAAGTCGGCATTGTGCCTTTTGTATTAAATTCGGATGCAATTTCTGTGTTTCATCGTCGATAAGAAGGTCCAAGGGATACAGTAAACTTGAAGTGCAGCATCGGAATCTAAAACTGGACTCAAAGGCGAGGTTCAAATCATAGAAAGTTAAAGTGTCAGTCCTCTTGTACTTAAGTCGGCATTGTGCCTTTTGTATTATATTCAGATGCAATTTCAGTGTTTCATCGTCAATAAGAAGGTCCAAGGGATACAGTAAACCTGAAGTGAAGCATCAGAATCTAAAACTAAACTCACAGGAGAGGTTCAAATCATAGAATGTTAGAGTGTCAGTCCTCTTGTACTTAAGTCGGCATTGTGCCATTTGTATTAATTTCGGATGCAATTTCTGTGTTTCATCGTCAATAAGAAGGTCCAAGGGATACAGTAAACTTGAAGAGCAGCATCGGAATCTAAAACTGGGTTCAAAGGCGAGGTTCAAATCATAGAAAGTTAGAGTGTCAGTCCTCTTGTACTGAAGTCAGCATTGTGCCTTTTGTATTAAATTCGGATGGAATCTCTGTTTTTCATCGTCAATAAGAAGGTCCAAGGTATACAGTAAACCTGAAGTGAAGCATCGGAATCTACAACTCAACTCACAGGAGAGGTTCAAATCATAGAAAGTTAGAGTGTCAGTCCTCTTGTACTTAAGTCGGCATTGTGCTTTTTGTATTAAATTCGGATGCAATTTCTGTGCTTCATCGTCAATAAGAAGGTCCAAGGGATACAGTAAATCTGAAGTGAAGCATCGGAATCTAAAACTGGACTCACAGGAGAGTTTCAAATCATAGAAAGTTAGAGTGTCAGTCCTCCTGTACTTAAGTCGGCATTGTGCCTTTTGTATTAAATTCGGATGCAATTTCTGTGTTTCATCGTCGATAGGAAGGTCCAAGGGATACAGTAAACTTGAAGTGCAGCATCGGAATCTAAAACTGGACTCAAAGGCGAGGTTCAAATCATAGAAAGTTAGAGTGTCAGTCCTCTTGTACTTAAGTCGGCATTGTGCCTTTTGTATTAAATTCAGATGCAATTTCAGTGTTTCATCGTCAATAAGAAGGTCCAAGGGATACAGTAAACCTGAAGTGAAGCATCAGAATCTAAAACTAAACTCACAGGAGGGCTCAAATCATAGAATGGTAGAGTGTCAGTCCTCTTGTACTTAAGTCGGCATTGTGCCATTTGTATTAATTTCGGATGCAATTTCTGTGTTTCATCGTCAATAAGAAGGTCCAAGGGATACAGTAAACTTGAAGTGCAGCATCGGAATCTAAAACTGTTCTCAAAGGCGAGGTTCAAATAATAGAAAGTTAGAGTGTCAGTCCTCTTGTACTTAAGTCAGCATTGTGCCTTTTGTATTAAATTCGGATGGAATCTCTGTGTTTCATCGTCAATAAGAAGGTCCAAGGTATACAGTAAACCTGAAGTGAAGCATCGGAATCTACAACTCAACTCACAGGAGAGGTTCAAATCATAGAAAGTTAGAGTGCCACTCCTCTTGTTCCTAAGTCGGCATTGTGCCTTTTATATTAAATTCGCAAGCAATCTATGTGCTTCATCGTCAATAAGAAGGTCCAAGGGATACAGAAAACCTGAAGTGAAGCATCGGAATCTCAAACTGGACTCACAGGAGAGGTTCAAATCAAAGAAATTTAGAGTGTCAGTCCTCTTGTACTTAACTCGGCATTGTGCCTTTTGTATTAAATTCGGATGCCATTTCTGTGTTCCATCGTCAATAAGAATGTCCAAGGTTTGCAGTAAACCTGAAGTGAACCATCGGAATCTAAAACTGGACTCACAGGAGAGGTTCAAATCATAGAATGTTAGAGTGTCAGTCCCCTTGCACTTAAGTCGGCATTGTGCCTCTTGTATTAACTTCGGATGCAATTTCTGTGTTTCATCGTCAATAAGATGGTCCTAGGAATACAGTAAACCTGAAGTGAAGCATCGGATCTAAAACTGGACTCACAGGAGAGGTTCAAATCGTAGAAAGTTAGAGTGTCAGTCCTCTTGTACTTAAGTCGGCATTGTGCCTTTTGTATTAAATTCGGATGCAATATCTGTGTTTCATCGTCAATAAGAAGATCCAAGTGATACAGTAAACCTGAAGTGAAGCATCGGAATATAAAACTGGACTCACAGGAGCGGTTAAATCATAGAAAGTTAGAGTGTCAGTCCTCTTGTACCTGAGTCGGCATTGTGCCTTTTGTATTAAATTCGCATGCAATTTCTGTGCTTCATCGTCAATAAGAAGGTCCAAGGGATACAGTAAACCTGAAGTGAAGCATCGGAGCCTAAAACTGGACTCACAGGAGAGGTTCAAATCATAGAAAGTTAGAATGTCAGTCCTCTTGTACTTATGTCGGCATTGTGCCTTTTGTATTAAATTCTGATGCAATTTCTGTATTTCATCGTCGATAAGAAGGTCCAAGGGATACAGTAAACCTAAAGTGAAGCATCGGAATCTAAAACTGGACTCACAGGAGAGGTTCAAATCATAGAATGTTAGAGTGTCAGTCCTCTTGCACTTAAGTCGGCATTGTGCCTTTTGTATTAAATTCGGATGGATTTTTTGTGTTTCATCGTCAATAAGAAGGTCCAAGGTATACTGTAAACCTGAAGTGAAGCATCGGAATCTACGACTCAACCCACAGGAGAGCTTCATATCATAGAAAGTTAGAGTGTCAGTCCTCTTGTACTTAAGTGGGCATTGTGCCTTTTGTATTGAATTCGCAAGCAAATTCTGTGCTTCACCGTCAATAAGAAGGTCCAAGGGATACAGAAAACCTGAAGTAAAGCGTCGGAATCTAAAACTGGACTCAAAGGCGAGGTTCAAATCATAGAAAGTTAGAGTGTCAGTCCTCTTGTACTTAAGTCGGCATTGTGCCTTTTGTATTAAACTCAGATGCAATTTCTGTGTTTCATCGTCAATAAGAAGGTCCAAGGGATACAGTAAACCTGAAGTGAAGCATCAGAATCCTAAACTAAACTCACAGGAGAGGTTCAAATCATAGAAAGTTAGAGTGTCAGTCCTCTTGCACTTAAGTCGGCATTGTGCCTTTTGTATTAAATTCGGATGCAATTTCTGTGTTTCTACGTCGATAAGAAGGTCCAAGGGATACAGTACACCTGAAGTGAAGCATCGGAATCTCAAACTGGACTCACAGGAGAGGTTTAAACCATAGAAAGTTGGAGTGTCAGTCCTTTTGCACTTAAGTCAGCATTGTGCCTTTTGTATGAAATTCGGGTACAATTTCTGTGTTTCATCGTCAATACGAATGTCCAAGGGATACAGTAAGACTGCAGTGAAGCATCTGAATCTAAAACTGAACTCACAGGAGAGATTCAAATCATAGAAAGTTAGAGTGTCAGTCCTCTTGTACTTAAGTCGGCATTGTGCTTTTTGTATTAAATTCGGATGCAATTTCTGTGCTTCATCGTCAATAAGAAGGTCCAAGGGATACAGTAAATCTGAAGTGAAGCATCGGAATCTAAAACTGGACTCACAGGAGAGTTTCAAATCATAGAAAGTTAGAGTGTCAGTCCTCCTGTACTTAAGTCGGCATTGTGCCTTTTGTATTAAATTCGGATGCAATTTCTGTGTTTCATCGTCGATAAGAAGGTCCAAGGGATACAGTAAACTTGAAGTGCAGCATCGGAATCTAAAACTGGACTCAAAGGCGAGGTTCAAATCATAGAAAGTTAAAGTGTCAGTCCTCTTGTACTTAAGTCGGCATTGTGCCTTTTGTATTATATTCAGATGCAATTTCAGTGTTTCATCGTCAATAAGAAGGTCCAAGGGATACAGTAAACCTGAAGTGAAGCATCAGAATCTAAAACTAAACTCACAGGAGAGGTTCAAATCATAGAATGTTAGAGTGTCAGTCCTCTTGTACTTAAGTCGGCATTGTGCCATTTGTATTAATTTCGGATGCAATTTCTGTGTTTCATCGTCAATAAGAAGGTCCAAGGGATACAGTAAACTTGAAGAGCAGCATCGGAATCTAAAACTGGGTTCAAAGGCGAGGTTCAAATCATAGAAAGTTAGAGTGTCAGTCCTCTTGTACTTAAGTCAGCATTGTGCCTTTTGTATTAAATTCGGATGGAATCTCTGTTTTTCATCGTCAATAAGAAGGTCCAAGGTATACAGTAAACCTGAAGTGAAGCATCGGAATCTACAACTCAACTCACAGGAGAGGTTCAAATCATAGAAAGTTAGAGTGTCAGTCCTCTTGTACTTAAGTCGGCATTGTGCTTTTTGTATTAAATTCGGATGCAATTTCTGTGCTTCATCGTCAATAAGAAGGTCCAAGGGATACAGTAAATCTGAAGTGAAGCATCGGAATCTAAAACTGGACTCACAGGAGAGTTTCAAATCATAGAAAGTTAGAGTGTCAGTCCTCCTGTACTTAAGTCGGCATTGTGCCTTTTGTATTAAATTCGGATGCAATTTCTGTGTTTCATCGTCGATAAGAAGGTCCAAGGGATACAGTAAACTTGAAGTGCAGCATCGGAATCTAAAACTGGACTCAAAGGCGAGGTTCAAATCATAGAAAGTTAGAGTGTCAGTCCTCTTGTACTTAAGTCGGCATTGTGCCTTTTGTATTAAATTCAGATGCAATTTCAGTGTTTCATCGTCAATAAGAAGGTCCAAGGGATACAGTAAACCTGAAGTGAAGCATCAGAATCTAAAACTAAACTCACAGGAGAGGCTCAAATCATAGAATGTTAGAGTGTCAGTCCTCTTGTACTTAAGTCGGCATTGTGCCATTTGTATTAATTTCGGATGCAATTTCAGTGTTTCATCGTCAATAAGAAGGTCCAAGGGATACAGTAAACTTGAAGTGCAGCATCGGAATCTAAAACTGTTCTCAAAGGCGAGGTTCAAATAATAGAAAGTTAGAGTGTCAGTCCTCTTGTACTTAAGTCAGCATTGTGCCTTTTGTATTAAATTCGGATGGAATCTCTGTGTTTCATCGTCAATAAGAAGGTCCAAGGTATACAGTAAACCTGAAGTGAAGCATCGGAATCTACAACTCAACTCACAGGAGAGGTTCAAATCATAGAAAGTTAGAGTGCCACTCCTCTTGTTCCTAAGTCGGCATTGTGCCTTTTATATTAAATTCGCAAGCAATCTATGTGCTTCATCGTCAATAAGAAGGTCCAAGGGATACAGAAAACCTGAAGTGAAGCATCGGAATCTCAAACTGGACTCACAGGAGAGGTTCAAATCAAAGAAATTTAGAGTGTCAGTCCTCTTGTACTTAAGTCGGCATTGTGCCTTTTGTATTAAATTCGGATGCCATTTCTGTGTTCCATCGTCAATAAGAATGTCCAAGGTTTGCAGTAAACCTGAAGTGAACCATCGGAATCTAAAACTGGACTCACAGGAGAGGTTCAAATCATAGAAAGTTAGAGTGTCAATCCTCTTGTACTTAAGTCGGCATTGTTTCTCTTGTATTAAATTCGGATGCAATTTCTGTGTTTCATCATCAATAAGAAGGTCCAAGGGATACAGTAAACCTGAAGTGAAGCATCGGAATCTAAAACTGGACTCACAGGAGAGGTTCAAATCAAAGAAAGTTACAATGTCAGTCCTCTTGTACTTAAGTCGGCATTGTGCCTTTTGTATTAAATTCGGATGCAATTTCTGTGTTTCATCGTCGATAAGAAGGTCCAAGGGATACAATAAACCTGAAGTGAAGCATCAGAATATAAAACTGGACTCACAGGAGCGGTTAAATCATAGAAAGTTAGAGTGTTAGTCCTCTTGTACCTAAGTCGGCATTGTGCCTTTTGTATTAAATTCGCATGCAATTTCAGTGCTTCATCGTCAATAAGAAGGTCCAAGGGATACAGTAAACCTGTAGTGAAGCATCGGAATCTAAAACTGGATTCACACGAGAGGTTTAATTCATAGAAAGTTAGAGTGTCAGTTCTCTTGTACTTAAGTCGGCATTGTGCCTTTTGTATTAAATTCGGATGCAATTTCTGTGTTTCATCGTTAATAAGAAGGTCCAAGGTATACTGTAAACCAGAAGTGAAGCATCGGAATCTAAAACTGACTCACAGGAGAGGTTCAAATCATAGAAAGTTAGAGTGTCAGTCCTCTTGTACTTAAGTCGGCATTTTGCCTTTTGTGTTAAACTCGGATGCAATGTCTGTATATCATCGTCAATAAGAAGGTCCAAGGTTTACAGTTAACATGAAGTGAAGCATCGAAATCTAAAACTAAACCCACAGGAGAGGTACAAATCATAGAAAGTTTGAGTGTCAGTTCTCTTGTACTTAAGTCGGCATTGTGCCTTTTGTATTAAATTCGGATGGAATTTATGTGTTTCATCGTCAATAAGAAGGTCCAAGGTATACAGTAAACCTGAAGTGAAGCATCGGAGCCTAAAACTGGACTCACAGGAGAGGTTCAAATCATAGAAAGTTAGAATGTCAGTCCTCTTGTGTTTATGTCGGCATTGTGCCTTTTGTATTAAATTCGGATGCAGTTTCTGTATTTCATCGTCGATAAGAAGGTCCAAGGGATACAGTAAACCTAAAGTGAAGCATCGGAATCTAAAACTGGACTCACAGGAGAGGTTCAAATCATAGAATGTTAGAGTGTCAGTCCTCTTGCACTTAAGTCGGCATTGTGCCTTTTGTATTAAATTCGGATGGAATTTTTGTGTTTCATCGTCAATAAGAAGGTCCAAGGTATACTGTAAACCTGAAGTGAAGCATCGGAATCTACGACTCAACCCACAGGAGAGCTTCATATCATAGAAAGTTAGAGTGTCAGTCCTCTTGTACTTAAGTGGGCATTGTGCCTTTTGTATTAAATTCGCAAGCAAATTCTGTGCATCACCGTCAATAAGAAGGTCCAAGGGATACAGAAAACCTGAAGTAAAGCGTCGGAATCTAAAACTGGACTCAAAGGCGAGGTTCAAATCATAGAAAGTTAGAGTGTCAGTCCTCTTGTACTTAAGTCGGCATTGTGCCTTTTGTATTAAACTCAGATGCAATTTCTGTGTTTCATCGTCAATAAGAAGGTCAAAGGGATACAGTAAAGCTGAAGTGAAGCATCAGAATCTAAAACTAAACTCTCAGGAGAGGTTCAAATCAAAGAAAGTTAGAGTGTCAGTCCTCTTGTACTTAAGTCGGCATTGTGCCTTTTGTATTAAATTCGGATGCAATTTCTGTGTTTCATCGTCGATAAGACGGTCCTAGGAACACAGTAAACCTGAAGTAAAGCATCGGAATCTCAAACTGGACTCACAGGAGAGGTTTAAACCATAGAAAGTTGGAGTGTCAGTCCTCTTGGACTTAAGTCAGCATTGTGCCTTTTGTATGAAATTCGGGTACAATTTCTGTGTTTCATCGTCAATACGAATGTCCAAGGGATACAGTAAGACTGCAGTGAAGCATCTGAATCTAAAACTGAACTCACAGGAGAGTTCCAAATCATAGAAAGTTAGAGTGTCAGTCCTCTTGTACTTAAGTCGGCATTGTGCTTTTTGTATTAAATTCGGATGCAATTTCTGTGCTTCATCGTCAATAAGAAGGTCCAAGGGATACAGTAAATCTGAAGTGAAGCATCGGAATCTAAAACTGGACTCACAGGAGAGTTTAAAATCATAGAAAGTTAGAGTGTCAGTCCTCCTGTACTTAAGTCGGCATTGTGCCTTTTGTATTAAATTCGGATGCAATTTCTGTGTTTCATCGTCGATAAGAAGGTCCATGGGATACAGTAAACTTGAAGTGCAGCATCGGAATCTAAAACTGGACTCAAAGGCGAGGTTCAAATCATAGAAAGTTAGAGTGTCAGTCCTCTTGTACTTAAGTCGGCATTGTGCCTTTTGTATTAAATTCAGACGCAATTTCAGTGTTTCATCGTCAATAAGAAGGTCCAAGGGATACAGTAAACCTGAAGTGAAGCATCAGAATCTAAAACTAAACTCACAGGAGAGGCTCAAATCATAGAATGTTAGAGTGTCAGTCCTCTTGTACTTAAGTCGGCATTGTGCCATTTGTATTAATTTCGGATGCAATTTCTGTGTTTCATCGTCAATAAGAAGGTCCAAGGGATACAGTAAACTTGAAGTGCAGCATCGGAATCTAAAACTGTTCTCAAAGGCGAGGTTCAAATAATAGAAAGTTAGAGTGTCAGTCCTCTTGTACTTAAGTCAGCATTGTGCCTTTTGTATTAAATTCGGATGGAATCTCTGTGTTTCATCGTCAATAAGAAGGTCCAAGGTATACAGTAAACCTGAAGTGAAGCATCGGAATCTACAACTCAACTCACAGGAGAGGTTCAAATCATAGAAAGTTAGAGTGCCACTCCTCTTGTTCCTAAGTCTGCATTGTGCCTTTTATATTAAATTCGCAAGCAATCTATGTGCTTCATCGTCAATAAGAAGGTCCAAGGGATACAGAAAACCTGAAGTGAAGCATCGGAATCTCAAACTGGACTCACAGGAGAGGTTCAAATCAAAGAAATTTAGAGTGTCAGTCCTCTTGTACTTAAGTCGGCATTGTGCCTTTTGTATTAAATTCGGATGCCATTTCTGTGTTCCATCGTCAATAAGAAGGTCCAAGGTTTGCAGTAAACCTGAAGTGAACCATCGGAATCTAAAACTGGACTCACAGGAGAGGTTCAAATCATAGAAAGTTAGAGTGTCAATCCTCTTGTACTTAAGTCGGCATTGTTTCTCTTGTATTAAATTCGGATGCAATTTCTGTGTTTCATCATCAATAAGAAGGTCCAAGGGATACAGTAAACCTGAAGTGAAGCATCGGAATCTAAAACTGGACTCACAGGAGAGGTTCAAATCATAGAAAGTTACAATGTCAGTCCTCTTGTACTTAAGTCGGCATTGTGCCTTTTGTATTAAATTCGGATGCAATTTCTGTGTTTCATCGTCGATAAGAAGGTCCAAGGGATACAGTAAACCTGAAGTGAAGCATCAGAATATAAAACTGGACTCACAGGAGCGGTTAAATCATAGAAAGTTAGAGTGTTAGTCCTCTTGTACCTAAGTCGGCATTGTGCCTTTTGTATTAAATTCGCATGCAATTTCAGTGCTTCATCGTCAATAAGAAGGTCCAAGGGATACAGTAAACCTGTAGTGAAGCATCGGAATCTAAAACTGGATTCACACGAGAGGTTTAATTCATAGAAAGTTAGAGTGTCAGTTCTCTTGTACTTAAGTCGGCATTGTGCCTTTTGTATTAAATTCGGATGCAATTTCTGTGTTTCATCGTTAATAAGAAGGTCCAAGGTATACTGTAAACCAGAAGTGAAGCATCGGAATCTAAAACTGACTCACAGGAGAGGTTCAAATCATAGAAAGTTAGAGTGTCAGTCCTCTTGTACTTAAGTCGGCATTTTGCCTTTTGTGTTAAACTCGGATGCAATGTCTGTATATCATCGTCAATAAGAAGGTCTAAGGTTTACAGTTAACATGAAGTGAAGCATCGAAATCTAAAACTAAACCCACAGGAGAGGTACAAATCATAGAAAGTTTGAGTGTCAGTTCTCTTGTACTTAAGTCGGCATTGTGCCTTTTGTATTAAATTCGGATGGAATTTATGTGTTTCATCGTCAATAAGAAGGTCCAAGGTATACAGTAAACCTGAAGTGAAGCATCGGAGCCTAAAACTGGACTCACAGGAGAGGTTCAAATCATAGAAAGTTAGAATGTCAGTCCTCTTGTGTTTATGTCGGCATTGTGCCTTTTGTATTAAATTCGGATGCAGTTTCTGTATTTCATCGTCGATAAGAAGGTCCAAGGGATACAATAAATCTGAAGTGAAGCATCGGAATCTAAAACTGGACTCACAGGAGAGGTTTAAACCATAGAAAGTTGGAGTGTCAGTCCTCTTGCACTTAAGTCAGCATTGTGCCTTTTGTATGAAATTCGGGTACAATTTCTGTGTTTCATCGTCAATACGAATGTCCAAGGGATACAGTAAGACTGCAGTGAAGCATCTGAATCTAAAACTGAACTCACAGGAGGGTTTCAAATCATAGAAAGTTAGAGTGTCAGTCCTCTTGTACTTAAGTCGGCATTGTGCTTTTTGTATTAAATTCGGATGCAATTTCTGTGCTTCATCGTCAATAAGAAGGTCCAAGGGATACAGTAAATCTGAAGTGAAGCATCGGAATCTCAAACTGGACTCACAGGAGAGGTTTAAACCATAGAAAGTTGGAGTGTCAGTCCTCTTGCACTTAAGTCAGCATTGTGCCTTTTGTATGAAATTCGGGTACAATTTCTGTGTTTCATCGACAATACGAATGTCCAAGGGATACAGTAAGACTGCAGTGAAGCATCTGAATCTAAAACTGAACTCACAGGAGGGTTTCAAATCATAGAAAGTTAGAGTGTCAGTCCTCTTGTACTTAAGTCGGCATTGTGCTTTTTGTATTAAATTCGGATGGTATTTTTGTGTTTCATCGTCAATAAGAAGGTCCAAGGGATACAGTAAACTTGAAGTGCAGCATCGGGATCTAAAACTGGGCTCAAAGGGGAGGTTCAAATCATAGAGAGTTAGAGTGTCAGTCCTCTTGTACTTAAGTCAGCATTGTGCCTTTTTTATTAAATTCGGATGCAATTTCTGTGTTTCATCGTCAATAAGAAGGTCCAAGGGATACAGTAAACCTGAAGTGAAGCATCAGAATCTAAACCTGGACTCACAGGAGGGGTTCAAATCATAGAAAGTTAGAGTGTCTGCCCTCTTGTACTGAAGTCGGCATTGTGCCTTTTGTATCAAAATCGGATGCCATTTCTGTGTTTCATCGTCGATAAGAAGGTCCAAGGGATACAGTAAACCTGAAGTGAAGCATCGGAATCTAAAACTGGACTCACAGGAGAGGTTCAAATCATAGAATGTTAGAGTGTCAGTCCTCTTGCACTTAAGTCGGCATTGTGCCTTTTGTATTAAATTCGGATGGAATTTTTGTGTTTCATCGTCAATAAGAAGGTCCAAGGTATACTGTAAACCTGAAGTGAAGCATCGGAATATACAACTCAACCCACAGGAGAGCTTCATATCATAGAAAGTTAGAGTGTCAGTCCTCGTGTACTTAAGTCGGCATTGTGCCTTTTGTATTAAATTCGCAAGCAAATTCTGTGCTTCATCGTCAATAAGAAGGTCCAAGGGATACAGAAAACCTGAAGTAAAGCGTCGGAATCTAAAACTGGACTCAAAGGCGAGGTTCAAATCATAGAAAGTTAGAGTGTCAGTCCTCTTGTACTTAGGTCGGCATTGTGCCTTTTGTATTAAACTCAGATGCAATTTCTGTGTTTCATCGTCAATAAGAAGGTCCAAGGGATACAGTAAACCTGAAGTGAAGCATCAGAATCTAAAACTAAACTCACAGGAGAGGTTCAAATCATAGAAAGTTAGAGTGTCAGTCCTCTTGTACTTAAGTCGGCATTGTGCCTTTTGTATTAAATTCGGATGCAATTTCTGTGTTTCATCGTCGATAAGAAGGTCCAAGGGATACAGTACACCTGAAGTGAAGCATCGGAATCTCAAACTGGACTCACAGGAGAGGTTTAAACCATAGAAAGTTGGAGTGTCAGTCCTCTTGCACTTAAGTCAGCATTGTGCCTTTTGTATGAAATTCGGGTACATTTTCTGTGTTTCATCGTCAATACGAATGTCCAAGGGATACAGTAAGACTGCAGTGAAGCATCTGAATCTAAAACTGAACTCACAGGAGGGTTTCAGTACATAGAAAGTTAGAGTGTCAGTCCTCTTGTACTTAAGTCGGCATTGTGCTTTTTGTATTAAATTCGGATGCAATTTCTGTGCTTCATCGTCAATAGGAAGGTCCAAGGGATACAGTAAATCTGAAGTGAAGCATCGGAATCTAAAACTAGACTCACAGGAGAGTTTCATATATTAGAAAGTTAGAGTGTCAGTCCTCCTGTACTTAAGTCGGCATTGTGCCTTTTGTATTAAATTCGGATGCATTTTCTGTGTTTCATCGTCGATAAGAAGGTCCATGGGATACAGTAAACTTGAAGTGCAGCATCGGAATCTAAAACTGGACTCAAAGGCGAGGTTCAAATCATAGAAAGTTAGAGTGTCAGTCCTCTTGTACTTAAGTCGGCATTGTGCCTTTTGTATTAAATTCAGATGCAATTTCTGTGTTTCATCGTCAATAAGAAGGTCCAAGGGATTCCGTAAACCTGAAGTGAAGCATCAGAATCTAAAACTAAACTCACAGGAGAGGCTCTAATCATAGAAAGTTAGAGTGTCAGTCCTCTTGTACTTAAGTCGGCATTGTGCCATTTGTATTAAATTCGGATGCAATTTCTGTGTTTCATCGTCAATAAGAAGGTCCAAGGGATACAGTAAACTTGAAGTGCAGCATCGGAATCTAAAACTGGGCTCAAAGGCGAGGTTCAAATCATAGAAAGTTAGAATGTCAGTCCTCTTGTGTTTATGTCGGCATTGTGCCTTTTGTATTAAATTCGGATGCAGTTTCTGTATTTCATCGTCGATAAGAAGGTCCAAGGGATACAGTAAACCTAAAGTGAAGCATCGGAATCTAAAACTGGACTCACAGGAGAGGTTCAAATCATAGAATGTTAGAGTGTCAGTCCTCTTGCACTTAAGTCGGCATTGTGCCTTTTGTATTAAATTCGGATGGAATTTTTGTGTTTCATCGTCAATAAGAAGGTCCAAGGTATACTGTAAACCTGAAGTGAAGCATCGGAATCTACGACTCAACCCACAGGAGAGCTTCATATCATAGAAAGTTAGAGTGTCAGTCCTCTTGTACTTAAGTGGGCATTGTGCCTTTTGTATTAAATTCGCAAGCAAATTCTGTGCTTCACCGTCAATAAGAAGGTCCAAGGGATACAGAAAACCTGAAGTAAAGCGTCGGAATCTAAAACTGGACTCAAAGGCGAGGTTCAAATCATAGAAAGTTAGAGTGTCAGTCCTCTTGTACTTAAGTCGGCATTGTGCCTTTTGTATTAAACTCAGATGCAATTTCTGTGTTTCATCGTCAATAAGAAGGTCAAAGGGATACAGTAAAGCTGAAGTGAAGCATCAGAATCTAAAACTAAACTCTCAGGAGAGGTTCAAATCAAAGAAAGTTAGAGTGTCAGTCCTCTTGTACTTAAGTCGGCATTGTGCCTTTTGTATTAAATTCGGATGCAATTTCTGTGTTTCATCGTCGATAAGACGGTCCTAGGAATACAGTAAACCTGAAGTAAAGCATCGGAATCTCAAACTGGACTCACAGGAGAGGTTTAAACCATAGAAAGTTGGAGTGTCAGTCCTCTTGGACTTAAGTCAGCATTGTGCCTTTTGTATGAAATTCGGGTACAATTTCTGTGTTTCATCGTCAATACGAATGTCCAAGGGATACAGTAAGACTGCAGTGAAGCATCTGAATCTAAAACTGAACTCACAGGAGAGTTCCAAATCATAGAAAGTTAGAGTGTCAGTCCTCTTGTACTTAAGTCGGCATTGTGCTTTTTGTATTAAATTCGGATGCAATTTCTGTGCTTCATCGTCAATAAGAAGGTCCAAGGGATACAGTAAATCTGAAGTGAAGCATCGGAATCTAAAACTGGACTCACAGGAGAGTTTAAAATCATAGAAAGTTAGAGTGTCAGTCCTCCTGTACTTAAGTCGGCATTGTGCCTTTTGTATTAAATTCGGATGCAATTTCTGTGTTTCATCGTCGATAAGAAGGTCCATGGGATACAGTAAACTTGAAGTGCAGCATCGGAATCTAAAACTGGACTCAAAGGCGAGGTTCAAATCATAGAAAGTTAGAGTGTCAGTCCTCTTGTACTTAAGTCGGCATTGTGCCTTTTGTATTAAATTCAGATGCAATTTCTGTGTTTCATCGTCAATAAGAAGGTCCAAGGGATTCAGTAACCTGAAGTGAAGCATCAGAATCTAAAACTAAACTCACAGGAGAGGTTCAAATCATAGAAAGTTAGAGTGCCAGTCCTCTTGTTCTTAAGTCGGCATTGTGCCTTTTGTATTAAATTCGCAAGCAATCTCTGTGCTTCATCGTCAATAAGAAGGTCCACGGGATACAGAAAACCTGAAGTGAAGCATCGGAATCTCAAACTGGACTCACAGGAGAGGTTCAAATCATAGAATGTTAGAGTGTCAGTCCTCTTGTACTTAAGTCGGCATTGTTTCTCTTGTATTAACTTCGGATGCAATTTCTGTGTTTCATCGTCAATAAGTTGGTCCTAGGAATACAGTAAACCTGAAGTGAAGCATCGGAATATAAAACTGGACTCACAGGAGCGGTTAAATCATAGAAAGTTAGAGTGTCAGTCCTCTTGTACCTAAGTCGGCATTGTGCCTTTTGTATTAAATTCGCATGCAATTTCTGTGCTTCATCGTCAATAAGAAGGTCCAAGGGATACAGTAAACCTGAAGTGAAGCATCGGAGCCTAAAACTGGACTCACAGGAGAGGTTCAAATCATAGAAAGTTAGAATGTCAGTCCTCTTGTACTTAAGTCGGCATTGTGCCTTTTGTATTAAATTCGGATGCAATTTCTGTGTTTCATCGTCGATAAGAAGGTCCAAGGGATACAATAAACCTGAAGTGAAGCATCGGAATCTAAAACTGGACTCACAGGAGAGGTTCAAATCATAGAATGTTAGAGTGTCTGTCCTCTTGCACTTAAGTCGGCATTGTGCCTTTTGTATTAAATTCGGATGGAATTTTTGTGTTTCATCGTCAAGAAGAAGGTCCAAGGTATACTGTAAACCTGAAGTGAAGCATCGGAATCTACAACTCAACCCACAGGAGAGCTTCATATCATAGAAAGTTAGAGTGTCAGTCCTCGTGTACTTAAGTCGGCATTGTGCCTTTTGTATTAAATTCGCAAGCAAATTCTGTGCTTCATCGTCAATAAGAAGGTCCAAGGGATACAGAAAACCTGAAGTAAAGCGTCGGAATCTAAAACTGGACTCAAAGGCAAGGTTCAAATCATAGAAAGTTAGAGTGTCAGTCCTCTTGTACTTAAGTCGGCATTGTGCATTTTGTATTAAACTCAGATGAAATTTCTGTGTTTCATCGTCAATAAGAAGGTCCAAGGGATACAGTAAACCTGAAGTGAAGCATCAGAATCTAAAACTAAACTCACAGGAGAGGTTCAAATCATAGAAATTTAGAGTGTCAGTCCTCTTGTACTTAAGTCGGCATTGTGCCTTTTGTATTAAATTCGGATGCAATTTCTGTGTTTCATCGTCGATAAGAAGGTCCAAGGGATACAGTACACCTGAAGTGAAGCATCGGAATCTCAAACTGGACTCACAGGAGAGGTTTAAACCATAGAAAGTTGGAGTGTCAGTCCTCTTGCACTTAAGTCAGCATTGTGCCTTTTGTATGAAATTCGGGTACAATTTCTGTGTTTCATCGTCAATACGAATGTCCAAGGGATACAGTAAGACTGCAGTGAAGCATCTGAATCTAAAACTGAACTCACAGGAGGGTTTCAAATCATAGAAAGTTAGAGTGTCAGTCCTCTTGTACTTAAGTCGGCATTGTGCTTTTTGTATTAAATTCGGATGCAATTTCTGTGCTTCATCGTCAATAAGAAGGTCCAAGGGATACAGTAAATCTGAAGTGAAGCATCGGAATCTCAAACTGGACTCACAGGAGAGGTTTAAACCATAGAAAGTTGGAGTGTCAGTCCTCTTGCACTTAAGTCAGCATTGTGCCTTTTGTATGAAATTCGGGTACAATTTCTGTGTTTCATCGTCAATACGAATGTCCAAGGGATACAGTAAGACTGCAGTGAAGCATCTGAATCTAAAACTGAACTCACAGGAGGGTTTCAAATCATAGAAAGTTAGAGTGTCAGTCCTCTTGTACTTAAGTCGGCATTGTGCTTTTTGTATTAAATTCGGATGCAATTTCTGTGCTTCATCGTCAATAAGAAGGTCCAAGGGATACAGTAAATCTGAAGTGAAGCATCGGAATCTCAAACTGGACTCACAGGAGAGGTTTAAACCATAGAAAGTTGGAGTGTCAGTCCTCTTGCACTTAAGTCAGCATTGTGCCTTTTGTATGAAATTCGGGTACAATTTCTGTGTTTCATCGACAATACGAATGTCCAAGGGATACAGTAAGACTGCAGTGAAGCATCTGAATCTAAAACTGAACTCACAGGAGGGTTTCAGTACATAGAAAGTTAGAGTGTCAGTCCTCTTGTACTTAAGTCGGCATTGTGCTTTTTGTATTAAATTCGGATGCAATTTCTGTGCTTCATCGTCAATAGGAAGGTCCAAGGGATACAGTAAATCTGAAGTGAAGCATCGGAATCTAAAACTAGACTCACAGGAGAGTTTCATATATTAGAAAGTTAGAGTGTCAGTCCTCCTGTACTTAAGTCGGCATTGTGCCTTTTGTATTAAATTCGGATGCATTTTCTGTGTTTCATCGTCGATAAGAAGGTCCAAGGGATACAGTAAACTTGAAGTGCAGCATCGGAATCTAAAACTGGACTCAAAGGCGAGGTTCAAATCATAGAAAGTTAGAGTGTCAGTCCTCTTGTACTTAAGTCGGCATTGTGCCTTTTGTATTAAATTCAGATGCAATTTCTGTGTTTCATCGTCAATAAGAAGGTCCAAGGGATTCCGTAAACCTGAAGTGAAGCATCAGAATCTAAAACTAAACTCACAGGAGAGGCTCTAATCATAGAATGTTCGAGTGTCAGTCCTCTTGTACTTAAGTCGGCATTGTGCCATTTGTATTAAATTCGGATGCAATTTCTGTGTTTCATCGTCAATAAGAAGGTCCAAGGGATACAGTAAACTTGAAGTGCAGCATCGGAATCTAAAACTGGGCTCAAAGGCGAGGTTCAAATCATAGAAAGTTAGAGTGTCAGTCCTCTTGTACTTAAGTCAGCATTGTGCCTTTTGTATTAAATTCGGATGCAATTTCTGTGTTTCATCGTCAATAAGAAGGTCCAAGGGATACAGTAAACCTGAAGTGAAGCATCAGAATCTAAACCTGGACTCACAGGAGGGGTTCAAATCATAGAAAGTTAGAGTGTCTGCCCTCTTGTACTGAAGTCGGCATTGTGCCTTTTGTATCAAAATCGGATGCCATTTCTGTCTTTCATCGTCAATAAGATGGTCCAAGGTTTACAGTAAACCTGAAGTGAGCCATCGAAATCTAATACTGGACTCACAGGAGAGGTTCAAATCATAGAAAGTTAGAGTGTCAGTCCTCTTGTACTTAAGTCGGCATTGTGCCTTTTGTATTAAATTCGGATGGAATCTCTGTGTTTCATCGTCAATAAGAAGGTCCAAGGTATACAGTAAACCTGAAGTGAAGCATCGGAATCTACAACTCAACCCACAGGAGAGCTTCATATCATAAAAAGTTAGAGTGTCAGTCCTCGTGTACTTAAGTCGGCATTGTGCCTTTTGTATTAAATTCGCAAGCAAATTCTGTGCTTCATCGTCAATAAGAAGGTCCAAGGGATACAGAAAACCTGAAGTAAAGCGTCGGAATCTAAAACTGGACTCAAAGGCGAGGTTCAAATCATAGAAAGTTAGAGTGTCAGTCCTCTTGTACTTAAGTCGGCATTGTGCCTTTTGTATTAAAGTCAGATGCAATTTCTGTGTTTCATCGTCAATAAGAAGGTCCAAGGGATACAGTAAACCTGAAGTGAAGCATCAGAATCTAAAACTAAACTCACAGGAGAGGTTCAAATCATAGAAAGTTAGAGTGTCAGTCCTCTTGTACTTAAGTCGGCATAGTGCCTTTTGTATTAAATTCGGATGCAATTTCTGTGTTTCATCGTCGATAAGAAGGTCCAAGGGATACAGTACACCTGAAGTGAAGCTTCGGAATCTCAAACTGGACTCACAGGAGAGGTTTAAACCATAGAAAGTTGGAGTGTCAGTCCTCTTGCACTTAAGTCAGCATTGTGCCTTTTGTATGAAATTCGGGTACAATTTCTGTGTTTCATCGTCAATACGAATGTCCAAGGGATACAGTAAGACTGCAGTGAAGCATCTGAATCTAAAACTGAACTCACAGGAGGGTTTCAAATCATAGAAAGTTAGGGTGTCAGTCCTCTTGTACTTAAGTCGGCATTGTGCTTTTTGTATTAAATTCGGATGCAATTTCTGTGCTTCATCGTCAATAAGAAGGTCCAAGGGATACAGTAAATCTGAAGTGAAGCATCGGAATCTAAAACTGGACTCACAGGAGAGTTTCAAATCATAGAAAGTTAGAGTGTCAGTCCTCCTGTACTTAAGTCGGCATTGTGCCTTTTGTATTAAATTCGGATGCAATTTCTGTGTTTCATCGTCGATAAGAAGGTCCAAGGGATTCAGTAAACCTGAAGTGAAGCATCAGAATCTAAAACTAAACTCACAGGAGAGGTTCAAATCATAGAATGTTAGAGTGTCAGTCCTCTTGTACTTAAGTCGGCATTGTGCCATTTGTATTAAATTCGGTTGCAATTTCTGTGTTTCATCGTCAATAAGAAGGTCCAAGGGATACAGTAAACTTGAAGTGCAGCATCGGAATCTAAAACTGGGCTCAAAGGCGAGGTTCAAAACATAGAAAGTTAGAGTGTCAGTCCTCTTGTACTTAAGTCAGCATTGTGCCTTTTGTATTAAATTCGGATGCAATTTCTGTGTTTCATCGTCAATAAGAAGGTCCAAGGGATACTGTAAACCTGAAGTGAAGCATCAGAATCTAAACCTGGACTCACAGGAGGGGTTCAAATCATAGAAAGTTAGAGTGTCTGCCCTCTTGTACTGAAGTCGGCATTGTGCCTTTTGTATCAAAATCGGATGCCATTTCTGTATTTCATCGTCGATAAGAAGGTCCAAGGGATACAGTAAACCTGAAGTGAAGCATCGGAAACTAAAACTGGACTCACAGGAGAGGTTCAAATCATAGAATGTTAGAGTGTCAGTCCTCTTGCACTTAAGTCGGCATTGTGCCTTTTGTATTAAATTCGGATGGAATTTTTGTGTTTCATCGTCAATAAGAAGGTCCAAGGTATACTGTAAACCTGAAGTGAAGCATCGGAATCTACAACTCAACCCACAGGAGAGCTTCATATCATAGAAAGTTAGAGTGTCAGTCCTCGTGTACTTAAGTCGGCATTGTGCCTTTTGTATTAAATTCGCAAGCAAATTCTGTGCTTCATCGTCAATAAGAAGGTCCAAGGGATACAGAAAACCTGAAGTAAAGCGTCGGAATCTAAAACTGGACTCAAAGGCGAGGTTCAAATCATAGAAAGTTAGAGTGTCAGTCCTCTTGTACTTAGGTCGGCATTGTGCCTTTTGTATTAAACTCAGATGCAATTTCTGTGTTTCATCGTCAATAAGAAGGTCCAAGGGATACAGTAAACCTGAAGTGAAGCATCAGAATCTAAAACTAAACTCACAGGAGAGGTTCAAATCATAGAAAGTTAGAGTGTCAGTCCTCTTGTACTTAAGTCGGCATTGTGCCTTTTGTATTAAATTCGGATGCAATTTCTGTGTTTCATCGTCGATAAGAAGGTCCAAGGGATACAGTACACCTGAAGTGAAGCATCGGAATCTCAAACTGGACTCACAGGAGAGGTTTAAACCATAGAAAGTTGGAGTGTCAGTCCTCTTGCACTTAAGTCAGCATTGTGCCTTTTGTATGAAATTCGGGTACAATTTCTGTGTTTCATCGTCAATACGAATGTCCAAGGGATACAGTAAGACTGCAGTGAAGCATCTGAATCTAAAACTGAACTCACAGGAGGGTTTCAAATCATAGAAAGTTAGAGTGTCAGTCCTCTTGTACTTAAGTCGGCATTGTGCTTTTTGTATTAAATTCGGATGCAATTTCTGTGCTTCATCGTCAATAAGAAGGTCCAAGGGATACAGTAAATCTGAAGTGAAGCATCGGAATCTAAAACTAGACTCACAGGAGAGTTTCAAATAATAGAAAGTTAGAGTGTCAGTCCTCCTGTACTTAAGTCGGCATTGTTCCTTTTGTATTAAATTCGGATGCAATTTCTGTGTTTCATCGTCGATAAGAAGGTCCAAGGGATACAGTAAACTTGAAGTGCAGCATCGGAATCTAAAACTGGGCTCAAAGGCGAGGTTCAAATCATAGAAAGTTAGAGTGTCAGTCCTCTTGTACTTAAGTCAGCATTGTGCCTTTTGTATTAAATTCGGATGCAATTTCTGTGTTTCATCGTCAATAAGAAGGTCCAAGGGATACAGTAAACCTGAAGTGAAGCATCAGAATCTAAACCTGGACTCACAGGAGGGGTTCAAATCATAGAAAGTTAGAGTGTCTGCCCTCTTGTACTGAAGTCGGCATTGTGCCTTTTGTATCAAAATCGGATGCCATTTCTGTCTTTCATCGTCAATAAGATGGTCCAAGGTTTACAGTAAACCTGAAGTGAACCATCGAAATCTAATACTGGACTCACAGGAGAGGTTCAAATCATAGAAAGTTAGAGTGTCAGTCCTCTTGTACTTAAGTCGGCATTGTGCCTTTTGTATTAAATTCGGATGCAATTTCTATGTTTCATCGTCAATAAGAAGGTCCGAGGGATACAGTAAACCTGAAGTGAAGCATCGGAATCTATAACTTGACTCTCAGGAGAGGTTCGCATCATAGAAAATTATAGTGTCAGCCCTCCTGTACTTAAGTCGGCATTGTGCCTTTTGTATTAAATTCGTATGCAATTTCTGTATTTCATCGTCAATAAGAAGGTCCAAGGTATACAGTAAACCTGAAGTGAGGCGTCGGAATCTAAAGCTGGACTCACAGGAGAGGTTCAAATCATAGAATGTTAGAGTGTCAGTCCTCTTGTACTTAAGTCGGCATTGTGCCTCTTGTATTAAATTCGGATGCAATTTCTGTGTTTCATCGTCAATAAGACGGTCCTAGGAATACAGTAAACCTGAAGTGAAGCATCGGATCTAAAACTAGACTCACAGGAGAGGTTCAAATCGTAGAAAGTTAGAGTGTCAGTCCTCTTGTACTTAAGTCGGCATTGTGCCTTTTGTATTAAATTCGGATGGAATCTCTGTGTTTCATCGTCAATAAGAAGGTCCAAGGTATACAGTAAACCTGAAGTGAAGCATCGGAATCTACAACTCAACTCACAGGAGAGGTTCAAATCATAGAAAGTTACAATGTCAGTCCTCTTGTACTTAAGTCGGCATTGTGCCTTTTGTATTAAATTCGGATGCAATTTCTATGTTTCATCGTCGATAAGAAGGTCCAAGGGATACAGTAAACCTGAAGTGAAGCATCGGAATCTAAAACTGGACTCACAGGAGAGGTTAAAATCATAGAATGTTAGAGTGTCAGTCCTGTTGTACTTAAGTCGGCATTGTGCCTCTTGTATTAAATCCGGATGCAATTTCTGTGTTTCATCGTCAATAAGATGTTCCTAGGAATACAGTAAACCTGAAGTGAAGCATCGGAATATAAAACTGGACTCACAGGAGCGGTTAAATCATAGAAAGTTAGAGTGTTAGTCCTCTTGTACATAAGTCGGCATTGTGCCTTTTGTATTAAATTCGCATGCAATTTCTGTGCTTCATCGTCAATAAGAAGGTCCAAGGGATACAGTAAACCTGTAGTGAAGCATCGGAATCTAAAACTGGATTCACACGAGAGGTTTAATTTATAGAAAGTTAGAGTGTCAGTCCTCTTGTACTTAAGTCGGCATTGTGCCTTTTGTATTAAATTCGGATGCAATTTCTGTGTTTCATCGTCAATAAGAAGGTCCAAGGTATACTGTAAACCAGAAGTGAAGCATCGGAATCTAAAACTGACTCACAGGAGAGGTTCAAATCATAGAAAGTTAGAGTGTCAGTCCTCTTGTACTTAAGTCGGCATTTTGCCTTTTGTGTTAAACTCGGATGCAATTTCTGTATTTCATCGTCAATAAGAAGGTCCAAGGTTTACAGTTAACATGAAGTGAAGCATCGAAATCTAAAACTAAACCCGCAGGAGAGGTACAAATCATAGAAAGTTTGAGTGTCAGTTCTCTTGTACTTAAGTCGGCATTGTGCCTTTTGTATTAAATTCGGATGGAATTTATGTGTTTCATCGTCAATAAGAAGGTCCAAGGTATACAGTAAACCTGAAGTGAAGCATCGGAATCTACAACTCAACTCACAGGAGAGCTTCAAATCATAGAAAATTAGAGTGTCAGCCCTCCTGTACTTAAGTCGGCATTGTGCCTTTTGTATGAAATTCGGGTACAATTTCTGTGTTTCATCGTCAATACGAATGTCCAAGGGATACAGTAAGACTGCAGTGAAGCATCGGAATCTAAAACTGAACTAACAGGAGAGTTTCAAATCATAGAAAGTTAGAGTGTCAGTCCTCTTGTACTTAAGTCGGCATTGTGCTTTTTGTATTAAATTCGGATGCAATTTCTGTGCTTCATCGTCAATAAGAAGGTCCAAGGGATACAGAAAATCTGAAGTGAAGCATCGGAATCTAAAACTGGACTCACAGGAGAGTTTCAAATCATAGAAAGTCAAAGTGTCAGTCCTCTTGCACTTAAGTCAGCATTGTGCCTTTTGTATGAAATTCGGGTACAATTTCTGTGTTTCATCGTCAATACGAATGTCCAAGGGATACAGTAAGACTGCAATGAAGCATCGGAATCTAAAACTGAACTCACAGGAGAGTTTCAAATCATAGAAAGTTAGAGTGTCTGCCCTCTTGTACTGAAGTCGGCATTGTGCCTTTTTTATCAAAATCGGATGCCATTTCTGTGTTTCATCGTCGATAAGAAGGTCCAAGGGATACAGTAAACCTGAAGTGAAGCATCGGAATCTAAAACTGGACTCACAGGAGAGGTTCAAATCATAGAATGTTAGAGTGTCAGTCCTCTTGCACTTAAGTCGGCATTGTGCCTTTTGTATTAAATTCGGATGGAATTTTTGTGTTTCATCGTCAATAAGAAGGTCCAAGGTATACTGTAAACCTGAAGTGAAGCATCGGAATCTACAACTCAACCCACAGGAGAGCTTCATATCATAGAAAGTTAGAGTGTCAGTCATCGTGTACTTAAGTCGGCATTGTGCCTTTTGTATTAAATTCGCAAGCAAATTCTGTGCTTCATCGTCAATAAGAAGGTCCAAGGGATACAGAAAACCTGAAGTAAAGCGTCGGAATCTAAAACTGGACTCAAAGGCGAGGTTCAAATCATAGAAAGTTAGAGTGTCAGTCCTCTTGTACTTAGGTCGGCATTGTGCCTTTTGTATTAAACTCAGATGCAATTTCTGTGTTTCATCGTCAATAAGAAGGTCCAAGGGATACAGTAAACCTGAAGTGAAGCATCAGAATCTAAAACTAAACTCACAGGAGAGGTTCAAATCATAGAAAGTTAGAGTGTCAGTCCTCTTGTACTTAAGTCGGCATTGTGCCTTTTGTATTAAATTCGGATGCAATTTCTGTGTTTCATCGTCGATAAGACAGGTCCAAGGGATACAGTACACCTGAAGTGAAGCATCGGAATCTCAAACTGGACTCACAGGAGAGGTTTAAACCATAGAAAGTTGGAGTGTCAGTCCTCTTGCACTTAAGTCAGCATTGTGCCTTTTGTATGAAATTCGGGTACAATTTCTGTGTTTCATCGTCAATACGAATGTCCAAGGGATACAGTAAGACTGCAGTGAAGCATCTGAATCTAAAACTGAACTCACAGGAGGGTTTCTAATCATAGAAAGTTAGAGTGTCAGTCCTCTTGTACTTAAGTCGGCATTGTGCTTTTTGTATTAAATTCGGATGCAATTTCTGTGCTTCATCGTCAATAAGAAGGTCCAAGGGATACAGTAAATCTGAAGTGAAGCATCGGAATCTAAAACTAGACTCACAGGAGAGTTTCAAATAATAGAAAGTTAGAGTGTCAGTCCTATTGTACTTAAGTCGGCATTGTGCCTTTTGTATTAAATTCGGATGCAATTTCTGTGTTTCATCGTCGATAAGAAGGTCCAAGGGATACAGTAAACTTGAAGTGCAGCATCGGAATCTAAAACTGGACTCAAAGGCGAGGTTCAAATCATAGAAATTTAGAGTGTCAGTCCTCTTGTACTTAAGTCGGCATTGTGCCTTTTGTATTAAATTCAGATGCAATTTCTGTGTTTCATCGTCAATAAGAAGGTCCAAGGGATTCAGTAAACCTGAAGTGAAGCATCAGAATCTAAAACTAAACTCACAGGAGAGGTTCTAATCATAGAATGTTAGAGTGTCAGTCCTCTTGTACTTAAGTCGGCATTGTGCCATTTGTATTAAATTCGGATGCAATTTCTGTGTTTCATCGTCAATAAGAAGGTCCAAGGGATACAGTAAACTTGAAGTGCAGCATCGGAATCTAAAACTGGGCTCAAAGGCGAGGTTCAAATCATAGAAAGTTAGAGTGTCAGTCCTCTTGTACTTAAGTCAGCATTGTGCCTTTTGTATTAAATTCGGATGCAATTTCTGTGTTTCATCGTCAATAAGAAGGTCCAAGGGATACAGTAAACCTGAAGTGAAGCATCAGAATCTAAACCTGGACTCACAGGAGGGGTTCAAATCATAGAAAGTTAGAGTGTCTGCCCTCTTGTACTGAAGTCGGCATTGTGCCTTTTGTATCAAAATCGGATGCCATTTCTGTCTTTCATCGTCAATAAGATGGTCCAAGGTTTACAGTAAACCTGAAGTGAACCATCGAAATCTAATACTGGACTCACAGGAGAGGTTCAAATCATAGAAAGTTAGAGTGTCAGTCCTCTTGTATTTAAGTCGGCATTGTGCCTTTTGTATTAAATTCGGATGCAATTTCTATGTTTCATCGTCAATAAGAAGGTCCGAGGGATACAGTAAACCTGAAGTGAAGCATCGGAATCTATAACTTGACTCTCAGGAGAGGTTCGCATCATAGAAAATTAGAGTGTCAGCCCTCCTGTACTTAAGTCGGCATTGTGCCTTTTGTATTAAATTCGTATGCAATTTCTGTATTTCATCGTCAATAAGAAGGTCCAAGGTATACAGTAAACCTGAAGTGAGGCGTCGGAATCTAAAGCTGGACTCACAGGAGAGGTTCAAATCATAGAATGTTAGAGTGTCAGTCCTCTTGTACTTAAGTCGGCATTGTGCCTCTTGTATTAAATTCGGATGCAATTTCTGTGTTTCATCGTCAATAAGACGGTCCTAGGAATACAGTAAACCTGAAGTGAAGCATCGGATCTAAAACGAGACTCACAGGAGAGGTTCAAATCGTAGAAAGTTAGAGTGTCAGTCCTCTTGTACTTAAGTCGGCATTGTGCCATTTGTATTAAATTCGGATGCAATTTCTGTGTTTCATCGTCAATAAGAAGGTCCAACGGATACAGTACACTTGAAGTGCAGCATCGGAATCTAAAACTGGGCTCAAAGGCGAGGTTCAAATCATAGAAAGTTAGAGTGTCAGTCCTCTTGTACTTAAGTCAGCATTGTGCCTTTTGTATTAAATTCGGATGCAATTTCTATGTTTGATCGTCGATAAGAAGGTCCAAGGGATACAGTAAACCTGAAGTGAAGCATCGGAATCTAAAACTGGACTCACAGGAGAGGTTCAAATCATAGAATGTTAGAGTGTCAGTCCTGTTGTACTTAAGTCGGCATTGTGCCTCTTGTATTAAATCCGGATGCAATTTCTGTGTTTCATCGCCAATAAGATGTTCCTAGGAATACAGTAAACCTGAAGTGAAGCATCGGATCTAAAACTGGACTCACAGGAGAGGTTCAAATTGTAGAAAGTTAGAGTGTCAGTCCTCTTGTACTTAAGTCGGCATTGTGCCTTTTGTATTAAATTCGGATGCAATATCTGTGTTTCATCGTCAATAAGAAGATCCAAGTGATACAGTAAACCTGAAGTGAAGCATCGGAATATAAAACTGGACTCACAGGAGCGGTTAAATCATAGAAAGTTAGAGTGTTAGTCCTCTTGTACATAAGTCGGCATTGTGCCTTTTGTATTAAATTCGCATGCAATTTCTGTGCTTCATCGTCAATAAGAAGGTCCAAGGGATACAGTAAACCTGTAGTGAAGCATCGGAATCTAAAACTGGATTCACACGAGAGGTTTAATTCATAGAAAGTTAGAGTGTCAGTCCTCTTGTACTTAAGTCGGCATTGTGCCTTTTGTATTAAATTCGGATGCAATTTCTGTGTTTCATCGTCAATAAGAAGGTCCAAGGTATACTGTAAACCAGAAGTGAAGCATCGGAATCTAAAACTGACTCACAGGAGAGGTTCAAATCATAGAAAGTTAGAGTGTCAGTCCTCTTGTACTTAAGTCGGCATTTTGCCTTTTGTGTTAAACTCGGATGCAATTTCTGTATTTCATCGTCAATAAGAAGGTCCAAGGTTTACAGTTAACATGAAGTGAAGCATCGAAATCTAAAACTAAACCCACAGGAGAGGTACAAATCATAGAAAGTTTGAGTGTCAGTTCTCTTGTACTTAAGTCGGCATTGTGCCTTTTGTATTAAATTCGGATGGAATTTATGTGTTTCATCGTCAATAAGAAGGTCCAAGGTATACAGTAAACCTGAAGTGAAGCATCGGAATCTACAACTCAACTCACAGGAGAGCTTCAAATCATAGAAAATTAGAGTGTCAGCCCTCCTGTACTTAAGTCGGCATTGTGCCTTTTGTATGAAATTCGGGTACAATTTCTGTGTTTCATCGTCAATACGAATGTCCAAGGGATACAGTAAGACCGCAGTGAAGCATCGGAATCTAAAACTGAACTAACAGGAGAGTTTCAAATCATAGAAAGTTAGAGTGTCAGTCCTCTTGTACTTAAGTCGGCATTGTGCTTTTTGTATTAAATTCGGATGCAATTTCTGTGCTTCATCGTCAATAAGAAGGTCCAAGGGATACAATAAATCTGAAGTGAAGCATCGGAATCTAAAACTGGACTCACAGGAGAGTTTCAAATCATAGAAAGTCAAAGTGTCAGTCCTCTTGCACTTAAGTCAGCATTGTGCCTTTTGTATGAAATTCGGGTACAATTTCTGTGTTTCATCGTCAATACGAATGTCCAAGGGATACAGTAAGACTGCAATGAAGCATCGGAATCTAAAACTGAACTCACAGGAGAGTTTCAAATCATAGAAAGTTAGAGTGTCAGTCCTCTTGTACTTAAGTCGGCATTGTGCATTTTGTATTAAATTCGGATGCAATTTTTGTATTTCATCGTCAATAAGAAGGTCCAAGGTATACAGTAAACCTGAAGTGAGGCGTCGGAGTCTAAAGCTGGACTCACAGTAGAGGTTCAAATCATAGAATGTTAGAGTGTCAGTCCTCTTGTACTTAAGTCGGCATTATGCCTCTTGTATTAAATTCGGATGCAATTTCTGTGTTTCATCGTCAATAAGATGGTCCTAGGAATACAGTAAACCTGAAGTGAAGCATCGGATCTAAAACTAGACTCACAGGAGAGGTTCAAATCGTAGAAAGTTAGAGTGTCAGTCCTCTTGTACTTAAGTCGGCATTGTGCCTTTTGTATTAAATTCGGATGCAATTTCTGTGTTTCATCGTAAATAAGAAGGTCCGAGGGATACAATAAACCTGAAGTGAAGCATCGGAATCTATAACTTGACTCTCAGGAGAGGTTCGCATCATAGAAAATTAGAGTGTCAGCCCTCCTGTACTTAAGTCGGCATTGTGCCTTTTGTATTAAATTCGTATGCAATTTCTGTATTTCATCGTCAATAAGAAGGTCCAAGGTATACAGTAAACCTGAAGTGAGGCGTCGGAATCTAAAGCTGGACTCACAGGAGAGGTTCAAATCATAGAATGTTAGAGTGTCAGTCCTCTTGTACTTAAGTCGGCATTGTGCCTCTTGTATTAAATTCGGATGCAATTTCTGTGTTTCATCGTCAATAAGACGGTCCTAGGAATACAGTAAACCTGAAGTGAAGCATCGGATCTAAAACTAGACTCACAGGAGAGGTTCAAATCGTAGAAAGTTGGAGTGTCAGTCCTCTTGTACTTAAGTCGGCATTGTGCCATTTGTATTAAATTCGGATGCAATTTCTGTGTTTCATCATCAATAAGAAGGTCCAAGGGATACAGTACACTTGAAGTGCAGCATCGGAATCTAAAACTGGGCTCAAAGGCGAGGTTCAAATCATAGAAAGTTAGAGTGTCAGTCCTCTTGTACTTAAGTCAGCATTGTGCCTTTTGTATTAAATTCGGATGCAATTTCTATGTTTCATCGTCGATAAGAAGGTCCAAGGGATACAGTAAACCTGAAGTGAAGCATCGGAATCTAAAACTGGACTCACAGGAGAGGTTCAAATCATAGAATGTTAGAGTGTCAGTCCTGTTGTACTTAAGTCGGCATTGTGCCTCTTGTATTAAATCCGGATGCAATTTCTGTGTTTCATCGCCAATAAGATGTTCCTAGGAATACAGTAAACCTGAAGTGAAGCATCGGATCTAAAACTGGACTCACAGGAGAGGTTCAAATCGTAGAAAGTTAGAGTGTCAGTCCTCTTGTACTTAAGTCGGCATTGTGCCTTTTGTATTAAATTCGGATGCAATATCTGTGTTTCATCGTCAATAAGAAGATCCAAGTGATACAGTAAACCTGAAGTGAAGCATCGGAATATAAAACTGGACTCACAGGAGCGGTTAAATCATAGAAAGTTAGAGTGTTAGTCCTCTTGTACATAAGTCGGCATTGTGCTTTTTGTACTAAATTCGCATGCAATTTCTGTGCTTCATCGTCAATAAGAAGGTCCAAGGGATACAGTAAACCTGTAGTGAAGCATCGGAATCTAAAACTGGATTCACACGAGAGGTTTAATTCATAGAAAGTTAGAGTGTCAGTCCTCTTGTACTTAAGTCGGCATTGTGCCTTTTGTATTAAATACGGATGCAATTTCTGTGTTTCATCGTCAATAAGAAGGTCCAAGGTATACTGTAAACCAGAAGTGAAGCATCGGAATCTAAAACTGACTCACAGGAGAGGTTCAAATCATAGAAAGTTAGAGTGTCAGTCCTCTTGTACTTAAGTCGGCATTTTGCCTTTTGTGTTAAACTCGGATGCAATTTCTGTATTTCATCGTCAATAAGAAGGTCCAAGGTTTACAGTTAACATGAAGTGAAGCATCGAAATCTAAAACTAAACCCACAGGAGAGGTACAAATCATAGAAAGTTTGAGTGTCAGTTCTCTTGTACTTAAGTCGGCATTGTGCCTTTTGTATTAAATTCGGATGGAATTTATGTGTTTCATCGTCAATAAGAAGGTCCAAGGTATACAGTAAACCTGAAGTGAAGCATCGGAATCTACAACTCAACTCACAGGAGAGCTTCAAATCATAGAAAATTAGAGTGTCAGCCCTCCTGTACTTAAGTCGGCATTGTGCCTTTTGTATGAAATTCGGGTACAATTTCTGTGTTTCATCGTCAATACGAATGTCCAAGGGATACAGTAAGACTGCAGTGAAGCATCGGAATCTAAAACTGAACTAACAGGAGAGTTTCAAATCATAGAAAGTTAGAGTGTCAGTCCTCTTGTACTTAAGTCGGCATTGTGCTTTTTGTATTAAATTCGGATGCAATTTCTGTGCTTCATCGTCAATAAGAAGGTCCAAGGGATACAATAAATCTGAAGTGAAGCATCGGAATCTAAAACTGGACTCACAGGAGAGTTTCAAATCATAGAAAGTCAAAGTGTCAGCCCTCTTGCACTTAAGTCAGCATTGTGCCTTTTGTATGAAATTCGGGTACAATTTCTGTGTTTCATCGTCAATACGAATGTCCAAGGGATACAGTAAGACTGCAATGAAGCATCGGAATCTAAAACTGAACTCACAGGAGAGTTTCAAATCATAGAAAGTTAGAGTGTCAGTCCTCTTGTACTTAAGTCGGCATTGTGCATTTTGTATTAAATTCGGATGCAATTTTTGTATTTCATCGTCAATAAGAAGGTCCAAGGTATACAGTAAACCTGAAGTGAGGCGTCGGAGTCTAAAGCTGGACTCACAGTAGAGGTTCAAATCATAGAATGTTAGAGTGTCAGTCCTCTTGTACTTAAGTCGGCATTATGCCTCTTGTATTAAATTCGGATGCAATTTCTGTGTTTCATCGTCAATAAGATGGTCCTAGGAATACAGTAAACCTGAAGTGAAGCATCGGATCTAAAACTAGACTCACAGGAGAGGTTCAAATCGTAGAAAGTTAGAGTGTCAGTCCTCTTGTACTTAAGTCGGCATTGTGCCTTTTGTATTAAATTCGGATGCAATTTCTGTGTTTCATCGTCAATAAGAAGGTCCGAGGGATACAATAAACCTGAAGTGAAGCATCGGAATTTATAACTTGACTCTCAGGAGAGGTTCGCATCATAGAAAATTAGAGTGTCAGCCCTCCTGTACTTAAGTCGGCATTGTGCCTTTTGTATTAAATTCGTATGCAATTTCTGTATTTCATCGTCAATAAGAAGGTCCAAGGTATACAGTAAACCGAAGTGAGGCGTCGGAATCTAAAGCTGGACTCACAGGAGAGGTTCAAATCATAGAATGTTAGAGTGTCAGTCCTCTTGCACTTAAGTCGGCATTGTGCCTTTTGTATTAAATTCGGATGGACTCTCTGTGTTTCATCGTCAATAAGAAGGTCCAAGGTATACAGTAAACCTGAAGTGAAACATCGGAATCTACAACTCAACTCACAGGAGAGGTTCAAGTCATAGAAAGTTAGAGTGCCAGTCCTCTTGTTCTTAAGTCGGCATTGTGCCTTTTGTATTAAATTCGCAAGCAATCTCTGTGCTTCATCGTCAATAAGAAGGTCCAAGGGATTCAGAAAACCTGAAGTGAAGCATCGGAATCTCAAACTGGACTCACAGGAGAGGTTCAAATCAAAGAAAGTTAGAGTGTCTGCCCTCTTGTACTTAAGTCGGCATTGTGCCTTTTGTATTAAATTCGGATGCCATTTCTGTGTTTCATCGTCAGTAAGAAGGTCCAAGGTTTACAGTAAACTTGAAGTGAACCATCGGAATCTAAAATTGGACTCACAGGAGAGGTTCAAATCATAGAAAGTTAGAGTGTCAATTCTCTTGTACTTAAGTCGGCATTGTTTCTCTTGTATTACATTCGGATGCAATTTCTGTGTTTCATCATCAATAAGAAGGTCCAAGGGATACAGTAAACCTGAAGTGAAGCATCGGAATCTAAAACTGGACTCACAGGAGAGGTTCAAATCATAGAAAGTTACAATGTCAGTCCTCTTGTACTTAAGTCGGCATTGTGCCTTTTGTATTAAATTCGGATGCAATTTCTATGTTTCATCGTCGATAAGAAGGTCCAAGGGATACAGTAAATCTGAAGTGAAGCATCGGAATCTAAAACTGGACTCACAGGAGAGGTTCAAATCATAGAATGTTAGAGTGTCAGTCCTGTTGTACTTAAGTCGGCATGTGCCTCTTGTATTAAATCCGGATGCAATTTCTGTGTTTCATCGTCAATAAGATGTTCCTAGGAATACAGTAAACCTGAAGTGAAGCATCGGATCTAAAACTGGACTCACAGGAGAGGTTCAAATCGTAGAAAGTTAGAGTGTCAGTCCTCTTGTACTTGAGTCGGCATTGTGCCTTTTGTATTAAATTCGGATGCAATATCTGTCTTTCATCGTCAATAAGAAGATCCAAGTGATACAGTAAACCTGAAGTGAAGCATCGGAATATAAAACTGGACTCACAGGAGCGGTTAAATCATAGAAAGTTACAGTGTTAGTCCTCTTGTACCTAAGTCGGCATTGTGCCTTTTGTATTAAATTCGCATGCAATTTCTGTGCTTCATCGTCAATAAGAAGGTCCAAGGGATACAGTAACCCTGTAGTGAAGCATCGGAATCTAAAACTGGATTCACACGAGAGGTTTAATTCATAGAAAGTTAGAGTGTCAGTCCTCTTGTACTTAAGTCGGCATTGTGCCTTTTGTATTAAATTCGGATGCAATTTCTGTGTTTCATCGTCAATAAGAAGGTCCAAGGTATACTGTAAACCAGAAGTAAAGCATCGGAATCTAAAACAGACTCACAGGAGAGGTTCAAATCATGGAAAGTTAGAGTGTCAGTCCTCTTGTACTTAAGTCGGCATTTTGCCTTTTGTGTTAAACTCGGATGCAATTTCTGTATTTCATCGTCAATAAGAAGGTCCAAGGTTTACAGTTGACATGAAGTGAAGAATCGAAATCTAAAACTAAACCCACAGGAGAGGTACAAATCATAGAAAGTTTTAGTGTCAGTTCTCTTGTACTTAAGTCGGCATTGTGCCTTTTGTATTAAATTCGGATGGAATTTATGTGTTTCATCGTCAATAAGAAGGTCCAAGGTATACAGTAAACCTGAAGTGAAGCATCGGAATCTACAACTCAACTCACAGGAGAGCTTCAAATCATAGAAAGTTAGAGTGTCAGTCCTCTTGTACTTAAGTCGGCATTGTGCCTTTTGTATTAAATTCGGATGCAATTTCTGTGTTTCATCGTCGATAAGAAGGTCCAAGGGATACAGTAAACCTGAAGTGAAGCATCGGAATCTCAAACTGGACTCACAGGAGAGGTTTAAATCATAGAAAGTTGGAGTGTCAGTCCTCTTGCACTTAAGTCAGCATTGTGCCTTTTGTATGAAATCGGGTACAATTTCTGTGTTTCATCGTCAATACGAATGTCCAAGGGATACAGTAAGACTGCAGTGAAGCATCGGAATCTAAAACTGAACTAACAGGAGAGTTTCAAATCATAGAAAGTTAGAGTGTCAGTCCTCTTGTACTTAAGTCGGCATTGTGCTTTTTGTATTAAATTCGGATGCAATTTCTGTGTTTCATCGTCAATTAGAAGGTCCAAGGGATACAGTAAACCTGAAATGAAGTATCGGAATCTAAAACTGGACTCACAGGTAAGGTTCAAATCATAGAAAATTAGAGTGTCAGTCCTCTTGTACTTAAGTCGGCACTGTGCCATTTGTGTTAAATTCGGATGCAATTTCTGTGTTTCACCGTCAATAAGATGGTCCAAGGGATACAGTAAACTTGAAGTGCAGCATCGGAATCTAAAACTGGACTCAAAGGCGAGGTTCAAATCATAGAAAGTTAGAGTGTCAGTCCTCTTGTACTTAAGTCAGCATTGTTACTTTTGTATTAAATTCGGATGCAATTTCCGTGTTTCATCGTCAATAAGAAGGTCCAAGGGATACAGTTAACCTGAAGTGAAGCATCAGAATCTAAAACTGGACTCACAGGAGAGGTTCAAATCATAGGAAGTTAGAGTGTCTGCCCTCTTGTACTTAAGTCGGCATTGTGCCTTTTGTATTAAATTCGGATGCCATTTCTGTCTTTCATCGTCAATAAGAAGGTCCAAGGTTTACAGTAAACCTGAAGTGAACCATCGGAATCTAAAACTGGACTCACAGGAGAGGTTCAAATCATAGAAAGTTAGAGTGTCAGTCCTCTTGTACTTAAGTCGGCATTGTGCCTTTTGTATTAAATTCGGATGCAATTTCTGTGTTTCATCGTCAATAAGAAGGTCCGAGGGATACAGTAAACCTGAAGTGAAGCATAGGATTCCATAACTGGACTCTCAGGAGAGGTTCGAATCATAGAAAATAAGAGTGTCAGCCCTCCTGTACTTAAGTCGGCATTGTGCCATTTGTATTAAATTCGGATGCAATTTCTGTATTTCATCGTCAATAAGAAGGTCCAAGGTATACAGTAAACCTGAAGTGAGGCGTCGGAATCTAAAGCTGGACTCACAGGAGAGGTTCAAATCATAGAATGTTAGAGTGTCAGTCCTCTTGTACTTCAGTCGGCATTGTGCCTCTTGTATTAAATTCGGATGCAATTTCTGTGTTTCATCGTCAATAAGAAGGTCCAAGGTACACAGTAAACCTGAAGTGAAGCATCGGAGCCTAAAACTGGACTCACAGGAGAGGTTCAAATCATAGAATGTTAGAGTGTCAGTCCTCTTGTACTTAAGTCGGCATTGTTTCTCTTGTATTAAATTCGGATGCAATTTCTGTGTTTCATCATCAATAAGAAGGTCCAAGGGATACAGTAAACCTGAAGTGAAGCATCGGAGCCTAAAACTGGACTCACAGGAGAGGTTCAAATCATAGAAAGTTAGAATGTCAGTCCTCTTGTACTTAAGTCGGCATTGTGCCTTTTGTATTAAATTCGGATGCAATTTCTGTGTTTCATCGTCGATAAGAAGGTCCAAGGGATACAATAAACCTGAAGAGAAGCATCGGAATCTAAAACTGGACTCATAGGAGAGGTTCAAATCATAGAATGTAAGAGTGTCAGTCCTCTTGCACTTAAGTCGGCATTGTGCCTCTTGTATTAACTTCGGATGCAATTTCTGTGTTTCATCGTCAATAAGATGGTCCTAGGAATACAGTAAACCTGAAGTGAAGCATCGGATCTAAAACTGCACTCACAGGAGAGGTTCAAATCGTAGAAAGTTAGAGTGTCAGTCCTCTTGTACTTAGGTCGGCATTGTGCCTTTTGTATTAAATTCGGATGCAATATCTGTGTTTCATCGTCAATAAGAAGGTCCAAGGGATACAGTAAACCTGAAGTGAAACATCAGAATCTAAAACTAAACTCACAGGAGAGGTTCAAATCATAGAAAGTTAGAGTGTCTGTCCTCTTGTACTTAAGTCGGCATTGTGCTTTTTGTATTAATTTCGGAAGCAATTTCTGTGCTTCATCGTCAATAAGATGGTCCTAGGAATACAGTAAACCTGAAGTGAAGCATCGGATCTAAAACCCAACTCACAGGAGAGGTTCAAATCGTAGAAAGTTAGAGAGTCAGTCCTGTTGTACTTAAGTCGGCTTTGTGCCTTTTGTATTAAATTCGGATGGAATTTCTGTGTTTCATCGTCAATAAGAAGGTCCAAGGTATAAAGTAAACCTGAAGTGAAGCATCGGAATCTACAACTCAACTCACAGGAGAGGTTCAAATCATAGAAAGTTAGAGTGCCAGTCCTCTTGTTCTTAAGTCGGCATTGTGCCTTTTGTATTAAATTCGCAAGCAATCTCTGTGCTTCATCGTCAATAAGAAGGTCCAAGGGATACAGAAAACCTGTAGTGAAGCATCGGAATCTCAAACTGGACTCACAGGAGAGGTTCAAATCATAGAATGTTAGAGTGTCAGTCCTCTTGTACTTAAGTCGGCATTGTCTCTCTTGTATTAAATTCGGATGCAATTTCTGTGTTTTATCATCAATAAGAAGGTCCAAGGGCTACAGTAAACCTGAAGTGAAGCATCGGAGCCTAAAACTGGACTCACAGGAGAGGTTCAAATCGTAGAAAGTTAGAGTGTCGGTCCTCTTGTACTTAGGTCGGCATTGTGCCTTTTGTATTAAATTCGGATGCAATATCTGTGTTTCATCGTCAATAAGAAGATCCAAGTGATACAGTAAACCTGAAGAGAAGCATCGGAATCTAAAACTGGACTCATAGGAGAGGTTCAAATCATAGAATGTAACAGTGTCAGTCCTCTTGCACTTAAGTCGGCATTGTGCCTCTTGTATTAACTTCGGATGCAATTTCTGTGTTTCATCGTCAATGAGATGGTCCTAGGAATACAGTAAACCTGAAGTGAAGCATCGGATCTAAAACTGGACTCACAGGAGAGGTTCAAATCGTAGAAAGTTAGAGTGTCAGTCCTCTTGTACTTAGGTCGGCATTGTGCCTTTTGTATTAAATTCGGATGCAATATCTGTGTTTCATCGTCAATAAGAAGATCCAAGTGATACAGTAAACCTGAAGTGAAGAATCGGAATATAAAACTGGACTCACAGGAGCGGTTAAATCGTAGAAAGTTAGAGTGTCAGTCCTCTTGAACTTAAGTCGGCAATGTGCCTTTTGCATTAAACTCAGATGCAATTTCTGTGTTTCATCGTCAATAAGAAGGTCCAAGGGATACAGTAAACCTGAAGTGAAGCATCAGAATCTAAAACTAAACTCACAGGAGAAGTTCAAATCATAGAAAGTTAGAGTGTCAGTCCTCTTGTACTTAAGTCGGCATTGTGCCTTTTGTATTAAATTCGGATGCAATTTCTGTGTTTCATCGTCGATAAGAAGGTCCAAGGGATACAGTACACCTGAAGTGAAGCATCGGAATCTCAAACTGGACTCACAGGAGAGGTTTAAATCATAGAAATTTGGAGTGTCAGTCCTCTTGCACTTAAGTCAGCATTGTGCCTTTTGTATGAAATTCGGGTACAATTTCTGTGTGTCATCGTCAATACGAATGTCCAAGGGATACAGTAAGACTGCAGTGAAGCATCTGAATCTAAAACTGAACTCACAGGAGAGTTTCAAATCATAGAAAGTTAGAGTGTCAGTCCTCTTGTACTTAAGTCGGCATTGTGCTTTTTGTATTAAATTCGGATGCAATTTCTGTGCTTCATCGTCAATAAGATGGTCCTAGGAATACAGTAAACCTGAAGTGAAGCATCGGATCTAAAACTCGACTCACAGGAGAGGTTCAAATCATAGAAAGTTAGAGTGTCAGTCCTCTTGTGCTTAGGTCGGCATTGTGGCTTTTGTATTCAATTCGGATGCAATTTCTGTGTTTCATCGTCGATAAGAAGGTCCAAGGGATACAGTAAACCTGAAGTGCAGCATCGGAATCTAAAACTGGACTCAAAGGCGAGGTTCAAATCATAGAAAGTTAGAGTGTCAGTCCTCTTATACTTAAGTCGGCATTGTGCCTTTTGTATTAAATTCAGATGCAATTTCTGTGTTTCATCGTCAATAAGAAGGTCCAAGGGATACAGTAAACCTGAAGTGAAGCATCAGAATCTAAAACTAAACTCACAGGAGAGGTTCAAATCATAGAAAGTTAGAGTGTCTGTCCTATTGTACTTAAGACGGCATTGTGCCATTTGAATTGAATTCGGATGCCATTTCTGTGTTTCATCGTCAATAAGAAGGTCCAAGGGATACAGTAAACCTGAAGTGAACCACCGGAATCTAATACTGGACTCACAGAAGAGGTTCAAATCATATAAAGTTAGAGTGTCAGTCCTCTTGTACTTAAGTCGGCATTGTGCCATTTGTATTATATTCGGATGCAATTTCTGTCTTTCATCGTTAATAAGAAGGTCCGAGGGATACAGTGAACCTGATGTGAAGCATCAGAATCTATAACTGGACTCACAGGAGCGGTTAAATCATAGAAACTTAGAGGTCAGTCCTCTTGTACGTAAGTCGGCATTGTGCATTTTGTATTAAATTCGCATGCAATTTCTGTGCTTCATCGTCAATAAGAAGGTCCAAGGGATACAGTTAACCTGAAGTGAAGCATCGGAATCTAAAACTGGACTCACAGGAGACGTTCAAATCATAGAACGTTAGAGTGTCAGTCCTCTTGTACTTAAGTTGGCATTGTGCCTTTTGTATTAAATTCGGATGGAATTTCTGTGTTTCATCGTCAATAAGAAGGACCAAGGTATACAGTAAACCTGAAGTGAAGCATCAGAATCCAAAACTGGACTCACAGGAGAGGTTTAAATCATAGAAAGTTAGAGTGTCAGTCCTCTTGTACTTAAGTCAGCATTGTGCTTTTTGTATAAAATTCAGATGCAATTTCCTTGTTTCATCGTCAATAAGATGGTCATAGGAATACAGTAAACCTGAAGTGAAGCATCGGATCTAAAACTGGACTCACAGGAGAGGTTCAAATCATAGAAAGTTAGAGTGTCTGTCCTCTTGGGCTTAAGTCGGCATTGTGCCTTTTGTATTAGATTAGGATGCAATTTCTGTGTTTCATCGTCAACAAGAAGGTCCAAGGTATACAGTAAACCTGAAGTGAAGCATCGGAATCTAAAACTGGACTCACAGGAGAGGTTCAAATCATAGAAAGTTATAGTGTCAGTCGTCTTGCACTTAAGTCAGCATTGGGCCTTTTGTATTAAATTCGGTTGCAGTTTCTGTGTTTCATTGTCAATAGGAATGTCCGAGGGATACAGTAAACCTGAAGTGAAGCATCGGAATCTAAAACTGAACTCACAGGAGAGGTTTAAATCATAGAAAGTTAGAGTGTCAGTCCTCTTGTACTTAAGTCGGCATTGTGCTTTTTGGATTAAATTCGGATGCAATTTCTGTGCTTCATCGTCAATAAGAAGATCCAAGGGATACAGTAAACCTGAAGTGATGCATCGGAATCTAAAACTGGGCTCACAGGAGAGGTTCAAATCATAGAACGTTAGAGTGTCAGTCCTCTTGTACTTAAGTTGGCATTGATCCTTTTGCATTAAATTCGGATGCAATTTCTGTGTTTGATCGTCAATAAGATTGTCCAAGGTATACAGTAAACCTGAAGTGAAGCATCGGAATCTACAACTCAACTCACAGGTGATATTCAAATCATAGAAAGTTGGAGTGTCGGTCCTCTTGTGCTTAAGTCGACATTGTGCCTTTTGTATTAAATTCGGATGCAATTTCTGTGCTTCATCATCAATAAGAAGGTCCAAGGGATACAGTAAACCTGAAGTGAAGCATCGAAATCTATCACTGGACTCATAGGAGAGGTTCAAATATTAGAAAGTTAGAGTGTCAGTCCTATTGTACTTAAGTCGGCATTGTGCCTTTTGTATTACATTCGGATGCAATTTCTGTGTTTCTTCGTCAATAAGAAGGTCCAAGGTATACAGTAAACCTGAAGTGAAGAATCGGAATCTAAAACTGGACTTACAGGAGAGGTTCAAATCATAGAAAGTTAGAGTGTCAGTCCTCTTGTACTTAAGTCGGCATTGTGCTTTTTGGATTAAATTCGGATGCAATTTCTGTGCTTCATCGTCAATAAGAAGGTCCAAGGGATACAGTAAACCTGAAGTGAAGCATCGGAGCCTAAAACTGGATTTACAGGAGAGGTTCAAATCATAGAAAGTTAGAATGTCAGTCCTCTTGTACTTAAGTCGGCATTGTGCCTTTTGTATTAAATTCGGATGCAATTTCTGTGTTTCATCGTCGATAAGAAGGTCCAAGGGATACAGTAAACCTGAAGAGAAGCATCGGAATCTAAAACTGGACTCATAGGAGAGGTTCAAATCATAGAATGTTAGAGTGTCAGTCCTCTTGCACTTAAGTCGGCATTGTGCCTCTTGTATTAACTTCGGATGCAATTTCTGTGTTTCATCGTCAATAAGATGGTCCTAGGAATACAGTAAACCTGAAGTGAAGCATCGGATCTAAAACTGGACTCACAGGAGAGGTTCAAATCGTAGAAAGTTAGAGTGTCAGTCCTCTTGTACTTAGGTTGGCATTGTGCCTTTTGTATTAAATTCGGATGCAATATCTGTGTTTCATCGTCAATAAGAAGATCCAAGTGATACAGTAAACCTGAAGTGAAGCATCGGAAAATAAAACTGGACTCACAGGAGCGGTTAAATCATAGAAAGTTAGAGTGTCAGTCCTCTTGTACCTTTTGTATTAAATTCGCATGCAATTTCTGTGCTTCATCGTCAATAAGAAGGTCCAAGCGATACAGTAAACCTGAAGTGAAGCATCGGAGCCTAAAACTGGACTCACAGGAGAGGTTCAAATCATAGAAAGTTAGAGTGTCAGTCCTCTTGTACTTAAGTCGGCATTGTGCCTTTTGTATTAAATTCAGATGCAATTTCTGTCTTTCATCGTCAATAAGAAGGTCCAAGGGATACAGTAAACCTGAAGTTAAGCATCAGAATCTAAAACTAAACTCACAGGTGAGGTTCAAATCATAGAAAGTTAGAGTGTCTGTCCTATTGTACTTAAGACGGCATTGTGCCATTTGAATTGACTTCGGATGCCATTTCTGTGTTTCATCGTCAATAAGAAGGTCCAAGGGATACAGTAAACCTGAAGTGAACCACCGGAATCTAATACTGGACTCACAGAAGAGGTTCAAATCATATAAAGTTAGAGTGTCAGTCCTCTTGTACTTAAGTCGGCATTGTGCCATTTGTATTATATTCGGATGCAATTTCTGTCTTTCATCGTTAATAAGAAGGTCCGAGGGATACAGTGAACCTGAAGTGAAGCATCAGAATCTATAACTGGACTCACAGGAGCGGTTAAATCATAGAAACTTAGAGGTCAGTCCTCTTGTACTTAAGTCGGCATTGTGCATTTTGTATTAAATTCGCATGCAATTTCTGTGCTTCATCGTCAATAAGAAGGTCCAAGGGATACAGTTAACCTGAAGTGAAGCATCGGAATCTAAAACTGGACTCACAGGAGACGTTCAAATCATAGAACGTTAGAGTGTCAGTCCTCTTGTACTTAAGTAGGCATTGTGCCTTTTGTATTAAATTCGGATGGAATTTCTGTGTTTCATCGTCAATAAGAAGGACCAAGGTATACAGTAAACCTGAAGTGAAGCATCAGAATCCAAAACTGGACTCACAGGAGAGGTTTAAATCATAGAAAGTTAGAGTGTCAGTCCTCTTGTACTTAAGTCGGCATTGTGCTTTTTGGATTAAATTCGGATGCTATTTCTGTGCTTCATCGTCAATAAGAAGATCCAAGGGATACAGTAAACCTGAAGTGATGCATCGGAATCTAAAACTGGGCCCACAGGAGAGGTTCAAATCATAGAACGTTAGAGTGTCAGTGCTCTTGTACTTAAGTTGGCATTGATCCTTTTGCATTAAATTCGGATGCAATTTCTGTGTTTCATCGTCAATAAGACTGTCCAAGGTATACAGTAAACCTGAAGTGAAGGATCGGAATCTACAACTCAACTCACAGGTGATATTCAAATCATAGAATGTTGGAGTGTCGGTCCTCTTGTGCTTAAGTCGACATTGTGCCTTTTGTATTAAATTCGGATGCAATTTCTGTGCTTCATCATCAATAAGAAGGTCCAAGGGATACAGTAAACCTGAAGTGAAGCATCGAAATCTATCACTGGACTCATAGGAGAGGTTCAAATATTAGAAAGTTAGAGTGTCAGTCCCATTGTACTTAAGTCGGCATTGTGCCTTTTGTATTACATTCGGATGCAATTTCTGTGTTTCATCGTCAATAAGAAGGTCCAAGGTATACAGTAAACCTGAAGTGAAGAATCGGAATCTATAACTGGACTTACAGGAGAGGTTCAAATCATAGAAAGTTAGAGTGTCAGTCCTCTTGTACTTAAGTCGGCATTGTGCTTTTTGGATTAAATTCGGATGCAATTTCTGTGCTTCATCGTCAATAAGAAGGTCCAAGGGATACAGTAAACCTGAAGTGAAGCATCGGAGCCTAAAACTGGACTCACAGGAGAGGTTCAAATCATAGAAAGTTAGAATGTCAGTCCTCTTGTACTTAAGTCGGCATTGTGCCTTTTGTATTAAATTCGGATGCAATTTCTGTGTTTCATCGTCGATAAGAAGGTCCAAGGGATACAGTAAACCTGAAGAGAAGCATCGGAATCTAAAACTGGACTCATAGGAGAGGTTCAAATCATAGAATGTTAGAGTGTCAGTCCTCTTGCACTTAAGTCGGCATTGTGCCTCTTGTATTAACTTCGGATGCAATTTCTGTGTTTCATCGTCAATAAGATGGTCCTAGGAATACAGTAAACCTGAAGTGAAGCATCGGATCTAAAACTGGACTCACAGGAGAGGTTCAAATCGTAGAAAGTTAGAGTGTCAGTCCTCTTGTACTTAGGTTGGCATTGTGCCTTTTGTATTAAATTCGGATGCAATTTCTGTGTTTCATCGTCAATAAGAAGATCCAAGTGATACAGTAAACCTGAAGTGAAGCATCGGAATATAAAACTGGACTCACAGGAGCGGTTAAATCATAGAAAGTTAGAGTGTCAGTCCTCTTGTACCTTTTGTATTAAATTCGCATGCAATTTCTGTGCTTCATCGTCAATAAGAAGGTCCAAGCGATACAGTAAACCTGAAGTGAAGCATCGGAGCCTAAAACTGGACTCACAGGAGCGGTTAAATCATAGAAACTTAGAGGTCAGTCCTCTTGTACTTAAGTCGGCATTGTGCATTTTGTATTAAATTCGCATGCAATTTCTGTGCTTCATCGTCAATAAGAAGGTCCAAGGGATACAGTAAACCTGAAGTGAAGCATCGGAATCTACAACTCAACTCACAGGTGATATTCAAATCATAGAAAGTTGGAGTGTCGGTCCTCTTGTGCTTAAGTCGACATTGTGCCTTTTGTATTAAATTCGGATGCAATTTCTGTGCTTCATCATCAATAAGAAGGTCCAAGGGATACAGTAAACCTGAAGTGAAGCATCGAAATCTATCACTGGACTCATAGGAGAGGTTCATATTTTAGAAAGTTAGAGTGTCAGTCCTATTGTACTTAAGTCGGCATTGTGCCTTTTGTATTACATTCGGATGCAATTTCTGTGTTTCATCGTCAATAAGAAGATCCAAGGTATACAGTAAACCTGAAGTGAAGAATCGGAATCTATAACTGGACTTACAGGAGAGGTTCAAATCATAGAAAGTTAGAGTGTCAGTCCTCTTGTACTTAAGTCGGCATTGTGCTTTTTGGATTAAATTCGGATGCAATTTCTGTGCTTCATCATCAATAAGAAGGTCCAAGGGATACAGTAAACCTGAAGTGAAGCATCAGAATCTATAACTGGACTCACAGGAGCGGTTAAATCATAGAAACTTAGAGGTCAGTCCTCTTGTACTTAAGTCGGCATTGTGCATTTTGTATTAAATTCGCATGCAATTTCTGTGCTTCATCGTCAATAAGAAGGTCCAAGGGATACAGTTAACCTGAAGTGAAGCATCGGAATCTAAAACTGGACTCACAGGAGACGTTCAAATCATAGAACGTTAGAGTGTCAGTCCTCTTGTACTTAAGTAGGCATTGTGCCTTTTGTATTAAATTCGGATGGAATTTCTGTGTTTCATCGTCAATAAGAAGGACCAAGGTATACAGTAAACCTGAAGTGAAGCATCAGAATCCAAAACTGGACTCACAGGAGAGGTTTAAATCATAGAAAGTTAGAGTGTCAGTCCTCTTGTACTTAAGTCGGCATTGTGCATTTGTATTATATTCGGATGCAATTTCTGTCTTTCATCGTTAATAAGAAGGTCCGAGGGATACAGTGAACCTGATGTGAAGCATCAGAATCTATAACTGGACTCACAGGAGCGGTTAAATCATAGAAACTTAGAGGTCAGTCCTCTTGTACTTAAGTCGGCATTGTGCATTTTGTATTAAATTCGCATGCAATTTCTGTGCTTCATCGTCAATAAGAAGGTCCAAGGGATACAGTTAACCTGAAGTGAAGCATCGGAATCTAAAACTGGACTCACAGGAGACGTTCAAATCATAGAACGTTAGAGTGTCAGTCCTCTTGTACTTAAGTAGGCATTGTGCCTTTTGTATTAAATTCGGATGGAATTTCTGTGTTTCATCGTCAATAAGAAGGACCAAGGTAAACAGTAAACCTGAAGTGAAGCATCAGAATCCAAAACTGGACTCACAGGAGAGGTTTAAATCATAGAAAGTTAGAGTGTCAGTCCTCTTGTACTTAAGTCAGCATCGTGCCTTTTGTATAAACTTCAGATGAAATTTCCTTGTTTCATCGTCAATAAGATGGTCATAGGAATACAGTAAACCTGAAGTGAAGTATCGGATCTAAAACTGGACTCACAGGAGAGGTTCAAATCATAGAAAGTTAGAGTGTCTGTCCTCTTGGGCTTAAGTCGGCATTGTGCCTTTTGTATTAGATTAGGATGCAATTTCTGTGTTTCATCGTCAACAAGAAGGTCCAAGGTATACAGTAAACCTGAAGTGAAGCATCGGAATCTAAAACTGGACTCACAGGAGAGGTTCAAATCATAGAAAGTTATAGTGTCAGTCGTCTTGCACTTAAGTCAGCATTGGGCCTTTTGTATTAAATTCGGTTGCAGTTTCTGTGTTTCATTGTCAATAGGAATGTCCGAGGGATACAGTAAACCTGAAGTGAAGCATCGGAATCTAAAACTGAACTCACAGGAGAGGTTTAAATCATAGAAAGTTAGAGTGTCAGTCCTCTTGTACTTAAGTCGGCATTGTGCTTTTTGGATTAAATTCGGATGCTATTTCTGTGCTTCATCGTCAATAAGAAGATCCAAGGGATACAGTAAACCTGAAGTGATGCATCGGAATCAAAAACTGGGCTCACAGGAGAGGTTCAAATCATAGAACGTTAGAGTGTCAGTCCTCTTGTACTTAAGTTGGCATTGATCCCTTTGCATTAAATTCGGATGCAATTTCTGTGTTTCATCGTCAATAAGATTGTCCAAGGTATACAGTAAACCTGAAGTGAAGCATCGGAATCTACAACTCAACTCACAGGTGATGTTCAAATCATAGAAAGTTGGAGTGTCGGTCCTCTTGTGCTTAAGTCGACATTGTGCCTTTTGTATTACATTCGGATGCAATTTCTGTGTTTCATCGTCAATAAGAAGGTCCACGGTATACAGTAAACCTGAAGTGAAGAATCGGAATCTATAACTGGACTTACAGGAGAGGTTCAAATCATAGAAAGTTAGAGTGTCAGTCCTCTTGTACTTAAGTCGGCATTGTGCTTTTTGGATTAAATTCGGATGCAATTTCTGTGCTTCATCGTCAATAAGAAGGTCCAAGGGATACAGTAAACCTGAAGTGAAGCATCGGAGCTTAAAACTGGACTCACAGGAGAGGTTCAAATCATAGAAAGTTGGAATGTCAGTCCTCTTGTACTTAAGTCGGCATTGTGCCTTTTGTATTAAATTCGGATGCAATTTCTGTGTTTCATCGTCGATAAGAAGGTCCAAGGGATACAGTAAACCTGAAGAGAAGCATCGGAATCTAAAACTGGACTCATAGGAGAGGTTCAAATCATAGAATGTTAGAGTGCCAGTCCTCTTGCACTTAAGTCGGCATTGTGCCTCTTGTATTAACTTCGGATGCAATTTCTGTGTTTCATCGTCAATAAGATGGTCCTAGGAATACAGTAAACCTGAAGAGAAGCATCGGATCTAAAACTGGACTCACAGGAGAGGTTCAAATCGTAGAAAGTTAGAGTGTCAGTCCTCTTGTACTTAGGTTGGCATTGTGCCTTTTGTATTAAATTCGGATGCAATATCTGTGTTTCATCGTCAATAAGAAGATCCAAGTGATACAGTAAACCTGAAGTGAAGCATCGGAATATAAAACTGGACTCACAGGAGCGGTTAAATCATAGAAAGTTAGAGTGTCAGTCCTCTTGTACCTTTTGTATTAAATTCGCATGCAATTTCTGTGCTTCATCGTCAATAAGAAGGTCCAAGCGATACAGTAAACCTGAAGTGAAGCATCGGAGCCTAAAACTGGACTCACAGGAGAGGTTCAAATCATAGAAAGTTAGAATGTCAGTCCTCTTGTACTTAAGTCGGCATTGTGCCTTTTGTATTAAATTCGGATGCAATTTCTGTGTTTCATCGTCGATAAGATGGACCAAGGGATACAGTAAACCTGAAGTGAAGCATCGGAATCTAAAACTGGTCTCACAGGAGAGGTTCAAATCATAGAATGTTAGAGTGTCAGTCCTCTTGAACTTAAGTCGGCATTGTGCCTTTTGCATTAAACTCAGATGCAATTTCTGTGTTTCATCGTCAATAAGAAGGTCCAAGGGATACAGTAAACCTGAAGTGAAACATCAGAATCTAAAACTAAACTCACAGGTGAGGTTCAAATCATAGAAAGTTAGAGTGTCTGTCCTCTTGTACTTAAGTCGGCATTGTGCATTTTGTATTAAATTCGGATGCAACTTCTGTGCTTCATCGTCAATAAGAAGGTCCAAGGGATACAGTAAATCTGAAGTGAAGAATCGGAATGTAAAACTGGACTCACAGGTGAGTTTCAAATCATAGAAAGTTAGAGTGTCAGTCCTCTTGTACTTAAGTCGGCATTGTGGCTTTTGTATTCAATTCGGATGCAATTTCTGTGTTTCATCGTCGATAAGAAGGTCCAAGGGATACAGTAAACTTGAAGTGCAGCATCGGAATCTAAAACTGGACTCAAAGGCGAGGTTCAAATCATAGAAAGTTAGAGTGTCAGTCCTCTTGTACTTAAGTCGGCATTGTGCCTTTTGTATTAAATTCAAATGCAATTTCTGTCTTTCATCGTCAATAAGAAGGTCCAAGGGATACAGTAAACCTGAAGTTAAGCATCAGAATCTAAAACTAAACTCACAGGAGAGGTTCAAATCATAGAAAGTTAGAGTGTCTGTCCTATTGTACTTAAGACGGCATTGTGCCATTTGAATTGACTTCGGATGCCATTTCTGTGTTTCATCGTCAATAAGAAGGTCCAAGGGATACAGTAAACCTGAAGTGAACCACCGGAATCTAATACTGGACTCACAGAAGAGGTTCAAATCATATAAAGTTAGAGTGTCAGTCGTCTTGTACTTAAGTCGGCATTGTGCCATTTGTATTATATTCGGATGCAATTTCTGTCTTTCATCGTTAATAAGAAGGTCCGAGGGATACAGTGAACCTGAAGTGAAGCATCAGAATCTACAACTGGACTCACAGGAGCGGTTAAATCATAGAAACTTAGAGGTCAGTCCTCTTGTACTTAAGTCGGCATTGTGCATTTTGTATTAAATTCGCATGCAATTTCTGTGCTTCATCGTCAATAAGAAGGTCCAAGGGATACAGTTAACCTGTAGTGAAGCATCGGAATCTAAAACTGGACTCACAGGAGACGTTCAAATCATAGATCGTTAGAGTGTCAGACCTCTTGTACTTAAGTAGGCATTGTGCCTTTTGTATTAAATTCGGATGGAATTTCTGTGTTTCATCGTCAATAAGAAGGACCAAGGTATACAGTAAACCTGAAGTGAAGCATCAGAATCCAAAACTGGACTCACAGGAGAGGTTTAAATCATAGAAAGTTAGAGTGTCAGTCCTCTTGTACTTATGTCAGCATTGTGCGTTTTGTATAAAATTCAGATGCAATTTCTGTGTTTCATCGTCAATAAGATGGTCATAGGAATACAGTAAACCTGATGTGAAGCATCGGATCTAAAACTGGACTCACAGGAGAGGTTCAAATCATAGAAAGTTAGAATGTCTGTCCTCTTGGGCTTAAGTCGGCATTGTGCCTTTTGTATTAGATTAGGATGCAATTTCTGTGTTTCATCGTCAACAAGAAGGTCCAAGGTATACAGTAAACCTGAAGTGAAGCAACGGAATCTAAATCTGGACTGACAGGAGTGGTTCAAATCATAGAAAGTTATAGTGTCAGTCGTCTTGCACTTAAGTCAGCATTGGGCCTTTTGTATTAAATTCGGTTGCAGTTTCTGTGTTTCATCGTCAATAGGAATGTCCGAGGGATACAGTAAACCTGAAGTGAAGCATCGGAATCTAAAACTGAACTCGCAGGAGAGGTTTAAATCATAGAAAGTTAGAGTGTCAGTCCTCTTGTACTTAAGTCGGCATTGTGCTTTTTGGATTAAATTCGGATGCAATTTCTGTGCTTCATTGTCAATAAGAAGGTCCAAGGGATACAGTAAACCTGAAGTGATGCATCGGAATCTAAAACTGGGCTCACAGGAGAGGTTCAAATCATAGAACGTTAGAGCGTCAGTCCTCTTGTCCTTAAGTTGGCATTGATCCTTTTGCATTAAATTCGGATGCAATTTCTGTGTTTCATCGTCAATAAGATTGTCCAAGGTATACAGTAAACCTGAAGTGAAGCATCGGAATCTACAACTCAACTCACTGGTGAGGCTCAAATCATAGAAAGTTGGAGTGTCGGTCCTCTTGTGCTTAAGACGACATTGTGCCTTTTGTATTAAATTCGGATGCAATTTCTGTGCTTCATCATCAATAAGAAGGTCCAAGGGATACAGTAAACCTGAAGTGAAGCATCGAAATCTATCACTGGACTCATAGGAGAGGTTCAAATATTAGAAAGTTAGAGTGTCAGTCCTATTGTACTTAAGTCGGCATTGTGCCTTTTGTATTACATTCGGATGCAATTTCTGTGTTTCATCGTCAATAAGAAGGTCCAAGGTATACAGTAAACCTGAAGTGAAGAATCGGAATCTATAACTGGACTTACAGGAGAGGTTCAAGTCATAGAAAGTTAGAGTGTCAGTCGTGTTGTACTTAAGTCGGAATTGTGCCTTTTCTATTAAATTCGGATGCAATTTCTGTGTTTCATCGTCAATAAGCAGGTCCAAGAGATTCAGTAAACCTGAAGTGAAGCATCGGAATCTACAACTGGTCTCACAGGACAGGTTCAAATCATAGAATGTTAGAGTGTCAGACCTATTGTACTTAAGTCGGCATTGTGCCTTTTGTATTAAATTCGGATGCAATTTCTGTGTTTCATCGTCATTGAGAAGGTCCAAGGTATACAGTAAACCTGAAGAGAAGCATCGGAATCTAAAACTGGACTCCCAGGAGAGGTTCAAACCATAGAAAGTTAGAGTGTCAGTCCTGTTGTACTTAAGTCGGAATTGTGCCTTTTGTATTAAATTCGGATGCAATTTCTGTGTTTCATCGCCAATAAGCAGGTCCAAGGGATTCAGTAAACCTGAAGTGAAGCATCGGAATCTAAAACTGGACTCACAGGACAGGTTCAAATCATAGAAAGTTAGAGTGTCATCCTCTTGTACTTAAGTCGGCATTGTGCCTTTTGCATTAATTTCCGATGCAATTTCTGTGTTTCATCGTCAACAAGAAGGTCCAAGGGATACAGTAAACCTGAAGTGAAGCATCGGAATCTAAAACTGGACTCACAGGAGAGGTTCAAATCATAGAAAGTTTGATTGTCAGTCCCCTTGTTCTTAAGTCGGCATTGTGCACTTAGTATTAAATTCGGATGCAATTTCTGTGCTTCATCGTCAATAAGAAGGTCCAAGGGATACAGTAAACCTGAAGTGAAGATTTGGAATCTAAAAATGGACTCACAGTAGAGGTTTAAATCGTAGAATGTTAGAGTATCAGTCCTCTTTAACTTAAGTCGGCATAGTGACTTTTGTATTAAATTCGGATGCAATTTCTGTGTTTCATCGTAAATAAGAAGGTCCAAGGTATACAGTAAACCTAAAGTGAAGCATCGGAATCTTAAACTGGACTCACAGGAGACGTTCAAATCATAGAAAGTTAGAGTGTCAGTCCTCTTGTAGTTAAGTCGGCATTGTGCATTTTGCATTAAATTCGGTTGCAATTTCTGTGTTCCATCGTCAATATGATGGTCCAAAGGGTACAGTAAACCTGAAGCGAAGCATCGGAAACTATAACTAGACTCACAGGAGAGGTTCAAATCATAGAAAGTTAGAGTGTCAGTCCTATTGTACTTAAGTCGGCATTGTGCCTCTTGTATTAAATTCGGATGCAATTTCTGTGTTTCATCGTCAATAAAAAGGTAAAAGGTTTACTGGAAACCTGAAGTGAAGAATCGGAATCTAAAAATGGACTCACAGTAGAGGTTTAAATCGTAGAATGTTAGAGTATCCGTCCTCTTTAACTTAAGTCGGCATTGTGCCTTTTACATTAAATTCGGATGCAATTTCTGTGTTTCATCGTCAATAAGAAGATCCAAGGTATACAGTAAACCTGAAGTGAAGCATGGGAATCTAAAACTGCACCCACAGGAGAGGTTCAAATCATAGAAAGTTAGAGTCTCAGTCCTCTTGTACTTAAGTCGGCATTGTGCCTTTTGTATTAAATTTGGATGCAATTTCTGTGTTTCATCGTCAATAAGAAGGTTCAAGGAATACAGGTAACATGAAGTGAAGCATCGGAATCTAAAAATGGTCTTACAGGAGAGGTTCAAATCATAGAAAGTTAGATTGTCAGTCCTCTTGTACTTAAGTCGGCATTGTGCCTTTTGAATTACATTCGGATGCACTTTCTGTGTTTCATCGTCAATAGGAAGGTCCAACTGATACAGTAAACCTGATGTGAAGCATCGGTATCTTAAACTGGACTCGCAGGAGAGGTTTAAATCATAGGAAGTTAGAGTGTCAGTCCTCTTGTACTTAAGTCGGCATTGTGCCTTTTGTATTAAATTCGGATGCAATTTCTGTGCTTCATCGTCAATAAGATGGTCCAAGGGATACAGTAAACCTGAAGTGAAGCATCGCAATCTCAAACTGGACTCACCGGAGAGGTTCAATGCATAGAAAGTTTGATTGTCAGTCCCCTTGTTCTTAAGTCGGCATTGTGCACTTTGTATTAAATTCGGATGAAATTTCTGTGTTCTATCGTCAATAAGAAGGTTCAAGGTATACAGTTAACCTGAAGTGATGCATCGGAATCTAAAACTGGATTCAAAGGAGAGGTTTAAATCAAAGAAAGTTAGAGCGTCAGTCCTCTTGTACTTAAGTCGGCATTGTGCCTTATGTATTAAATTCGGATGCAATTTCTGTGCTTCATCGTCAATAAGAAGGTCCAAGGTACACAGAAAACCTAAAGAGAAAGCATCGGAAGCTAAAAATGAACTCATAGGAGCGTTTAAATCATAGAAAGTTAGAGTGTCAGTTCTCTTGTACTGAAGTCGGCATTGTGACTTTTGTATTAAATTTGGATGCAATTTCTGTGTTTCGTCGTCAACAAGAAGGAAGAAGGGATATAGTAAACCTGAAGTGAAGCATCGGAATCTAAAACTGGACCCACAGGAGAGGTTCAAATCATAGAATGTTAGAGTGTCAGTCCTCTAGTACTTAAGTCGGATTTGTGCCTTTTGTATTTAATATGGATGCAATTTCTGTGTTTCATCGTCAATAAGAAGGTCCAAGGGATACAGTAAACCTGAAGTGCAGCATCGGAATCTAAAACTGGACTCACACGAGAGTTTCAAATCATAGAATGTTAGAGTGTCAGTCCTCTTGTACTAAAGTCGGCATTGTGCCTTTTGTATTAAATTCGGGTGCAATTTCTGTGTTTCATTGTAAATAAGAAGGTCCAAGGTATACAGTAGACCTAAAGTGAAGCATCGGAATCTAAAACTGGACTCACAGGAGAGGTTCAAATCATAGAAAGTTAGAGTGTCAGTCCTCTTGTACTTAAGTCGGCATTGTGCCTTTTGCATTAAATTCGGTTGCAATTTCTGTGTTCCATCGTCAATAAGATGGTCCAAGGGGTACAGTAAACCTGAAGCGAAGCATCGGAAACTATAACTAAACTCACAGGAGAGGTTCAAATCATAGAAAGTTAGAGTGTCAGTTCTCTTGTACTTAAGTCGGCATTGTGACTTTTGTATTAAATTTGGATGCATTTTCTGTGTTTCGTCGTCAACAAGAAGGAAGAAGGGATATAGTAAACCTGAAGTGAAGCATCGGAATCTAAATCTGGACCCACAGGAGAGGTTCAAATCATAGAATGTTAGGGTGTCAGTCCTCTAGTACTTAAATCGGCATTGTGCCTTTTGTATTTAATTAGGATGCAATTTCTGTGTTTCATCGTCAATAAGATGGTCCAAGGGATACAGTAAACCTGAAGTGCAGCATCGGAATCTAAAACTGGACTCACACGAGAGGTTCAAATCACAGAAAGTTAGGTTGTCAGTCCTCTTGTACTTAAGTCGGCATTGTGCCTTTTGAATTACATTCGGATGCAATTTCTGTGTTTCATCGTCAATAGGAAGGTCCAACTGATACAGTAAACCTGATGTGAAGCATCGGTATCTAAAACTGGACTCGCAGGAGAGGGTCAAATCATAGGAAGTTAGAGTGTCAGTCCTCTTGTACTTAAGTCGGCATTGTGCCTTTTGTATTAAATTCGGATGCAATTTCTGTGCTTCATCGTCAATAAGATGGTCCAAGGTATACAGTAAACCTAAAGTGAAGCATCGGAATCTAAAGCTGGACCCACAGGAGAGGTTCAAATCATAGAATGTTAGAGTGTCAGTCCTCTAGTACTTAAGTCGGCATTGTGCCTTTTGTATTTAATTAGGATGCAATTTCTGTGTTTCATCGTCAATAAGAAGGTCCAAGGTTTACAGGAAACCTGAAGTGAAGCATTGGAATCTAAAACTGGACTCACAGGAGAGGTTCAAATCATAGAAAGTTAGAGTGCCAGTTCTCTTGTACTTAAGTCGGCATTGTGCCTTTTGTATTAAATTCGGATGCAATTTCTATGCTTCATCGTCAATAAGAAAGTCCAAGGGATACAGTAAACCTGAAGTGAAGCATCGGAATCTAAAACTGTACTGACAGAAAAGGTTCAAATCATAGATAGTTAGAGTGCCAGTCCTCTTGTACTTAAGTCGGCATTGTGCCTATGGTATTAAATTCGGATGCAATTTCGGTCTTTCATCGTCAATAAGAATGTAAAAGGTATACATGAAACCTAAAGTGAAGCATCGGAATCTAAAACTGGACTCACAGGAGAGCATAAAGACATAGAAAATTAGAGTGTCATTCCTCTTGAACTTAAGTCAGCATTGTGCCTTTTACATTAAATTCGGATGCAATTTCTGTGTTTCATCGTCAATAAGAAGGTCCAAGGTTTACAGGAAACCTGAAGTGAAGCATTGGAATCTAAAACTGGACTCACAGGAGAGGTTCAAATCATAGAAAGTTAGAGTGCCAGTTCTCTTGTACTTAAGTCGGCATTGTGCCTTTTGTATTAAATTTGGATGCAATTTCTGTGCTTCATCGTCAATAAGAATGTTCAAGGAATACAGGTAACCTGAAGTGAAGCATCGGAATCTCAAACTGGACTCACAGGAGCGGTTAAATCATAGAAAGTTATAGTGTCAGTCCTCTTGTACTTAAGTCGGCATTGTGACTTTTGTATTCAATTCGGATGCAATTTTTGTGTTTCATCGTCAATAAGAAGGTCCAAGGTATGCAGTGAACCTGAAGTGAAGCATCGGAATCTATAACTGGTCTCACAGGAGAGGTTTAAATCATAGAAAGATAGAGTGTCAGTCCTCTTGTACTTAAGTCGGCATTGTGCCTTTTGTATTAAATTCGGATGCAATTTCAGTGTTTCATCGTCAATAAGAAGGTCCAAGGGATACAGTAAACCTGAAGTGAAGCATCGGAATCCCTACTGGACTCACAGGAGAGGATCAAATCATAGAACGTTAGAGTGTCAGTCCTCTTGTACTTAAGTCGGCATTGTGCCTTTTGTATTAAATTCGGGTGCAATTTCTGTGTTTCATCGTCAATAAGAATGTCCAAGGTATACAGTAAACCTGAAGTGAAGCATCGGAATCGGCAACTCAACTCGCAGGAGAGGTTTAAATGGCTCTGAGCACTACGGGACTCAACTGCTGTGGTCATAAGTCCCCTAGAACTTAGAACTACTTAAACCTAACTAACCTAAGGACAGCACACAACACCCAGCCATCACGAGGCAGAGAAAATCGATGACCCCGCCGGGAATCGAACCCGGGAACCCGGGCGTGGGAAGCGAGGACGCTACCGCACGACCACGAGATGCGGGCGAGGTTAAAATCATAGAAAGATAGAGTGTCAGTCCTCTTGTACTTAAGTCGGCATTGTGCCCACTGTATTACATTCGTATGCAATTTCTGTGTTTCATCGTCAATGAGAAGGTCCAAAGGGATACAGCAAACCTGAAGTGAAGCATCGGAATCTAAAACTGGACTCACAGGAGAGGTTCAAATCATAGAACGTTAGAGTGTCTTTCCTCTTGTACTTAAGTCGGCATTGTGCCTTTTGTATTAAATTCGGATGCAATTTCTGTGTTTCATCGTCAATAAGAAGGTCCAAAGTATACAGTAAACATGAAGTGAAGCATCGGAATAAAAACTGGACTCACAGGAGAGGTTCAAATCATAGCAAGTTAGAGTGTCAGTCCACTTGTACTTAAGTCGGCATTGTGCCTTTTGTATTAAATTCGGATGCAACTTCTGGTTTTCATCGTCAATAAGAAGGTCCAAGGTATACAGTATACCTGAAGTGAAGCATCGGAATCTAAAACTGGACTCACAGGAGAGGTTCAAATCATAGAACGTTAGAGTGTCTGTCCTCTTGTACTTAAGTCGGCATTGTGCCTTTTGTATTAAATTCGGATGCAATTTCTGTGTTTCATCGTCAATAAGAAGGTCCAAGGTATACAGTATACCTGAAGTGAAGCATCGGAATGTACAACTCATCTCACAGGAGAGGTTCAAATCATAGAAAGTTAGAGTGTCAGTCCTCTTGTACTTAAGTCGGCATTGTGCCTTTTGTATTAAATTCGGATGCAATTTCTGTGTTTCATCGTCAAAAAGAAGGTCCAAGGTATACAGCAAAACTGAAGTGAAGCTCTGGAATGTAAAACTGGATTAACAGGAGAGGTTTAAATCATAGAAAGTTAGAGGGGTTCAAATCATAGAAAGTTAGAGGGTCTGTCCTCTTGTACTTAAGTCGGCATTGTGCCTTCTGTATTAAATTCGGATGCAATTTCTGTGTTTCATCATGAATGATAAGGTCCAAAGGGATACAGCAAACCTGAAGTGAAGCATCGGAATCTAAAACTGGACTCACAGGAGAGGTTCAAATCATAGAACGTTAGAGTGTCTTTCCTCTTGTACTTAAGTCGGCATTGTGCCTTTTGTATTAAATTCGGATGCAATTTCTGTGTTTCATCGTCAATAAGAAGGTCCAAGGTATACAGTAAACATGAAGTGAAGCATCGGAATAAAAACTGGACTCACAGGAGAGGTTCAAATCATAGCAAGTTAGAGTGTCAGTCCTCTTGTACTTAAGTCGGCATTGTGCCTTTTGTATTAAATTCGGATGCAACTTCTGGGTTTCATCGTCAATAAGAAGGTCCAAGGTATACAGTATACCTGAAACGAAGCATCGGAATCTAAAACTGGACTCACTGGAGAGGATCATATCATAGAACAATAGAGTGTCAGTCCTCTTGTACTTAAGTCGGCATTTTGTCTTTTGTATTAAATTGGATGCATTTTCTGTGTTTCATCGTCAATAAGAATGACCAAGGTATACAGTAAACCAGAAGTGAAGCATCGGAATCTACAACTCAACTCACAGGAGAGGTTTAAATCATAGAAAGTTAGAGTGTCAGACCTCTTGTACTTAAGTCTGCATTGTGCCTTTTGTATTACATTCGGATGCAATTTCTGTGTTTCATCGTCAATAAGATGGTCCAAGTGGTACAGTAAACCTGAAGTGAAGCATCAGAAACTATAACTAGACTCACAGGAGAGGTTCAAATCATAGAAAGTTAGAGTGTCAGTTCTATTGTACTTAAGTCGACATTGTGCCTTTTGTATTAAATTCGGATGCAATTTCTGAAATTCATCGTCAATAAGAAGGTCCAAGGTTTACAGTAAACCTGAAGTGAAGCATCGAAATCTAAAACTCAACTCACAGGAGAGGTTCAAATCATAGAGAGTTAGAGTGTCAGTCCTCTTGTACTTAAATCGGCATTGTGCCCACTGTATTACATTCGTATGCAATTTCTGTGTTTCATCGTCAATGAGAAGGTCCAAAGGGATACAGCAAACCCTAAGTGAAGCATCGGAATCTAAAACTGGACTCACAGGAGAGGTTCAAATCATAGAACGTTAGAGTGTCTGTCCTCTTGTACTTAAGTCGGCATTGTGCCTTTTGTATTACATTCGGATGCAATTTCTGTGTTTCATCGTTAATAAGAAGGTCCAAGGTATACAGTATACCTGAAGTGAAGCATCGGAATCTACAACTCATCTCACCGGAGAGGTTCAAATCATAGAAAGTTAGAGTGTCAGTCCTCTTGTACTTAAGTCGGCATTGTGCCTTTTGTATTAAATTCGCATGCAATTTCTGTGTTTCATCGTCAAAAAGAAGGTCCAAGGTATACAGCAAAACTGAAGTGAAGCATTGGAATGTAAAACTGGATTAACAGGAGAGGTTTAAGTCATAGAAAGTTAGAGGGGTTCAAATCATAGAAAGTTAGAGGGTCTGTCCTCTTGTACTTAAGTCGGCATTGTGCCTTCTGTATTAAATTCGGATGCAATTTCTGTGTTTCATCGTGAATGATAAGGTCCAAAGGGATACAGCAAACCTGAATTGAAGCATCGGAATCTAAAACTGGACTCACAGGAGAGGTTCAAATCATAGAACGTTAGAGTGTCTTTCCTCTTGTACTTAAGTCGGCATTGTGCCTTTTGTATTAAATTCGGAAGCAATTTCTGTGTTTCATCGTCAATAAGAAGGTCCAAGGTATACAGTAAACATGAAGTGAAGCATCGGAATAAAAACTGGACTCACAGGAGAGGTTCAAATCATAGCAAGTTAGAGTGTCAGTCCTCTTGTACTTAAGTCGGCATTGTGCCTTTTGTATTAAATTCGGATGCAACTTCTGGGTTTCATCGTCAATAAGAAGGTCCAAGGTATACAGTGTACCTGAAGTGAAGCATCGGAATCTCAAACTGGACTCACTGGAGAGGATCATATCATAGAACGTTAGAGTGTCAGTCCTCTTGTACTTAAGTCGGCATTTTGTCTTTTGTATTAAATTCGGATGCAATTTCTGTGTTTCATCGTCAATAAGAAGGTCCAAGGTATACAGCAAACCTGAAGTGAAACATCGGAATCCAAAACTGGATTCACAGGAGATGTTAAAATCGTAGAAAGTTAGAGGGGTTCAAATCATAGAAAGTTAGAGGGTCTGTCCACTTGTACTTAAGTCGCCATTGTGCCTTTTGTATTAAATTCGGATGCAATTTATGAGTTTCATCGTCAATAAGAAGGTCCAAGGTTTACAGTAAATCTGAAGTGAAGCATCGAAATCTAAAACTCAACTCACAGGAGAGGTTCAAATCATAGAAAGTTAGAGTGTCAGTCCTCTTGTACTTAAGTCGGCATTGTGCCTTCTGTGTTAAATTCGGATGCAATTTCTGTGTTTCATCGTCATTGAGAAGGTCCAAAGGGATACAGCAAACCTGAAGTGAAGCATCGGAATCTAAAACTGGACTCACAGGAGAGGTTCAAATCATAGAACGTTAGAGTGTCTGTGCTCTTGTACTTAAGTCGGCATTGTGCCTTTTGTATTAAATTCGGATGCAATTTCTGTGATTCATCGTCAATAAACAGGTCCAAGGGATACAGTAAATCTGAAGTGAAGCATCGGAATCTAAAACTGGACTCTCAGGAGAGGTTCAAATAATAGAATGTTTGAGTGTCCGTTCTCTTTTACTTAAGTCGTAATTGTGCCTTTTGTATTAAATTCGGATGCAACTTCTGGGTTTCATCATCAATAAGAAGGTCCAAGGTATACAGTATACCTGAAGTGAAGCATCGGAATCTAAAACTGGACTCACTGGAGAGGATCATATCATAGAACGTTAGAGTGTCAGTCCTCTTGTACTTAAGTCGGCATTTTGTCTTTTGTATTAAATTGGATGCATTTTCTGTGTTTCATCGTCAATAAGAATGACCAAGGTATACAGTAAACCAGAAGTGAAGCATCGGAATCTACAACTCAACTCACAGGAGAGGTTTAAATCATAGAAAGTTAGAGTGTCAGACCTCTTGTACTTAAGTCTGCATTGTGCCTTTTGTATTACATTCGGATGCAATTTCTGTGTTTCATCGTCAATAAGATGGTCCAAGTGGTACAGTAAACCTGAAGTGAAGCATCAGAAACTATAACTAGACTCACAGGAGAGATTCAAATCATAGAAAGTTAGAGTGTCAGTTCTATTGTACTTAAGTCGACATTGTGCCTTTTGTATTAAATTCGGATGCAATTTCTGAAATTCATCGTCAATAAGAAGGTCCAAGGTTTACAGTAAACCTGAAGTGAAGCATCGAAATCTAAAACTCAACTCACAGGAGAGGTTCAAATCATAGAGAGTTAGAGTGTCAGTCCTCTTGTACTTAAATCGGCATTGTGCCCACTGTATTACATTCGTATGCAATTTCTGTGTTTCATCGTCAATGAGAAGGTCCAAAGGGATACAGCAAACCTGAAGTGAAGCATCGGAATCTAAAACTGGACTCACAGGAGAGGTTCAAATCATAGAACGTTAGAGTGTCTGTCCTCTTGTACTTAAGTCGGCATTGTGCCTTTTGTATTACATTCGGATGCAATTTCTGTGTTTCATCGTCAATAAGAAGGTCCAAGGTATACAGTATACCTGAAGTGAAGCATCGGAATCTACAACTCATCTCACCGGAGAGGTTCAAATCATAGAAAGTTAGAGTGTCAGTCCTCTTGTACTTAAGTCGGCATTGTGCCTTTTGTATTAAATTCGCATGCAATTTCTGTGTTTCATCGTCAAAAAGAAGGTCCAAGGTATACAGCAAAACTGAAGTGAAGCATTGGAATGTAAAACTGGATTAACAGGAGAGGTTTAAGTCATAGAAAGTTAGAGGGGTTCAAATCATAGAAAGTTAGAGGGTCTGTCCTCTTGTACTTAAGTCGGCATTGTGCCTTCTGTATTAAATTCGGATGCAATTTCTGTGTTTCATCGTGAATGATAAGGTCCAAAGGGATACAGCAAACCTGAATTGAAGCATCGGAATCTAAAACTGGACTCACAGGAGAGGTTCAAATCATAGAACGTTAGAGTGTCTTTCCTCTTGTACTTAAGTCGGCATTGTGCCTTTTGTATTAAATTCGGATGCAACTTCTGGTTTTCATCGTCAATAAGAAGGTCCAAGGTATACAGTATACCTGAAGTGAAGCATCGGAATCTAAAACTGGACTCACAGGAGAGGTTCAAATCATAGAACGTTAGAGTGTCTGTCCTCTTGTACTTAAGTCGGCATTGTGCCTTTTGTATTAAATTCGGATGCAATTTCTGTGTTTCATCGTCAATAAGAAGGTCCAAGGTATACAGTATACCTGAAGTGAAGCATCGGAATGTACAACTCATCTCACAGGAGAGGTTCAAATCATAGAAAGTTAGAGTGTCAGTCCTCTTGTACTTAAGTCGGCATTGTGCCTTTTGTATTAAATTCGGATGCAATTTCTGTGTTTCATCGTCAAAAAGAAGGTCCAAGGTATACAGCAAAACTGAAGTGAAGCTCTGGAATGTAAAACTGGATTAACAGGAGAGGTTTAAATCATAGAAAGTTAGAGGGGTTCAAATCATAGAAAGTTAGAGGGTCTGTCCTCTTGTACTTAAGTCGGCATTGTGCCTTCTGTATTAAATTCGGATGCAATTTCTGTGTTTCATCATGAATGATAAGGTCCAAAGGGATACAGCAAACCTGAAGTGAAGCATCGGAATCTAAAACTGGACTCACAGGAGAGGTTCAAATCATAGAACGTTAGAGTGTCTTTCCTCTTGTACTTAAGTCGGCATTGTGCCTTTTGTATTAAATTCGGATGCAATTTCTGTGTTTCATCGTCAATAAGAAGGTCCAAGGTATACAGTAAACATGAAGTGAAGCATCGGAATAAAAACTGGACTCACAGGAGAGGTTCAAATCATAGCAAGTTAGAGTGTCAGTCCTCTTGTACTTAAGTCGGCATTGTGCCTTTTGTATTAAATTCGGATGCAACTTCTGGGTTTCATCGTCAATAAGAAGGTCCAAGGTATACAGTATACCTGAAACGAAGCATCGGAATCTAAAACTGGACTCACTGGAGAGGATCATATCATAGAACAATAGAGTGTCAGTCCTCTTGTACTTAAGTCGGCATTTTGTCTTTTGTATTAAATTGGATGCATTTTCTGTGTTTCATCGTCAATAAGAATGACCAAGGTATACAGTAAACCAGAAGTGAAGCATCGGAATCTACAACTCAACTCACAGGAGAGGTTTAAATCATAGAAAGTTAGAGTGTCAGACCTCTTGTACTTAAGTCTGCATTGTGCCTTTTGTATTACATTCGGATGCAATTTCTGTGTTTCATCGTCAATAAGATGGTCCAAGTGGTACAGTAAACCTGAAGTGAAGCATCAGAAACTATAACTAGACTCACAGGAGAGGTTCAAATCATAGAAAGTTAGAGTGTCAGTTCTATTGTACTTAAGTCGACATTGTGCCTTTTGTATTAAATTCGGATGCAATTTCTGAAATTCATCGTCAATAAGAAGGTCCAAGGTTTACAGTAAACCTGAAGTGAAGCATCGAAATCTAAAACTCAACTCACAGGAGAGGTTCAAATCATAGAGAGTTAGAGTGTCAGTCCTCTTGTACTTAAATCGGCATTGTGCCCACTGTATTACATTCGTATGCAATTTCTGTGTTTCATCGTCAATGAGAAGGTCCAAAGGGATACAGCAAACCTTAAGTGAAGCATCGGAATCTAAAACTGGACTCACAGGAGAGGTTCAAATCATAGAACGTTAGAGTGTCTGTCCTCTTGTACTTAAGTCGGCATTGTGCCTTTTGTATTACATTCGGATGCAATTTCTGTGTTTCATCGTCAATAAGAAGGTCCAAGGTATACAGTATACCTGAAGTGAAGCATCGGAATCTACAACTCATCTCACCGGAGAGGTTCAAATCATAGAAAGTTAGAGTGTCAGTCCTCTTGTACTTAAGTCGGCATTGTGCCTTTTGTATTAAATTCGCATGCAATTTCTGTGTTTCATCGTCAAAAAGAAGGTCCAAGGTATACAGCAAAACTGAAGTGAAGCATTGGAATGTAAAACTGGATTAACAGGAGAGGTTTAAGTCATAGAAAGTTAGAGGGGTTCAAATCATAGAAAGTTAGAGGGTCTGTCCTCTTGTACTTAAGTCGGCATTGTGCCTTCTGTATTAAATTCGGATGCAATTTCTGTGTTTCATCGTGAATGATAAGGTCCAAAGGGATACAGCAAACCTGAATTGAAGCATCGGAATCTAAAACTGGACTCACAGGAGAGGTTCAAATCATAGAACGTTAGAGTGTCTTTCCTCTTGTACTTAAGTCGGCATTGTGCCTTTGGTATTAAATTCGGAAGCAATTTCTGTGTTTCATCGTCAATAAGAAGGTCCAAGGTATACAGTAAACATGAAGTGAAGCATCGGAATAAAAACTGGACTCACAGGAGAGGTTCAAATCATAGCAAGTTAGAGTGTCAGTCCTCTTGTACTTAAGTCGGCATTGTGCCTTTTGTATTAAATTCGGATGCAACTTCTGGGTTTCATCGTCAATAAGAAGGTCCAAGGTATACAGTGTACCTGAAGTGAAGCATCGGAATCTCAAACTGGACTCACTGGAGAGGATCATATCATAGAACGTTAGAGTGTCAGTCCTCTTGTACTTAAGTCGGCATTTTGTCTTTTGTATTAAATTCGGATGCAATTTCTGTGTTTCATCGTCAATAAGAAGGTCCAAGGTATACAGCAAACCTGAAGTGAAACATCGGAATCCAAAACTGGATTCACAGGAGATGTTAAAATCGTAGAAAGTTAGAGGGGTTCAAATCATAGAAAGTTAGAGGGTCTGTCCACTTGTACTTAAGTCGCCATTGTGCCTTTTGTATTAAATTCGGATGCAATTTATGAGTTTCATCGTCAATAAGAAGGTCCAAGGTTTACAGTAAATCTGAAGTGAAGCATCGAAATCTAAAACTCAACTCACAGGAGAGGTTCAAATCATAGAAAGTTAGAGTGTCAGTCCTCTTGTACTTAAGTCGGCATTGTGCCTTCTGTGTTAAATTCGGATGCAATTTCTGTGTTTCATCGTCATTGAGAAGGTCCAAAGGGATACAGCAAACCTGAAGTGAAGCATCGGAATCTAAAACTGGACTCACAGGAGAGGTTCAAATCATAGAACGTTAGAGTGTCTGTGCTCTTGTACTTAAGTCGGCATTGTGCCTTTTGTATTAAATTCGGATGCAATTTCTGTGATTCATCGTCAATAAACAGGTCCAAGGGATACAGTAAATCTGAAGTGAAGCATCGGAATCTAAAACTGGACTCTCAGGAGAGGTTCAAATAATAGAATGTTTGAGTGTCCGTTCTCTTTTACTTAAGTCGTAATTGTGCCTTTTGTATTAAATTCGGATGCAACTTCTGGGTTTCATCATCAATAAGAAGGTCCAAGGTATACAGTATACCTGAAGTGAAGCATCGGAATCTAAAACTGGACTCACTGGAGAGGATCATATCATAGAACGTTAGAGTGTCAGTCCTCTTGTACTTAAGTCGGCATTTTGTCTTTTGTATTAAATTGGATGCATTTTCTGTGTTTCATCGTCAATAAGAATGACCAAGGTATACAGTAAACCAGAAGTGAAGCATCGGAATCTACAACTCAACTCACAGGAGAGGTTTAAATCATAGAAAGTTAGAGTGTCAGACCTCTTGTACTTAAGTCTGCATTGTGCCTTTTGTATTACATTCGGATGCAATTTCTGTGTTTCATCGTCAATAAGATGGTCCAAGTGGTACAGTAAACCTGAAGTGAAGCATCAGAAACTATAACTAGACTCACAGGAGAGATTCAAATCATAGAAAGTTAGAGTGTCAGTTCTATTGTACTTAAGTCGACATTGTGCCTTTTGTATTAAATTCGGATGCAATTTCTGAAATTCATCGTCAATAAGAAGGTCCAAGGTTTACAGTAAACCTGAAGTGAAGCATCGAAATCTAAAACTCAACTCACAGGAGAGGTTCAAATCATAGAGAGTTAGAGTGTCAGTCCTCTTGTACTTAAATCGGCATTGTGCCCACTGTATTACATTCGTATGCAATTTCTGTGTTTCATCGTCAATGAGAAGGTCCAAAGGGATACAGCAAACCTGAAGTGAAGCATCGGAATCTAAAACTGGACTCACAGGAGAGGTTCAAATCATAGAACGTTAGAGTGTCTGTCCTCTTGTACTTAAGTCGGCATTGTGCCTTTTGTATTACATTCGGATGCAATTTCTGTGTTTCATCGTCAATAAGAAGGTCCAAGGTATACAGTATACCTGAAGTGAAGCATCGGAATCTACAACTCATCTCACCGGAGAGGTTCAAATCATAGAAAGTTAGAGTGTCAGTCCTCTTGTACTTAAGTCGGCATTGTGCCTTTTGTATTAAATTCGCATGCAATTTCTGTGTTTCATCGTCAAAAAGAAGGTCCAAGGTATACAGCAAAACTGAAGTGAAGCATTGGAATGTAAAACTGGATTAACAGGAGAGGTTTAAGTCATAGAAAGTTAGAGGGGTTCAAATCATAGAAAGTTAGAGGGTCTGTCCTCTTGTACTTAAGTCGGCATTGTGCCTTCTGTATTAAATTCGGATGCAATTTCTGTGTTTCATCGTGAATGATAAGGTCCAAAGGGATACAGCAAACCTGAATTGAAGCATCGGAATCTAAAACTGGACTCACAGGAGAGGTTCAAATCATAGAACGTTAGAGTGTCTTTCCTCTTGTACTTAAGTCGGCATTGTGCCTTTTGTATTAAATTCGGATGCAATTTCTGTGTTTCATCGTCAATAAGAAGGTCCAAGGTATACAGTAAACATGAAGTGAAGCATTGGAATAAAAACTGGACTCACAGGAGAGGTTCAAATCATAGCAAGTTAGAGTGTCAGTCCTCTTGTACTTAAGTCGGCATTGTGCCTTTTGTATTAAATTCGGATGCAACTTCTGGGTTTCATCGTCAATAAGAAGGTCCAAGGTATACAGTGTACCTGAAGTGAAGCATCGGAATCTCAAACTGGACTCACTGGAGAGGATCATATCATAGAACGTTAGAGTGTCAGTCCTCTTGTACTTAAGTCGGCATTTTGTCTTTTGTATTAAATTCGGATGCAATTTCTGTGTTTCATCGTCAATAAGAAGGTCCAAGGTATACAGCAAACCTGAAGTGAAACATCGGAATCCAAAACTGGATTCACAGGAGATGTTAAAATCGTAGAAAGTTAGAGGGGTTCAAATCATAGAAAGTTAGAGGGTCTGTCCACTTGTACTTAAGTCGCCATTGTGCCTTTTGTATTAAATTCGGATGCAATTTCTGAGTTTCATCGTCAATAAGAAGGTCCAAGGTTTACAGTAAATCTGAAGTGAAGCATCGAAATCTAAAACTCAACTCACAGGAGAGGTTCAAATCATAGAAAGTTAGAGTGTCAGTCCTCTTGTACTTAAGTCGGCATTGTGCCTTCTGTGTTAAATTCGGATGCAATTTCTGTGTTTCATCGTCATTGAGAAGGTCCAAAGGGAAACAGCAAACCTGAAGTGAAGCATCGGAATCTAAAACTGGACTCACAGGAGAGGTTCAAATCATAGAACGTTAGAGTGTCTGTGCTCTTGTACTTAAGTCGGCATTGTGCCTTTTGTATTAAATTCGGATGCAATTTCTGTGATTCATCGTCAATAAACAGGTCCAAGGGATACAGTAAATCTGAAGTGAAGCATCGGAATCTAAAACTGGACTCTCAGGAGAGGTTCAAATAATAGAATGTTTGAGTGTCCGTTCTTTTTTACTTAAGTCGGCATTGTGCCTTTTGTATTAAATTCGGATGAAATTTCTGTGTTTCATCATCAATAAGAAGGTCCAAGGTATACAGTAAACATGAAGTGAAGCATCGGAATCAAAAGCTGGACTCACAGGAGAGGTTCAAATCATAGTAAGTTAGAGTGTCAGTCCTCTTGTACTTACGTCGGCATTGTGCCTTTTGTATTAAATTCGGATGCTACGTCTGTGTTTCACCGTCAATAAGAAGGTCCAAGGTATACAGTACACCTGAAGTGAAGCATCGGAATCTATAACTCATCTCACAGGAGAGGTTCAAATCATAGAAAGTTAGAGTGTCAGTCCTCTTGTACTTAAGTCGGCATTGTGCCTTTTGTATTAAATTCGGATGCATTTTCTGTGTTTCATCGTCAATAAGAAGAACCGAGGGATACAGTAAACGTGAAGTAAAACATCGGAATCTACAACTCAACTCACAGGAAAGGTTCAAATCCTAGAAAGTTAGAGTGTCAGCCCACTTGTACTTAAGTCGGCATTGTGCCTTTTGTATTAAATTCGGATGCAATTTCTGTATTTCATCGTCAATAAGAAGGTGCAAGGTTTACAGTAAACCTGAAGTGAAGCATCGAAATATAAAACTCAACTCACAGGAGAGGGGGTCAAATCATAGAAAGCTAGAGTGTCAGTCCTCTTGTACTTAAGTCGGCATTGTGCCTTTTGTATTAAATTCGGATGCAATTTCTGTGTTTCATCGTCTATAAGAAGGTCCAAGGGATACAGTAAACCTGAAGTGAAGCATCGGAATCTAAAACTGGACTCACTGGAGAGGATCATATCATAGAACGTTAGAGTGTCAGTCCTCTTGTACTTAAGTCGGCATTTTGTCTTTTGTATTAAATTGGATGCATTTTCTGTGTTTCATCGTCAATAAGAATGACCAAGGTATACAGTAAACCAGAAGTGAAGCATCGGAATCTACAACTCAACTCACAGGAGAGGTTTAAATCATAGAAAGTTAGAGTGTCAGACCTCTTGTACTTAAGTCTGCATTGTGCCTTTTGTATTACATTCGGATGCAATTTCTGTGTTTCATCGTCATTAAGATGGTCCAAGTGGTACAGTAAACCTGAAGTGAAGCATCGGAAACCATAACTAGACTCACAGGAGAGGTTCAAATCATAGAAAGTTAGAGTGTCAGTCCTATTGTACTTAAGTCGTCGTTGTGCCTTTTGTATTAAATTCGGATGCAATTTCTGTGTTTCATCGTCAATAAGAAGGTCCAAGGTATACAGCAAACCTGAAGTGAAACATCGGAATCCAAAACTGGATTCACAGGAGATGTTAAAATCGTAGAAAGTTAGAGGGGTTCAAATCATAGAAAGTTAGAGGGTCTGTCCACTTGTACTTAAGTCGCCATTGTGCCTTTTGTATTAAATTCGGATGCAATTTCTGAGTTTCATCGTCAATAAGAAGGTCCAAGGTTTACAGTAAATCTGAAGTGAAGCATCGAAATCTAAAACTCAACTCACAGGAGAGGTTCAAATCATAGAAAGTTAGAGTGTCAGTCCTCTTGTACTTAAGTCGGCATTGTGCCTTCTGTATTAAATTCGGATGCAATTTCTGTGTTTCATCGTCATTGAGAAGGTCCAAAGGGATACAGCAAACCTCAAGTGAAGCATCGGAATCTAAAACTGGACTCACAGGAGAGGTTCAAATCATAGAACGTTAGAGTGTCTGTGCTCTTGTACTTATGTCGGCATTGTGCCTTTTGTATTAAATTCGGATGCAATTTCTGTGATTCATCGTCAATAAACAGGTCCAAGGGATACAGTAAATCTGAAGTGAAGCATCGGAATCTAAAACTGGACTCTCAGGAGAGGTTCAAATAATAGAATGTTTGAGTGTCTGTTCTCTTTTACTTAAGTCGGCATTGTGCCTTTTGTATTAAATTCGGATGCAATTTCTGAGTTTCATCGTCAATAAGAAGGTCCAAGGTATACAGTAAACCTGAAGTGAAGCAACGGAATCTAAAACTGGACTCACAGGAGAGGTTCAAATCATAGAAAGTTAGAGGGTCTGTCCACTTGTACTTAAGTCGCCATTGTGCCTTTTGTATTAAATTCGGATGCAATTTCTGAGTTTCATCGTCAATAAGAAGGTCCAAGGTTTACAGTAAATCTGAAGTGAAGCATCGAAATCTAAAACTCAACTCACAGGAGAGGTTCAAATCATAGAAAGTTAGAGTGTCAGTCCTCTTGTACTTAAGTCGGCATTGTGCCTTCTGTGTTAAATTCGGATGCAATTTCTGTGTTTCATCGTCATTGAGAAGGTCCAAAGGGAAACAGCAAACCTGAAGTGAAGCATCGGAATCTAAAACTGGACTCACAGGAGAGGTTCAAATCATAGAACGTTAGAGTGTCTGTGCTCTTGTACTTAAGTCGGCATTGTGCCTTTTGTATTAAATTCGGATGCAATTTCTGTGATTCATCGTCAATAAACAGGTCCAAGGGATACAGTAAATCTGAAGTGAAGCATCGGAATCTAAAACTGGACTCTCAGGAGAGGTTCAAATAATAGAATGTTTGAGTGTCCGTTCTTTTTTACTTAAGTCGGCATTGTGCCTTTTGTATTAAATTCGGATGAAATTTCTGTGTTTCATCATCAATAAGAAGGTCCAAGGTATACAGTAAACATGAAGTGAAGCATCGGAATCAAAAGCTGGACTCACAGGAGAGGTTCAAATCATAGTAAGTTAGAGTGTCAGTCCTCTTGTACTTACGTCGGCATTGTGCCTTTTGTATTAAATTCGGATGCTACGTCTGTGTTTCACCGTCAATAAGAAGGTCCAAGGTATACAGTATACCTGAAGTGAAGCATCGGAATCTATAACTCATCTCACAGGAGAGGTTCAAATCATAGAAAGTTAGAGTGTCAGTCCTCTTGTACTTAAGTCGGCATTGTGCCTTTTGTATTAAATTCGGATGCATTTTCTGTGTTTCATCGTCAATAAGAAGAACCGAGGGATACAGTAAACGTGAAGTAAAACATCGGAATCTACAACTCAACTCACAGGAAAGGTTCAAATCATAGAAAGTTAGAGTGTCAGCCCACTTGTACTTAAGTCGGCATTGTGCCTTTTGTATTAAATTCGGATGCAATTTCTGTATTTCATCGTCAATAAGAAGGTGCAAGGTTTACAGTAAACCTGAAGTGAAGCATCGAAATATAAAACTCAACTCACAGGAGAGGGGGTCAAATCATAGAAAGCTAGAGTGTCAGTCCTCTTGTACTTAAGTCGGCATTGTGCCTTTTGTATTAAATTCGGATGCAATTTCTGTGTTTCATCGTCTATAAGAAGGTCCAAGGGATACAGTAAACCTGAAGTGAAGCATCGGAATCTAAAACTGGACTCACTGGAGAGGATCATATCATAGAACGTTAGAGTGTCAGTCCTCTTGTACTTAAGTCGGCATTTTGTCTTTTGTATTAAATTGGATGCATTTTCTGTGTTTCATCGTCAATAAGAATGACCAAGGTATACAGTAAACCAGAAGTGAAGCATCGGAATCTACAACTCAACTCACAGGAGAGGTTTAAATCATAGAAAGTTAGAGTGTCAGACCTCTTGTACTTAAGTCTGCATTGTGCCTTTTGTATTACATTCGGATGCAATTTCTGTGTTTCATCGTCAATAAGATGGTCCAAGTGGTACAGTAAACCTGAAGTGAAGCATCGGAAACCATAACTAGACTCACAGGAGAGGTTCAAATCATAGAAAGTTAGAGTGTCAGTCCTATTGTACTTAAGTCGTCGTTGTGCCTTTTGTATTAAATTCGGATGCAATTTCTGTGTTTCATCGTCAATAAGAAGGTCCAAGGTATACAGCAAACCTGAAGTGAAACATCGGAATCCAAAACTGGATTCACAGGAGATGTTAAAATCGTAGAAAGTTAGAGGGGTTCAAATCATAGAAAGTTAGAGGGTCTGTCCACTTGTACTTAAGTCGCCATTGTGCCTTTTGTATTAAATTCGGATGCAATTTCTGAGTTTCATCGTCAATAAGAAGGTCCAAGGTTTACAGTAAATCTGAAGTGAAGCATCGAAATCTAAAACTCAACTCACAGGAGAGGTTCAAATCATAGAAAGTTAGAGTGTCAGTCCTCTTGTACTTAAGTCGGCATTGTGCCTTTTGTATTAAATTCGGATGCCATTTCTGTGTTTCATCGTCAATACGAAGGTCCAAGGTATACAGTAAACCTGAAGTGAAGCATCGGAATCAAAAACTGGACTCACAGGAGAGGTTCAAATCATAGAAAGTTAGAGTGTCAGTCCTCTTGTACTTAAGTCGGCATTGTGCCTTTTGTTTTAAATTCGGATGGAATTTCTGTGTTTCATCGTCAATAAGAAGGTCCAAGGTATACAGTAAACATGAAGTGAAGCATCTGAATCAAAAACTGGACTCACAGGAGAGGTTCAAATCATAGAAAGTTAGAGTGTCAGTCCTCTTGTACTTAAGTCGGCATTGTGCCTTTTGTACTAAGTTCGGATGCAACTTCTGTGTTTCATCGTCAATAAGAAGGTCCAAGGTATGCAGTGTACCTGAAGTGAAGCATCGGAATCTACAACTCATCTCACAGGAGAGGTTCAAATCATAGAAAGTTAGAGTGTCAGTCCTCTTGTACTTAAGTCGGCATTGTGCCTTTTGTATTAAATTGGGATGCAATTTCTGTGTTTCATCGTCAAAAAGAAGGTCCAAGGTATACAGCAAAACTGAAGTGAAGCATTGGAATCTAAAACTGGATTCACAGGAGAGGTTTAAATCATAGAAAGTTACAGTGTCAGGTCTCTTGTACGAGGGTCGGTCAAAAAGTAATGCCACCCCTTTTGTTTCTACTTAAAGAAATTAGGTTAAGTGAAAAATTTTAATTTGGCGCCATTCCTCAAACCTTCTTCTGCAATCCACTGCAGTAGTAACTTTCTGTGTCAACAGGTGGCAGCACAGCAGAAGTTTGTAAGATGGCCGACATCGATGTTCGTTTGAGACAGCGTTGTGTGATTGAATTCTTGAATGCAGAAGGTGAAACGCCCATACGCATTCATGAAAGACTGAGGAAGGTGTATGATGTTGTGACAGTGGATGTCAGCACTGTTAGACGATGGGTTCGTCGTTGTAAGGAAGCTGAAGGGCTAACACCGTTGACTGACGGAAAGCGGAGCGGCAGGCCGGTGAGTGCAGTGACTCCACACAACATTCAGCAAGTTGATGACATCATTCGTGGTGACCGTCGGGTGACTGCAGATGAAGTGTGTCGCATTATTTCTCTTAGTAAAGGCAGTGTGATCACGATTATTAAACAATTGGGGTACTCAAAAGTTTGTGCATGGTGGGTTCCAAGAATGTTAACCGATCAGAATAAAGAGGCAAGGAAAACAATAACCTCCCAACACTTGCAGCGCTTCCGTTTGGAGAGAGATGAGATTCTGAAAAAAATTGTGACCGGGGACGAAACATGGGTGCATTTTTTTGAACCCGAATCAAAGAGGCAGTCAATGGAGTGGCGTCACACAAGCTCGCCGAGGAAGAAAAAATTCAAAACTGTGCGATCGGCAGGGAAAGTTATGGCAACGGTTTTCTGGGATACAGAGGGTGTGATTCTGGTTGATTTTTTGGAGCAGGGATGCACAATAAATTCTGTTCAATACGTCACAACCCTCAACAAACTTAAAGCACGTCTTCAGCGAGTTCGCCCAACAAAATCAATGGCATTGGAATCTAAAACTGGATTCACAGGAGAGGTTTAAATCATAGAAAAATAGAGTGTCAGTCCTCTTGGACTTAAGTCGGCATTGTGCCTTTTTTATTAAATTCGGATGCAATTTCTGTGTTTCATCGTCAATAAGAAGGTCCAAGGTATACAGTAAACCTGAAGTGATGCATCGGTATCTAAAACTGGACGCACAGGAGAGGTTCATATCATAGAAAGTTAGAGTGTCAGTCCTCTTGTACTTAAGTCGGCATTGTGACTTTTGTATTAAATTCGGATGCAATTTCTGTCCTTCATCGTCAATAAGAAAGTCCAAGGGATACAGTAAACCTGAAGTTAAGCATCGGAATCTAAAACTGGACTCACAGGAGAGGTTCAAATCATAGAACGTTAGAGTGTCAGACCTCTTGTACTTAAGTCGGCATTGTGACTTTTGTATTAAATTCGGGTGCAATTTCTGTGTCTCATCGTCAATAAGAATGTCCAAGGTATACAGTAAACCTGAAGTGAAGCATCGGAATCTGCAACTCAACTCGTAGGAGAGGTTCAAATCATAGTAAGTTAGAGTGTCAGTCCTCTTGTACTTAAGTCGGCATTGTGCCTTTTGTATTAAATTCGGATGTAGTTTCTGTGTTTCATCGATTATAAGAAGGTCCAAGGTATACAGCAAACCTGTAGTGAAACATGGGAATCCAAAACTGGATTCACAGGACAGGTTTAAATCATAGAAAGTTAGAGTGTCAGTCCTCTTGTACTAAAGTTGGCATTGTGCCTTTTGTATTAAATTCGGATGCAATTTCTGTATTTCATCGTCAATACGAAGGTCCAAGGGATACAGTAAACCTGAAGTGAAGCATTGGAATCTAAAACTGGACTCACAGGAGAGGTTCAAATCATAGAAAGTTAGAGTGTCAGTCCACTTCTACTTAAGTCGGCATTTTGCCTTTTGTATTAAATTGGGATGCAATTTCTGTATTTCATCGTCAAAAGAAGGTCCAAGGTATAATATAATTAACCTGAGGTGAAGCGTCGGAATGTAAAACTGGGCTCACAGGAAAGGTTTAAATCATAGAAAGTTAGAGTGTCAGTCCTCTTGTACTAAAGTTGGCTTTGTGCCTTTTGTATTAAATTCGGATGCAATTTCTGTATTTCATCGTCAATAAGAAGGTCCAAGGTATACAGTACACCTGAAGTGAAGCGTCGGATTCTATAACTGGACCCACAGGAGAGGTTCAAATCATAGAATGTTAGAGTGTCAGTCCTCTTAAACTTAAGTCGGCATTGTGCCTTTTGTATTAAATTCGGATGCAATTTCTGGGTTTCGTCGTCAATAAGTAGAACCGAGGGATAAAGTAAACGTGAAGTGATGCATCGGAATCTACAACTCAGCTCACAGGACAGGTTCAAATCATAGAAAGATAGAGTGTCAGCCCCCTTGTACTTAAGTCGGCATTGTGCATTTTGTATTAAATTCGGATGCAATTTCTGTGTTTCATCGTCGATAAGAACGTCCAAGGTTTACAGTAAACCTGAAGTGAAGCATCGAAATACAAAACTCAACTCAAAGGAGAGGTTCAAATCATAGAAAGTTAGAGTGTCAGTCCTCTTGTACTTAAGTCGGCATTGTGCCTTTTGTATTAAATTCGGATGCAATTTCTGTGTTTCATCGTCAGTAAGAAAGTCCAAGGGATACAGTAAACCTGAACTAAAGCATCGGAATCTAAAACTGGACTCACAGGAGAGGTTCAAATCATTGAAAGTTAGAGTGTCAGTCCTCTTGTACTTAAGTCGGCATTGTGCCTTTTGTATTCAATTCGGATGCAATTTCTGTGTTTCATCGTCAATTAGAAGGTCCAAGGAATAAAGTAAACCTGAAGTGAAGCATCGGAATCTAAAATTGGACTCACAGGAGAGGTTCAAATCATAGATAGTTAGAGTGTCAGTCCTCTTGTACTTAAGTCGGCATTGTGCCACTTGTATTAAATTCGGATGCAATTTCTGTGTTTCATCGTCAATAGGAAGTTCCAAGGTATACAGTTAACCTAAAGTGAAGCATCGCAATCTAAAACTGGACTCACAGGAGAGGTTTAAATCATAGAAAATTAGAGTGTCAGTCCTCTTGTACTTAAGTCGGCATTGTGCATTTTGTACTAAATTTGGATGCAATTTCTGTGTTTCATCGTCAATAAGAAGGTCCAGGGGATAAAGTAAACCAGAAGTGCAGCATCGTAATCTAAAACTGGACTCACAGGAGAGGTTCAAATCATAGAAAGTTAGAGCGTCAGTCCTCTTGTACTTAAGCCGGCATTGTGCCTTTTGTATTAAATTCGGATGCAATTTCTGTGTTTCATCGTCAATTAGAAGGTCTGAGGTATACAGTAAACATGAAGTGAAGCATCGGAATCTAAAACTGGAATCACAGGTGAGGTTCATATCATAGAACGTTAGAGTGTCAGTCCTTTTGTACTTAAGTCGGCATTGTGACTTTTGTATTAAATTCGGATGCAATTTCTGTGCTTCATCGTCAATAAGATGGTCCAAGGGATACAGCAAACCTCAAGTGAAGCATCGGAATCTAATACTGGACTCACAGGAGAGGTTCAATTCATATAAAGTTAGAGTGTCAGTCCTGTTGTACTTAAGTCGGCATTGTGCATTTTGTACTAAATTTGGATGCAATTTCTGTGTTTCATCGTCAATAAGAAGGTCCAGGGGATAAAGTAAACCAGAAGTGCAGCATCGTAATCTAAAACTGGACTCACAGGAGAGGTTCAAATCATAGAAAGTTAGAGCGTCAGTCCTCTTGTACTTAAGCCGGCATTGTGCCTTTTGTATTAAATTCGGATGCAATTTCTGTGTTTCATCGTCAATTAGAAGGTCTGAGGTATACAGTAAACATGAAGTGAAGCATCGGAATAAAAACTGGACTCACAGGAGAGGTTCAAATCATAGCAAGTTAGAGTGTCAGTCCACTTGTACTTAAGTCGGCATTGTGCCTTTTGTATTAAATTCGGATGCAACTTCTGGGTTTCATCGTCAATAAGAAGTTCCAAGGTATACAGTATACCTGAAGTGAAGCATCGGAATCTAAAACTGGACTCACAGGAGAGGTTCAAATCATAGAACGTTAGAGTGTCTGTCCTCTTGTACTTAAGTCGGCATTGTGCCTTTTGTATTAAATTCGGATGCAATTTCTGTGTTTCATCGTCAATAAGAAAGTCCAAGGTATACAGTATACCTGAAGTGAAGCATCGGAATGTACAACTCATCTCACAGGAGAGGTTCAAATCATAGAAAGTTAGAGTGTCAGTCCTCTTGTACTTAAGTCGGCATTGTGCCTTTTGTATTAAATTCGGATGCAATTTCTGTGTTTCATCGTCAAAAAGAAGGTCCAAGGTATACAGCAAAACTGAAGTGAAGCTCTGGAATGTAAAACTGGATTAACAGGAGAGGTTTAAATCATAGAAAGTTAGAGGGGTTCAAATCATAGAAAGTTAGAGGGTCTGTCCTCTTGTACTTAAGTCGGCATTGTGCCTTCTGTATTAAATTCGGATGCAATTTCTGTGTTTCATCATGAATGATAAGGTCCAAAGGGATACAGCAAACCTGAAGTGAAGCATCGGAATCTAAAACTGGACTCACAGGAGAGGTTCAAATCATAGAACGTTAGAGTGTCTTTCCTCTTGTACTTAAGTCGGCATTGTGCCTTTTGTATTAAATTCGGATGCAATTTCTGTGTTTCATCGTCAATAAGAAGGTCCAAGGTATACAGTAAACATGAAGTGAAGCATCGGAATAAAAACTGGACTCACAGGAGAGGTTCAAATCATAGCAAGTTAGAGTGTCAGTCCTCTTGTACTTAAGTCGGCATTGTGCCTTTTGTATTAAATTCGGATGCAACTTCTGGGTTTCATCGTCAATAAGAAGGTCCAAGGTATACAGTATACCTGAAGTGAAGCATCGGAATCTAAAACTGGACTCACTGGAGAGGATCATATCATAGAACGTTAGAGTGTCAGTCCTCTTGTACTTAAGTCGGCATTTTGTATTTTGTATTAAATTGGATGCATTTTCTGTGTTTCATCGTCAATAAGAATGACCAAGGTATACAGTAAACCAGAAGTGAAGCATCGGAATCTACAACTCAACTCACAGGAGAGGTTTACATCATAGACAGTTAGAGTGTCAGACCTCTTGTACTTAAGTCTGCATTGTGCCTTTTGTATTACATTCGGATGCAATTTCTGTGTTTCATCGTCAATAAGATGGTCCAAGTGGTACAGTAAACCTGAAGTGAAGCATCAGAAACTATAACTAGACTCACAGGAGAGGTTCAAATCATAGAAAGTTAGAGTGTCAGTTCTATTGTACTTAAGTCGACATTGTGCCTTTTGTATTAAATTCGGATGCAATTTCTGAAATTCATCGTCAATAAGAAGGTCCAAGGTTTACAGTAAACCTGAAGTGAAGCATCGAAATCTAAAACTCAACTCACAGGAGAGGTTCAAATCATAGAGAGTTAGAGTGTCAGTCCTCTTGTACTTAAATCGGCATTGTGCCCACTGTATTACATTCGTATGCAATTTCTGTGTTTCATCGTCAATGAGAAGGTCCAAAGGGATACAGCAAACCTGAAGTGAAGCATCGGAATCTAAAACTGGACTCACAGGAGAGGTTCAAATCATAGAACGTTAGAGTGTCTGTCCTCTTGTACTTAAGTCGGCATTGTGCCTTTTGTATTACATTCGGATGCAATTTCTGTGTTTCATCGTCAATAAGAAGGTCCAAGGTATACAGTATACCTGAAGTGAAGCATCGGAATCTACAACTCATCTCACCGGAGAGGTTCAAATCATAGAAAGTTAGAGTGTCAGTCCTCTTGTACTTAAGTCGGCATTGTGCCTTTTGTATTAAATTCGCATGCAATTTCTGTGTTTCATCGTCAAAAAGAAGGTCCAAGGTATACAGCAAAACTGAAGTGAAGCATTGGAATGTAAAACTGGATTAACAGGAGAGGTTTAAGTCATAGAAAGTTAGAGGGGTTCAAATCATAGAAAGTTAGAGGGTCTGTCCTCTTGTACTTAAGTCGGCATTGTGCCTTCTGTATTAAATTCGGATGCAATTTCTGTGTTTCATCGTGAATGATAAGGTCCAAAGGGATACAGCAAACCTGAATTGAAGCATCGGAATCTAAAACTGGACTCACAGGAGAGGTTCAAATCATAGAACGTTAGAGTGTCTTTCCTCTTGTACTTAAGTCGGCATTGTGCCTTTTGTATTAAATTCGGATGCAATTTCTGTGTTTCATCGTCAATAAGAAGGTCCAAGGTATACAGTAAACATGAAGTGAAGCATCGGAATAAAAACTGGACTCACAGGAGAGGTTCAAATCATAGCAAGTTAGAGTGTCAGTCCTCTTGTACTTAAGTCGGCATTGTGCCTTTTGTATTAAATTCGGATGCAACTTCTGGGTTTCATCGTCAATAAGAAGGTCCAAGGTATACAGTGTACCTGAAGTGAAGCATCGGAATCTCAAACTGGACTCACTGGAGAGGATCATATCATAGAACGTTAGAGTGTCAGTCCTCTTGTACTTAAGTCGGCATTTTGTCTTTTGTATTAAATTCGGATGCAATTTCTGTGTTTCATCGTCAATAAGAAGGTCCAAGGTATACAGCAAACCTGAAGTGAAACATCGGAATCCAAAACTGGATTCACAGGAGATGTTAAAATCGTAGAAAGTTAGAGGGGTTCAAATCATAGAAAGTTAGAGGGTCTGTCCACTTGTACTTAAGTCGCCATTGTGCCTTTTGTATTAAATTCGGATGCAATTTATGAGTTTCATCGTCAATAAGAAGGTCCAAGGTTTACAGTAAATCTGAAGTGAAGCATCGAAATCTAAAACTCAACTCACAGGAGAGGTTCAAATCATAGAAAGTTAGAGTGTCAGTCCTCTTGTACTTAAGTCGGCATTGTGCCTTCTGTGTTAAATTCGGATGCTATTTCTGTGTTTCATCGTCATTGAGAAGGTCCAAAGGGATACAGCAAACCTGAAGTGAAGCATCGGAATCTAAAACTGGACTCACAGGAGAGGTTCAAATCATAGAACGTTAGAGTGTCTGTGCTCTTGTACTTAAGTCGGCATTGTGCCTTTTGTATTAAATTCGGATGCAATTTCTGTGATTCATCGTCAATAAACAGGTCCAAGGGATACAGTAAATCTGAAGTGAAGCATCGGAATCTAAAACTGGACTCTCAGGAGAGGTTCAAATAATAGAATGTTTGAGTGTCCGTTCTCTTTTACTTAAGTCGGCATTGTGCCTTTTGTATTAAATTCGGATGCAACTTCTGGGTTTCATCATCAATAAGAAGGTCCAAGGTATACAGTATACCTGAAGTGAAGCATCGGAATCTAAAACTGGACTCACTGGAGAGGATCATATCATAGAACGTTAGAGTGTCAGTCCTCTTGTACTTAAGTCGGCATTTTGTCTTTTGTATTAAATTGGATGCATTTTCTGTGTTTCATCGTCAATAAGAATGACCAAGGTATACAGTAAACCAGAAGTGAAGCATCGGAATCTACAACTCAACTCACAGGAGAGGTTTAAATCATAGAAAGTTAGAGTGTCAGACCTCTTGTACTTAAGTCTGCATTGTGCCTTTTGTATTACATTCGGATGCAATTTCTGTGTTTCATCGTCAATAAGATGGTCCAAGTGGTACAGTAAACCTGAAGTGAAGCATCAGAAACTATAACTAGACTCACAGGAGAGATTCAAATCATAGAAAGTTAGAGTGTCAGTTCTATTGTACTTAAGTCGACATTGTGCCTTTTGTATTAAATTCGGATGCAATTTCTGAAATTCATCGTCAATAAGAAGGTCCAAGGTTTACAGTAAACCTGAAGTGAAGCATCGAAATCTAAAACTCAACTCACAGGAGAGGTTCAAATCATAGAGAGTTAGAGTGTCAGTCCTCTTGTACTTAAATCGGCATTGTGCCCACTGTATTACATTCGTATGCAATTTCTGTGTTTCATCGTCAATGAGAAGGTCCAAAGGGATACAGCAAACCTGAAGTGAAGCATCGGAATCTAAAACTGGACTCACAGGAGAGGTTCAAATCATAGAACGTTAGAGTGTCTGTCCTCTTGTACTTAAGTCGGCATTGTGCCTTTTGTATTACATTCGGATGCAATTTCTGTGTTTCATCGTCAATAAGAAGGTCCAAGGTATACAGTATACCTGAAGTGAAGCATCGGAATCTACAACTCATCTCACCGGAGAGGTTCAAATCATAGAAAGTTAGAGTGTCAGTCCTCTTGTACTTAAGTCGGCATTGTGCCTTTTGTATTAAATTCGCATGCAATTTCTGTGTTTCATCGTCAAAAAGAAGGTCCAAGGTATACAGCAAAACTGAAGTGAAGCATTGGAATGTAAAACTGGATTAACAGGAGAGGTTTAAGTCATAGAAAGTTAGAGGGGTTCAAATCATAGAAAGTTAGAGGGTCTGTCCTCTTGTACTTAAGTCGGCATTGTGCCTTCTGTATTAAATTCGGATGCAATTTCTGTGTTTCATCGTGAATGATAAGGTCCAAAGGGATACAGCAAACCTGAATTGAAGCATCGGAATCTAAAACTGGACTCACAGGAGAGGTTCAAATCATAGAACGTTAGAGTGTCTTTCCTCTTGTACTTAAGTCGGCATTGTGCCTTTTGTATTAAATTCGGATGCAATTTCTGTGTTTCATCGTCAATAAGAAGGTCCAAGGTATACAGTAAACATGAAGTGAAGCATCGGAATAAAAACTGGACTCACAGGAGAGGTTCAAATCATAGCAAGTTAGAGTGTCAGTCCTCTTGTACTTAAGTCGGCATTGTGCCTTTTGTATTAAATTCGGATGCAACTTCTGGGTTTCATCGTCAATAAGAAGGTCCAAGGTATACAGTGTACCTGAAGTGAAGCATCGGAATCTCAAACTGGACTCACTGGAGAGGATCATATCATAGAACGTTAGAGTGTCAGTCCTCTTGTACTTAAGTCGGCATTTTGTCTTTTGTATTAAATTCGGATGCAATTTCTGTGTTTCATCGTCAATAAGAAGGTCCAAGGTATACAGCAAACCTGAAGTGAAACATCGGAATCCAAAACTGGATTCACAGGAGATGTTAAAATCGTAGAAAGTTAGAGGGGTTCAAATCATAGAAAGTTAGAGGGTCTGTCCACTTGTACTTAAGTCGCCATTGTGCCTTTTGTATTAAATTCGGATGCAATTTCTGAGTTTCATCGTCAATAAGAAGGTCCAAGGTTTACAGTAAATCTGAAGTGAAGCATCGAAATCTAAAACTCAACTCACAGGAGAGGTTCAAATCATAGAAAGTTAGAGTGTCAGTCCTCTTGTACTTAAGTCGGCATTGTGCCTTCTGTGTTAAATTCGGATGCAATTTCTGTGTTTCATCGTCATTGAGAAGGTCCAAAGGGAAACAGCAAACCTGAAGTGAAGCATCGGAATCTAAAACTGGACTCACAGGAGAGGTTCAAATCATAGAACGTTAGAGTGTCTGTGCTCTTGTACTTAAGTCGGCATTGTGCCTTTTGTATTAAATTCGGATGCAATTTCTGTGATTCATCGTCAATAAACAGGTCCAAGGGATACAGTAAATCTGAAGTGAAGCATCGGAATCTAAAACTGGACTCTCAGGAGAGGTTCAAATAATAGAATGTTTGAGTGTCCGTTCTTTTTTACTTAAGTCGGCATTGTGCCTTTTGTATTAAATTCGGATGAAATTTCTGTGTTTCATCATCAATAAGAAGGTCCAAGGTATACAGTAAACATGAAGTGAAGCATCGGAATCAAAAGCTGGACTCACAGGAGAGGTTCAAATCATAGTAAGTTAGAGTGTCAGTCCTCTTGTACTTACGTCGGCATTGTGCCTTTTGTATTAAATTCGGATGCTACGTCTGTGTTTCACCGTCAATAAGAAGGTCCAAGGTATACAGTATACCTGAAGTGAAGCATCGGAATCTATAACTCATCTCACAGGAGAGGTTCAAATCATAGAAAGTTAGAGTGTCAGTCCTCTTGTACTTAAGTCGGCATTGTGCCTTTTGTATTAAATTCGGATGCATTTTCTGTGTTTCATCGTCAATAAGAAGAACCGAGGGATACAGTAAACGTGAAGTAAAACATCGGAATCTACAACTCAACTCACAGGAAAGGTTCAAATCATAGAAAGTTAGAGTGTCAGCCCACTTGTACTTAAGTCGGCATTGTGCCTTTTGTATTAAATTCGGATGCAATTTCTGTATTTCATCGTCAATAAGAAGGTGCAAGGTTTACAGTAAACCTGAAGTGAAGCATCGAAATATAAAACTCAACTCACAGGAGAGGGGGTCAAATCATAGAAAGCTAGAGTGTCAGTCCTCTTGTACTTAAGTCGGCATTGTGCCTTTTGTATTAAATTCGGATGCAATTTCTGTGTTTCATCGTCTATAAGAAGGTCCAAGGGATACAGTAAACCTGAAGTGAAGCATCGGAATCTAAAACTGGACTCACTGGAGAGGATCATATCATAGAACGTTAGAGTGTCAGTCCTCTTGTACTTAAGTCGGCATTTTGTCTTTTGTATTAAATTGGATGCATTTTCTGTGTTTCATCGTCAATAAGAATGACCAAGGTATACAGTAAACCAGAAGTGAAGCATCGGAATCCACAACTCAACTCACAGGAGAGGTTTAAATCATAGAAAGTTAGAGTGTCAGACCTCTTGTACTTAAGTCTGCATTGTGCCTTTTGTATTACATTCGGATGCAATTTCTGTGTTTCATCGTCAATAAGATGGTCCAAGTGGTACAGTAAACCTGAAGTGAAGCATCGGAAACCATAACTAGACTCACAGGAGAGGTTCAAATCATAGAAAGTTAGAGTGTCAGTCCTATTGTACTTAAGTCGTCGTTGTGCCTTTTGTATTAAATTCGGATGCAATTTCTGTGTTTCATCGTCAATAAGAAGGTCCAAGGTATACAGCAAACCTGAAGTGAAACATCGGAATCCAAAACTGGATTCACAGGAGATGTTAAAATCGTAGAAAGTTAGAGGGGTTCAAATCATAGAAAGTTAGAGGGTCTGTCCACTTGTACTTAAGTCGCCATTGTGCCTTTTGTATTAAATTCGGATGCAATTTCTGAGTTTCATCGTCAATAAGAAGGTCCAAGGTTTACAGTAAATCTGAAGTGAAGCATCGAAATCTAAAACTCAACTCACAGGAGAGGTTCAAATCATAGAAAGTTAGAGTGTCAGTCCTCTTGTACTTAAGTCGGCATTGTGCCTTCTGTATTAAATTCGGATGCAATTTCTGTGTTTCATCGTCATTGAGAAGGTCCAAAGGGATACAGCAAACCTCAAGTGAAGCATCGGAATCTAAAACTGGACTCACAGGAGAGGTTCAAATCATAGAACGTTAGAGTGTCTGTGCTCTTGTACTTAAGTCGGCATTGTGCCTTTTGTATTAAATTCGGATGCAATTTCTGTGATTCATCGTCAATAAACAGGTCCAAGGGATACAGTAAATCTGAAGTGAAGCATCGGAATCTAAAACTGGACTCTCAGGAGAGGTTCAAATAATAGAATGTTTGAGTGTCTGTTCTCTTTTACTTAAGTCGGCATTGTGCCTTTTGTATTAAATTCGGATGCAATTTCTGAGTTTCATCGTCAATAAGAAGGTCCAAGGTATACAGTAAACCTGAAGTGAAGCAACGGAATCTAAAACTGGACTCACAGGAGAGGTTCAAATCATAGAAAGTTAGAGGGTCTGTCCACTTGTACTTAAGTCGCCATTGTGCCTTTTGTATTAAATTCGGATGCAATTTCTGAGTTTCATCGTCAATAAGAAGTTCCAAGGTTTACAGTAAATCTGAAGTGAAGCATCGAAATCTAAAACTCAACTCACAGGAGAGGTTCAAATCATAGAAAGTTAGAGTGTCAGTCCTCTTGTACTTAAGTCGGCATTGTGCCTTCTGTATTAAATTCGGATGCAATTTCTGTGGTTCATCGTCATTGAGAAGGTCCAAAGGGATACAGCAAACCTGAAGTGAAGCATCGGAATCTAAAACTGGACTCACAGGAGAGGTTCAAATCATAGAACGTTAGAGTGTCAGTCCTCTTGTACTTAAGTCGGCATTGTGCCTTTTGTATTAAATTCGGATGCAATTTCTGTGATTCATCGTCAATAAACAGGTCCAAGGGATACAGTAAATCTGAAGTGAAGCATCGGAATCTAAAACTGGACTCTCAGGAGAGGTTCAAATAATAGAATGTTTGAGTGTCTGTTCTCTTTTACTTAAGTCGGCATTGTGCCTTTTGTATTAAATTCGGATGCAATTTCTGTGTTTCATCATCAATAAGAAGGTCCAAGGGATACAGTAAACCTGAAGTGAAGCAACGGAATCTAAAACTGGACTCACAGGAGAGGTTCAAATCATAGAAAGTAAGAGCTTCAGTCCTCTTGTACTTAAGTCGGCATTGTGCCTTTTGTATTAAATTCGGATGCCATTTCTGTGTTTCATCGTCAATACGAAGGTCCAAGGTATACAGTAAACCTGAAGTGAAGCATCGGAATCAAAAACTGGACTCACAGGAGAGGTTCAAATCATAGAAAGTTAGAGTGTCAGTCCTCTTGTACTTAAGTCGGCATTGTGCCTTTTGTTTTAAATTCGGATGGAATTTCTGTGTTTCATCGTCAATAAGAAGGTCCAAGGTATACAGTAAACATGAAGTGAAGCATCTGAATCAAAAACTGGACTCACAGGAGAGGTTCAAATCATAGAAAGTTAGAGTGTCAGTCCTCTTGTACTTAAGTCGGCATTGTGCCTTTTGTACTAAGTTCGGATGCAACTTCTGTGTTTCATCGTCAATAAGAAGGTCCAAGGTATGCAGTGTACCTGAAGTGAAGCATCGGAATCTACAACTCATCTCACAGGAGAGGTTCAAATCATAGAAAGTTAGAGTGTCAGTCCTCTTGTACTTAAGTCGGCATTGTGCCTTTTGTATTAAATTGGGATGCAATTTCTGTGTTTCATCGTCAAAAAGAAGGTCCAAGGTATACAGCAAAACTGAAGTGAAGCATTGGAATCTAAAACTGGATTCACAGGAGAGGTTTAAATCATAGAAAGTTACAGTGTCAGGTCTCTTGTACGAGGGTCGGTCAAAAAGTAATGCCACCCCTTTTGTTTCTACTTAAAGAAATTAGGTTAAGTGAAAAATTTTAATTTGGCGCCATTCCTCAAACCTTCTTCTGCAATCCACTGCAGTAGTAACTTTCTGTGTCAACAGGTGGCAGCACAGCAGAAGTTTGTAAGATGGCCGACATCGATGTTCGTTTGAGACAGCGTTGTGTGATTGAATTCTTGAATGCAGAAGGTGAAACGCCCATACGCATTCATGAAAGACTGAAGAAGGTGTATGATGTTGTGACAGTGGATGTCAGCACTGTTAGACGATGGGTTCGTCGTTGTAAGGAAGCTGAAGGGCTAACACCGTTGACTGACGGAAAGCGGAGCGGCAGGCCGGTGAGTGCAGTGACTCCACACAACATTCAGCAAGTTGATGACATCATTCGTGGTGACCGTCGGGTGACTGCAGATGAAGTGTGTCGCATTATTTCTCTTAGTAAAGGCAGTGTGATCACGATTATTAAACAATTGGGGTACTCAAAAGTTTGTGCATGGTGGGTTCCAAGAATGTTAACCGATCAGAATAAAGAGGCAAGGAAAACAATAACCTCCCAACACTTGCAGCGCTTCCGTTTGGAGAGAGATGAGATTCTGAAAAAAATTGTGACCGGGGACGAAACATGGGTGCATTTTTTTGAACCCGAATCAAAGAGGCAGTCAATGGAGTAGCGTCACACAAGCTCGCCGAGGAAGAAAAAATTCAAAACTGTGCGATCGGCAGGGAAAGTTATGGCAACGGTTTTCTGGGATACAGAGGGTGTGATTCTGGTTGATTTTTTGGAGCAGGGATGCACAATAAATTCTGTTCAATACGTCACAACCCTCAACAAACTTAAAGCACGTCTTCAGCGAGTTCGCCCAACAAAATCAATGGCATTGGAATCTAAAACTGGATTCACAGGAGAGGTTTAAATCATAGAAAAATAGAGTGTCAGTCCTCTTGGACTTAAGTCGGCATTGTGCCTTTTTTATTAAATTCGGATGCAATTTCTGTGTTTCATCGTCAATAAGAAGGTCCAAGGTATACAGTAAACCTGAAGTGATGCATCGGTATCTAAAACTGGACGCACAGGAGAGGTTCATATCATAGAAAGTTAGAGTGTCAGTCCTCTTGTACTTAAGTCGGCATTGTGACTTTTGTATTAAATTCGGATGCAATTTCTGTCCTTCATCGTCAATAAGAAAGTCCAAGGGATACAGTAAACCTGAAGTTAAGCATCGGAATCTAAAACTGGACTCACAGGAGAGGTTCAAATCATAGAACGTTAGAGTGTCAGACCTCTTGTACTTAAGTCGGCATTGTGACTTTTGTATTAAATTCGGGTGCAATTTCTGTGTCTCATCGTCAATAAGAATGTCCAAGGTATACAGTAAACCTGAAGTGAAGCATCGGAATCTGCAACTCAACTCGTAGGAGAGGTTCAAATCATAGTAAGTTAGAGTGTCAGTCCTCTTGTACTTAAGTCGGCATTGTGCCTTTTGTATTAAATTCGGATGTAGTTTCTGTGTTTCATCGATTATAAGAAGGTCCAAGGTATACAGCAAACCTGTAGTGAAACATCGGAATCCAAAACTGGATTCACAGGACAGGTTTAAATCATAGAAAGTTAGAGTGTCAGTCCTCTTGTACTAAAGTTGGCATTGTGCCTTTTGTATTAAATTCGGATGCAATTTCTGTATTTCATCGTCAATAAGAAGGTCCAAGGGATACAGTAAACCTGAAGTGAAGCATTGGAATCTAAAACTGGACTCACAGGAGAGGTTCAAATCATAGAAAGTTAGAGTGTCAGTCCACTTCTACTTAAGTCGGCATTTTGCCTTTTGTATTAAATTGGGATGCAATTTCTGTATTTCATCGTCAAAAGAAGGTCCAAGGTATAATATAATTAACCTGAGGTGAAGCGTCGGAATGTAAAACTGGGCTCACAGGAAAGGTTTAAATCATAGAAAGTTAGAGTGTCAGTCCTCTTGTACTAAAGTTGGCTTTGTGCCTTTTGTATTAAATTCGGATGCAATTTCTGTATTTCATCGTCAATAAGAAGGTCCAAGGTATACAGTACACCTGAAGTGAAGCGTCGGATTCTATAACTGGACCCACAGGAGAGGTTCAAATCATAGAATGTTAGAGTGTCAGTCCTCTTAAACTTAAGTCGGCATTGTGCCTTTTGTATTAAATTCGGATGCAATTTCAGGGTTTCGTCGTCAATAAGTAGAACCGAGGGATAAAGTAAACGTGAAGTGATGCATCGGAATCTACAACTCAGCTCACAGGACAGGTTCAAATCATAGAAAGATAGAGTGTCAGCCCCCTTGTACTTAAGTCGGCATTGTGCATTTTGTATTAAATTCGGATGCAATTTCTGTGTTTCATCGTCGATAAGAACGTCCAAGGTTTACAGTAAACCTGAAGTGAAGCATCGAAATACAAAACTCAACTCAAAGGAGAGGTTCAAATCATAGAAAGTTAGAGTGTCAGTCCTCTTGTACTTAAGTCGGCATTGTGCCTTTTGTATTAAATTCGGATGCAATTTCTGTGTTTCATCGTCAGTAAGAAAGTCCAAGGGATACAGTAAACCTGAACTAAAGCATCGGAATCTAAAACTGGACTCACAGGAGAGGTTCAAATCATTGAAAGTTAGAGTGTCAGTCCTCTTGTACTTAAGTCGGCATTGTGCCTTTTGTATTCAATTCGGATGCAATTTCTGTGTTTCATCGTCAATTAGAAGGTCCAAGGAATACAGTAAACCTGAAGTGAAGCATCGGAATCTAAAATTGGACTCACAGGAGAGGTTCAAATCATAGATAGTTAGAGTGTCAGTCCTCTTGTACTTAAGTCGGCATTGTGCCACTTGTATTAAATTCGGATGCAATTTCTGTGTTTCATCGTCAATAGGAAGTTCCAAGGTATACAGTTAACCTAAAGTGAAGCATCGCAATCTAAAACTGGACTCACAGGAGAGGTTTAAATCATAGAAAATTAGAGTGTCAGTCCTCTTGTACTTAAGTCGGCATTGTGCATTTTGTACTAAATTTGGATGCAATTTCTGTGTTTCATCGTCAATAAGAAGGTCCAGGGGATAAAGTAAACCAGAAGTGCAGCATCGTAATCTAAAACTGGACTCACAGGAGAGGTTCAAATCATAGAAAGTTAGAGCGTCAGTCCTCTTGTACTTAAGCCGGCATTGTGCCTTTTGTATTAAATTCGGATGCAATTTCTGTGTTTCATCGTCAATTAGAAGGTCTGAGGTATACAGTAAACATGAAGTGAAGCATCGGAATCTAAAACTGGAATCACAGGTGAGGTTCATATCATAGAACGTTAGAGTGTCAGTCCTTTTGTACTTAAGTCGGCATTGTGACTTTTGTATTAAATTCGGATGCAATTTCTGTGCTTCATCGTCAATAAGATGGTCCAAGGGATACAGCAAACCTCAAGTGAAGCATCGGAATCTAATACTGGACTCACAGGAGAGGTTCAATTCATATAAAGTTAGAGTGTCAGTCCTGTTGTACTTAAGTCGGCATTGTGCATTTTGTATTAAATTCGGATGCAATACCTGTGTTTCGTCGTCAACAAGAAGGTCCAAGGTATACAGTGAACCTGAAGTGATGCATCGGAATCTTAAACTGGTCTCACAGGAGAGGTTCAAATCATAGAGAGCTAGAGTGTCAGTCCTCTTGTACTTAAGTCGGCATTGTGCCTTTTGTATTAAATGCGAATGCAATTTCTATGTTTCATCGTCAATAAGAAGGCCCAAGGGATAGAGTAAAGCTGAAGTGAAGCATCGGAATCTAAAACTGGACTCACAGGAGAAGTTCAAATCATAGAAAGTTAGAGTATCAGTCCTCTTGTAATTAAGTCGGCATTGTTTTTTTTGTATTAAATTCGGATGCAATGACTGTGCTTCATCGTCAATAAGAAGGTCCAAGGGATACGGTAAACCTAAAGTGAAGCATCGGAATCTAAAACTGGACTCACAGGAGAGGTTCAAATCATAGAAAGTTAGAGTGTCAGTCGTCTTGTACTTAAGTCGGCATTGTGCCTTTTGTATTAAACTCGGATGCAAGTAATATGTTTCATCGTCAATAGGAAGGTGCAAAGTATACAGTAAGACTGAAGAGAAGCATCAGAATCTAAAACTGGACTCACAGGACAGGTTCAAATCATAGAAAGTTAGAGTGTCAGTCCTCTTGTACTTAAGTCGGCATTGTGCCTTTTGTATTAAATTCGGATGCAATTTCTGTGTTTCATCGTCAATAAGAAGGTCCAAGGTATGCAGCAAACCTGAAGTGAATCATCGGAATCTAAGACCCAACCCACAGGAGAGGTTCAAATCAAAGAAAGTTAGAGTGTCTGTCCTCTTGTACTTAAGACGGCAGTGTTCTTTTGGTATTAAATTCCGATGCAATTTCTAAGTTTCATCGTCAATAAGAAGGTCCAAGGGATACAGTAAACCTGAAGTGAAGCTTCGGAATCTAAAACTGGACTCACAGGAGAGGTTTACATCAAAGAAAGTTAGAGTGTCTGTCCTCTTGTACTTAAGTCGGAATTGTGACTTTTGTGTTAAATTCGGATGCAATTTCTGTGTTTCATCGTCAATAAGAAGGTCCAAGGGATACAGTAAAGCTGAAGTGAAGCATCGGAATCTAAAACTAGACTCACAGGAGAGGTTTAAATCAGAGAAAGTTAGAGTGTCTGTCCTCTTGTACTTAAGTCGGCATTGTGCCTTTTGTATTAAATTCGGATGCAATATCTGTATTTCATCGTCAATAAGAAGGTTTAAGGTATACAGTAAACCTGCAGTGAAGCATCGGAAACTAAAACTGGACTCACAGGAGAGGTTCTCATCATAGAAAGTTAGAGTGTCAGTCCACTTGTACTTAAGTCGTCATTGTGCCTATTGTATTAAATTGGGATGCAATTTCTGTGTTTCATCGTCAATAAGAAGGTCTTAGGTATACTGTAAACCTGAAGTGAAGATTGGAATCTAAAACTGTACTCACAGGAGAGGTTCCAATCATAGAAAGTTAGAGTGTCAGTCCTCTCGTACTTAAGTCTGCATTGTTCCTTTTGTATTAAATTCGGATGCAATTTCTGTGTTTCATCGTCAATAAGATGGACCAAGGTATACAGTAAACCTGAAGTGACGCATCGGAATCTAAAACTGGACTCACAGGAGAGGTTCAAATCATAGAAAGTTAAAGTGTCAGTTCTCTAATACTTACGTCGCCATTGTGCCTTTGTATTAAATTCGGATGCAATTTCTGTGTTTCATCGTCAATAAGAAGGTCCAAGGTATACAGTAAACCAGACGTGAAGCATCGGAATGTAAAACTGGACTCACAGTAGAAGTTTAAAACAAATAAAGTTAGAGTGTCTGTCCTCTTGTACTTAATTCGGCATTGTGCCTTTTGTATTAAATTCGGATGCAATTTCTGTGTTTCATCGTCAATAAGATGGACCAAGGTTTACAGTAAACCTGATGTGAAGCATCGGAATCTACAACTGGACTCACGGGAGAGGTTCGAATCATAGACAGTTAGAGTGTCAGTCCTCTTGTACTTAAGTCGGCATTGTGCCTTTTGTATTAAATTCGGATGCAATTTCTCTGTTTCATCGTCAATAAGAAGGTCCAAGGTATACAGTAAACCTGATGTGACGCATCGGAATCTAAAACTGGACTCACAGGAGAGGTTCAAATCATAGACAGTTAGAGTGTCAGTCCTCTTGTACTTAAGTCGGCATTGTGCCTTTTGTATTAAATTCGGATGCTATTTCTGTGTTTCATCGTCAATAAGAAAATCTTAGGTATACTGTAAAAATGAAGTGAAGAATGGAAACTAAAACTGGACTCACAGGAGAGGTTCCAATCATAGACAGTTAGAGTGTCAGTCCTCTTGTACATAAGTCGACATTATGCATTTTGTATTAAATTCGGATGCAATTTCTGTGTTTCATCGTCAATAAGATGGTCTTAGGTATACGGTAAACCTGAAAAGAAGCATCGGAATCTAAAACTGGACTCACAGGAGATTTTTCTAATCATTGAAAATTAGAGTGTCAGTCCTCTTGTACTTAAGTCGGCATTGTGCCTTTTGTATTACATTCGGATGCAATTTCTGTGTTTCATCGTCAATAAGAAGGTCCAAGCAATACAGTAAACCTGAAGTGAAGCATCGGAATCTAAAACTGGACTCACAGGAGAGGTTTAAAGCAAAGAAAAGTTAGAGTGTCTGTCCTCTTGTACTTAAGTCGGCATTGTGCCTTTTTTTATTAAATTCGGATGCAATTTCTGTGTTTCAAAGTCAATAAGTAGGTTTAAGGTATACAGTAAACCTGAAGTGAAGCATCGGAATCTAAAGCTAAACTCACAGGAGAGAATCAAATCATAGACAGTTACAGTGTCAGACCTCTTGTACTTAAGTCGGTATTGTGCCTTTTGTATTAAAGTCGGATGCAATTTCTGTGTTTCATCGTCAAAAAGAAGGTCTTATGTATACTGTAAACCTGAAGTGAAGATTGGAATCTAAAACTGGACTCACAGGAGAGGTTCCAATCAAAGACAGTGAGAGTGTCAGTCCTCTTGTACTTAAGTCGGCATTGTGCCTTTTGTACTAAAGTCGGATGCAATTTCTATGGTTCATCGGCAATAAGAATGTCCAAGGGATACAGTAAACTGGAAGTGAAGCATCGGAAACTAATACTGGACTCACAGGAGAGGTTTAAATCAAAGAAAGTTAGAGTGTCTGTCCTCTTGTACTTAGTCGGCATTGTGCCATTTGTATTAAATTCGAATGCAATTTCTGTGTTTCATCATCAATAAGAAGGTCCAAGGTATACAGTAAACCTGAAGTGAAGCATTGGAATCTAAAACTCAACTCACAGGAGAGGATCAAATCACAGAAAGTTATACTGTCAGTCCTCTTGTACTTAAGTCGGCATTGTACCTTTTGTATTAAATTCGGATGCAATTTCTGTGTTTCAACGTCAATAAGTAGGTCCAAGGTATACAGTAAACCTGAAGTGAAGCATCGGAATCTAAAACTGGACTCACAGGAGAGGTTCAAATCATTGTAAGTTAGAGTGTCAGTCCTCTTATACTTAAGTCTGCATTGTGCCTTTTGTATTAATTTCGGATGGAATTTCTGTATTTCATCGTCAATAAGAAGTCCAAGGTATACGGTCAATCTGTAGTAAAGCTTCGGAATCTAAATCTGGACTCACAGGAGAGGTTCAAATCATAGAAAGTGAGAGTGTCAGTCCAATTGTACTTAAGTCGGCATTGTGCCTTTTGTATTAAATTCGGATGCAATTTCTGTGTTTCATCGTCAATAAGAAGGTCTTAGGTATACTGTACACCTGAAGTAAAGATTGGAATCTAAAACTGGACTCACAGGAGAGGTTCCAATCATAGACTGTTAGAGTGTCAGTCCTCTTGTACTTAAGTCGGCATTGTGCCTTTTGTATTAAAGTCGGATGCAATTTCTATGATTCATCGTCAATAAGAAGGTCCAAGGGATACAGTAAACCGGAAGTGAAATATCGGAATCTAAAACTCAACTCACAGGAGAGGCTCAAATCATAGAAAGTTATAGTGTCAGTCCACTTTAACTTAAGTCGGCATTGTGCCTTTTGTATTAAATTCGGATGCAATTTCTGTGTTTCAACGTCAATAAGAAGGTCAAAGGTCTACAGTAAACCTGAAGTGAAGCATCGGAATCTAAAACTGGATCACAGGAGAGTTCAAATCATATAAAGTCAGAGTGTCAGTCCTCTTATACTTAAGTCTGCATTGTGCCATTTGTATTAATTTTGGATGGAATTTCTGTATTTCATCGTCAATAAGAAGGTCCAAGGTATACAGTAAATCTGAAGTGACACATCGGAATCTAAAACTGGACTCACAGGAGAGGTTTAAATCAACGAAAGTTAAAGTGTCCGTCCTCTTGTACTTAAGTCGGCATTGTGCCTTTTGTATTAAATTCGGATGCAATTTCTGTGTTTCATCGTCAATAAGAAGGTCCAAGGGATACAGTAAACCTGAAGTGAAACATCGGAATCTAAAACTTGACTCACAGGAGAGGTTTAAAGCAAAGAAAAGTTAGAGTGTCTGTCCTCTTGTACTTAAGTCGGCATTCTGCCTTTTGTATTAAATTCGGATGCAATTTCTGTGTTTCAAAGTCAATAAGTAGGTTTAAGGTATACAGTAAACCTGAAGTGAAGCATCGGAATCTAAAGCTAAACTTACAGGAGAGGTTCAAATCATAGACAGTTAGAGTGTCAGACCTCTTGTACTTAAGTCGGTATTGTGCCTTTTGTATTAAATTCGGATGCAATTTCTGTGTTTCATCGTCAATTAAAAGGTCTTACGTATACTGTAAACCTGAAGTGAAGATTGGAATCAAAAACTGGACTCACAGGAGAGGTTCCAATCAAAGACAGTGAGAGTGTCAGTCCTCTTGTACTTAAGTCGGCATTGTGCCTTTTGTATTAAAGTCGGATGCAATTTCTATGATTCATCGGCAATAAGAATGTCCAAGGGATACAGTAAACTGGAAGTGAAGCATCGGAAACTAATGCTGGACTCACAGGAGAGGTTTAGATCAAAGAAAGTTAGAGTGTCTGTCCTCTTGTACTTAGTCGGCATTGTGCCATTTGTATTAAATTCGAATGCAATTTCTGTGTTTCATCGTCAATAAGAAGGTCCAAGGTATATAGTAACCCTGAAGTGAAGCATCGGAATCTGCAACTGGACCCATAGGAGAGGTTCAAATCATACAAAGTTAGAGTGTCAGTCCTCTTGTACTTTAGTCGACATTATGCATTTTGTATTAAATTCGGATGCAATTTCTGTGTTTCATCGTCAATAAGAAGGTCCAAGCAATACAGTAAACCTGAAGTGAAACATCGGAATCTAAAACTGGACTGACAGGAGTGGTTTAAATCAAAGAAACTTAGATTGTCCGTCCTCTTGTACTAAAGTCGGCATTGTGCCTTTTGTATTAAATTCGGATGCAATTTCTGAGTTTTATCGTCATTATGAAGGTCCAAAGGATACAGTATACCTGAAGTGAAGCATCGGATCTAAAACTGGACTCACAGGAGAGGTTCAAATCATAGAAAGTTAAAGTGTCAGTCCTGTTATACTTAATTTCGGATGGAATTTCTGTATTTCATCATCAATAAGAAGGTCCACGGTATACAGTACATCTGAAGTAATGCTTCGGAATCTAAAACTGGACTCACAGGAGAGGTACAAATCATAGAAAGTGAGAGTGTCAGTCCACTTGAACTTAAGTCCGCATTGTGCCTTTTGTATTAAATTCGGATGTAATTTCTGAAATTGATCATCAAAAAGAAGGTCCAAGGTATACAGTAAACCTGAAGTGAATCATCGGAATCTAAAACTCAACTCACAGGAGAGGTTCAAATCATAGAAAGTTATAGTGTCAGTCTTCTTGTACTTAAGTCGGCATTGTGCCTTTCGTATTAAATTCGGATGCAATATCTGTGTTTCATCGTCAATAAGAAGGTCCAAGGAATACAGTAAACCTGAAGTGAAGCATCGGAATCTAAAACTGGACTCACAGGAGAGGTTCAAATCATAGAAAGTTGAAGTGTCAGTCCTCTACTACTTACGTCGGCATTGTGAATTTGTATTAAGTTCGGATGCAATTTCTGTGTTTCATCGTCCCTAAGGAGGTCCAAGTTATACAGTAAACCTGAAGTGAAGCATCGGAATCTAAAACTGGACTCACAGGAGAGGTTTAAATCAAAGAAAATTACAGTGTCTGTTCCCTTGTACTTAAGTCGGCATTGTGCCTTTTGTATTATATTCGGATGCAATTTCTGTGTTTCATCGTCAATAAGAAGGTCCAAGGGATACAGTAAACCTGAAGTGAAGCATCGGAATCTAAAACTGGACTCACAGGAGAGGTTCAAATCAAATAAAGTTAGAGTGTCTGTCCACTTGTACTTAAGTCGGCATTGTGCCTTTTGTATTAAATTCGGATGCAATTTCTGTGTTTCATCGTCAATAAGAAGGTCTTAGGTATACTGTAAACCTGAAGTGAAGCATCGGAATCTAAAACAGGACTCACAGGAGAGGTTCAATTCATAGAAAGTTAGAGTGTCAGTCCTCTTGTACTTAGGTCGGCATTGTGCCTTTTGTATTAAATTCGGATGCAATTTCTGTGTTTCATCGTCAATAAGAAGGTCCAAGCAATGCAGTAAACCTGAAGTGAAGCATCGGATACTAAAACTGGACTCACAGGAGAGGTTTAAATCAAAGAAACTTAGAGTGTTCGTCCTCTTGTACTTATGTCGGCATTGTGCCTATTGTATTAAATTCGTATGCAATTTCTGTGTTTTATCGTCATTAAGAAGGTCCAAAGGATACAGTAAACCTGAAGTGAAGCATCGGAATCTAACACTGGAATCACAGGAGAGGTTCAAATCATAGAAAGTGAGAGTGTCAGTCCTCTTGTACTGAAGTCGGCATTGTGCCTTTTGTATTATATTCGGATGCAATTTCTGTGTTTCATCGTCAATAAGAAGGTCCAAGGTATACAGTAAACCTGAAGTGAAGCATCGGAATCTAAAACTCAACTCACAGGAGAGGTTCAAATCATAGAAATTTATAGTGTCAGTCCTCTTGTACTTAAGTCGGCATTGTGCCTTTTGTATTTAATTCGGATGCAATTTCTGTGTTTCAGCGACAATACGAAGGTCCAAGGTATACTGTAATCCTGAAGTGAAGAATCGAAATCTAAAACTGGACTCACAGGAGAGGTTCAAATCATAGAAAATTAGAGTGTCAGTCCTCTTATACTTAAGTCTGCATTGTGCCTTTTGTATTAATTTCGGATGCAATTTCTGTATTTCATCGTCAATAAGAAGGTCCAAGGTATACAGTAAACCTGAAGTGAAGCTTCGGAAACTAAAACTGGACTCACAGGAGAGGTTCAAATCATAGGAAGTTAGAGTGACAGTCCTCTTGTACCTAAGACGGCATTGTGCCTTTTGTATTAAATTCGGATGCAATTTCTGTGTTTCATCGTCAATAAGAAGGTCCAAGGTATACAGTAAACCTTAAGTGAAGCATCGGAATCTAAAACTGGACTCACAGGAGAGGTTTAAATCAAAGGAAGTTAGAGTGTCTGTCCTCTTGTACTTAAGTCGGCATTGTGCCTTTTGTATTAAAATCGGATGGAATTTCTGTGTTTCATCGTCAATAAGAAAGTCCAAGGTATACAGTAAACCTGAAGTGAAGCATCGGAATCTAAAATAGGACTCACAGGAGAGGTTTAAATCAAAGGAAATTAGAGTGTCTGTCCTCTTGCACTTATGTCGGCATTGTGCCTTTTGTAATAATATCGGATGCAATTTCTGTGTTTCATCGTCAATAAGAAGGTCCAAGGTATACAGTAAACCTGAAGTGAAGCATCGGAATCTAAAACTGGACTCACAGGAGAGGTTCAAATCATAGAAAGTCAGAGTGTCAGTCCTCTTGTACATGAGTCTGCATTGTGCCTTTTGTATTAAATTCGGATGCAATTTCTGTGTTTCATCGTCAATAAGATGGTCCAAGGTATACAGTAAACCTGAAGTGAAGCATCGGAATCTAAAACTGGACTCACAGGAGAGGTTCAAATCATAGAAAGTTAAAGTGTCAGTCCTCTACAACTTACGTCGGCATTGTGCCTTTTCTATTAAATTCGGATGCAATTTCTGTGTTTCATCGTCAATAAGATGGTCCAAGGGATACAGCAAACCTGAGGTGAAGCATCGGAATCTAAAACTGGCCTCACAGGAGAGGTTTAAATCAAAGAAAGTTAGAGTGTCTGTCCTCTTGTACTGAAGTCGGCATTGTGCCTTTTGTATTAATTTCGGGTGCCATTTCTGTGTTTCATCGTCAATAAGATGGTCCAAGGTATACAGTAAACCTGAAGTGAAGCATCGGAATCTACAACTGGACTCACAGGAGAGGTTCAAATTATAGAAAGTTAGAGTGTCAGTCCTCTTGTACTTAAGTCGGCATTGTGCCTTTTGTATTAATTCCGGATGCAATTTCTGTGTTTCATCGTCAATAAGAAGGTCCAAGGGATACAGTAAACCTGAAGTGAACCATCGGAATGTAAAACTGGACTCACAGGAGAGGTTCAAAACATAGAAAGTGAGAGTGTCAGTCCTCTTGTACTTGAGTCGGCATTGTGCCTTTTGTATTAAATTCGAATGTAATTTCTGTTTTTGATCATCAAAAAGAAGGTCCAAGGTATACAGTAAACCTGATGTGAATCATCGGAATCTAAAACTCAACTCACAGGAGAGGTTTCTAATCATAGAATGTTATAGTGTTAGTCCTCATGTACTTATGTCAGCATTGTGCCTTTTGTATTAAATTCGGATGCAATTTCTGTGTTTCATCGTCAATAAGAAGGTCGAAGGGATACAGTAAACCTGAAGTGAAGCATCGGAATCCAAAACTGGACTCACAGGAGAAGTTTAAATGAAAGAAATTTAGAGTGCTGTCCTCTTGTACTTATGTCGGCATTATGCCTTTTGTATCAAATTCGGATGCAATTTCTGTGTTTCATCGTCAATAAGATGGTCCAAGGGATACAGTAAACCGGAAGTGAAGCATCGGAATCTAATACTGGACTCACAGGAGAGGTTTAATTCAAAGAGAGTTAGAATGTCTGTCCTCTTGTACTTAGTCGGCATTGTGCCATTTGTATTAAATTCGAATGCAATTTCCGTGTTTCATCGTCAATAAGAAGGTCGAAGGGATACAGTAAACCTGAAGTGAAGCATCGGAATCCAAAACTGGACTCACAGGAGAAGTTTAAATGAAAGAAATGTAGAGTGCCTGTCCTCTTGTACTTATGTGGGCATTATGCCTTTTGTATTAAATTCGGATCCAATTTCTGCCTTTGATCATCAATAAGAAGGTCCAAGGTATACAGTAAACCTGAAGTGCAGCATCGGAATCTAAAACTCAACTCACAGGAGAGGTTCAAATCATAGAAAGTTATAGTGTCAGTCCTATTGTACTTAAGTCGGCATTGTGCCTTTTGTATTAAATTCGGATGCAATTTCTGTGTTTCAACGTCAATAAGAAGGTCCAAGGTATACAGTAAACCAGAAGTGAAGCATCGGAATCTGAAATTGGACTCACAGGAATGGTACAAATCATTGTAAGTTAGAGTGTCAGTCCTCTTATACTTAAGTCTGCATTGTGCCTTTTTTATTAATTTCGGATGGAATTTCTGTATTTCATCTTCAATAAGAAGGTCCAAGGTATACAGTAAATCTGAACTGAAGCTTCGGAATCTAAAACTGGACTAACAGGAGAGGTTCAAATCATAGAAATTGAGAGTGTCAGTCCAATTGTACTTAACTCGGCATTGTGCCTTTTGTATTATATTCGAATGTAATTTCTTAGTTTGATCATCAAAAAGAAGGTCCAAGGTATACAGTAAACCTGAAGTGAATCATCGGAATCTAAAACTCAACTCACAGGAGAGGTTCAAATCATAGAAAGTTATAGTGTCAGTCCTTTTGTACTTAAGTCGGCATTGTGCCTTTTGTATTAAATTCGGGTGCCATTTCTGTGTTTCATCGTCAATAAGAAGGTCCAAGGGATACAGTAAACCTGAAGTGAAGCATCGGAATCTAAAACTGGACTCACAGGAGAGGTTCAAATCATAGAAAGTTGAAGTGTCAGTCCTCTACTACTTACGTCGGCATTGTCCCGTTTGTATTAAATTCGGATGCAATTTCTGTGTTTCATCGTCAATAAGAAGGTCCAAGGGATACAGTAAACCTGAAGTGAAGCATCGGAATCTAAAACTGGACTCACAGGAGAGGTTTAAATCGAATAAAGTTAGAGTGTCTGTCCTCCTGTACTTAAGTCGGCATTGTGACTTTTGTATTAAATTCGGATGCAATTTCTGTGTTTCATCGTCAATAAGAAGGTTTAAGGTATACAGTAAACCTGAAGTGAAGCATCGAAACTAAAACTGGACTCACAGGAGAGGTTCAAATCATAGACAGTTAGAGTGTCAGTCCTCTTGTACTTAAGTCGGCATTGTGCATTTTTTATTAAATTCGAATGCAATTTCTGTGTTTCATCGTCAATAAGAAGGTCTTAGAAATACTGTAAACCTGAAGTGAAGATTGGAATCTAAAACTGGACTCACAGGAGAGGTTCCAATCATAGACAGTTAGAGTGTCAGTCCTCTTGTACTTAAGTCGGCATTGTGCCTTTTGTATTAAAGTCGGATGCAATTTCTATGATTCATCGTCAATAAGAAGGTCCAAGGGATACAGTAAACCGGAAGTGAAGCATCGGAATCTAAAACTCAACTCACAGGAGACGTTCAAATCATAGAAAGTTATAGTGTCAGTCCTCTTGTACTTAAGTCGGCATTGTGCCTTTTGTATTTAATTCGGATGCAATTTCTGTGTTTCAACGTCAATAAGAAGGTCCAAGGTATACAGTAAACCTGAAGTGAAGCATCGGAATCTAAAACTGGACTCACAGGAGAGGTTTAAATCAAAGAAAGCTAGAGTGTCTGTTCTCTTGTACTTAAGTCGGCATTGTGCCTTTTCTATTAAATTCGGATGCAATTTCTGTGTTTCATCGTCAATAAGATGGTCCAAGGGATACAGCAAACCTGAGGTGAAGCATCGGAATCTAAAACTGGCCTCACAGGAGAGGTTTAAATCAAAGAAAGTTAGAGTGTCTGTCCTCTTGTACTGAAGTCGGCATTGTGCCTTTTGTAATAATTTCGGATGCAATTTCTGTGTTTCATCGTCAATAAGATGGTCCAAGGTATACAGTAAACCTGAAGTGAAGCATCGGAATCTACAACTGGACTCACAGGAGAGGTTCAAATTATAGAAAGTTAGAGTGTCAGTCCTCTTGTACTTGAGTCGGCATTGTGCCTTTTGTATTAAATTCGAATGTAATTTCTGTTTTTGATCATCAAAAAGAAGGTCCAAGGTATACAGTAAACCTGATGTGAATCATCGGAATCTAAAACTCAACTCACAGGAGAGGTTCGAATCATAGAATGTTATAGTGTTAGTCCTCATGTACTTATGTCAGCATTGTGCCTTTTGTATTAAATTCGGATGCAATTTCTGTGTTTCATCGTCAATAAGAAGGTCGAAGGGATACAGTAAACCTGAAGTGAAGCATCGGAATCCAAAACTGGACTCACAGGAGAAGTTTAAATGAAAGAAATTTAGAGTGCTGTCCTCTTGTACTTATGTCGGCATTATGCCTTTTGTATCAAATTCGGATGCAATTTCTGTGTTTCATCGTCAATAAGATGGTCCAAGGGATACAGTAAACCGGAAGTGAATCATCGGAATCTAATACTGGACTCACAGGAGAGGTTTAAATCAAAGAGAGTTAGAATGTCTGTCCTCTTGTACTTAGTCGGCATTGTGCCATTTGTATTAAATTCGAATGCAATTTCCGTGTTTCATCGTCAATAAGAAGGTCGAAGGGATACAGTAAACCTGAAGTGAAGCATCGGAATCCAAAACTGGACTCACAGGAGAAGTTTAAATGAAAGAAATTTAGAGTGCCTGTCCTCTTGTACTTATGTGGGCATTATGCCTTTTGTATTAAATTCGGATCCAATTTCTGCCTTTGATCATCAATAAGAAGGTCCAAGGTATACAGTAAACCTGAAGTGCAGCATCGGAATCTAAAACTCAACTCACAGGAGAGGTTCAAATCATAGAGAGTTATAGTGTCAGTCCTATTGTACTTAAGTCGGCATTGTGCCTTTTGTATTAAATTCGGATGCAATTTCTGTGTTTCAACGTCAATAAGAAGGTCCAAGGTATACAGTAAACCAGAAGTGAAGCATCGGAATCTGAAACTGGACTCACAGGAATGGTTCAAATCATTGTAAGTTAGAGTGTCAGTCCTCTTATACTTAAGTCTGCATTGTGCCTTTTTTATTAATTTCGGATGGAATTTCTGTATTTCATCTTCAATAAGAAGGTCCAAGGTATACAGTAAATCTGATGTGAAGCTTCGGAATCTAAAACTGGACTAACAGGAGAGGTTCAAATCATAGAAATTGAGAGTGTCAGTCCAATTGTACTTAACTCGGCATTGTGCCTTTTGTATTATATTCGAATGTAATTTCTTAGTTTGATCATCAAAAAGAAGGTCCAAGGTATACAGTAAACCTGAAGTGAATCATTGGAATCTAAAACTCAACTCACAGGAGAGGTTCAAATCATAGAAAGTTATAGTGTCAGTCCTTTTGTACTTAAGTCGGCATTGTGCCTTTTGTATTAAATTCGGGTGCCATTTCTGTGTTTCATCGTCAATAAGAAGGTCCAAGGGATACAGTAAATCTGAAGTGAAGCATCGGAATCTAAAACTGGACTCACAGGAGAGGTTCAAATCATAGAAAGTTGAAGTGTCAGTCCTCTACTACTTACGTCGGCATTGTCCCGTTTGTATTAAATTCGGATGCAATTTCTGTGTTTCATCGTCAATAAGAAGGTCCAAGGGATACAGTAAACCTGAAGTGAAGCATCGGAATCTAAAACTGGACTCACAGGAGAGGTTTAAATCAAATAAATTTAGAGTGTCTGTCCTCCTGTACTTAAGTCGGCATTGTGCCTTTTGTATTAAATTCGGATGCAATTTCTGTGTTTCATCGTCAATAAGAAGGTTTAAGGTATACAGTAAACCTGAAGTGAAGCATCGAAACTAAAACTGGACTCACAGGAGAGGTTCAAATCATAGACAGTTAGAGTGTCAGTCCTCTTGTACTTAAGTCGGCATTGTGCATTTTTTATTAAATTCGAATGCAATTTCTGTGTTTCATCGTCAATAAGAAGGTCTTAGAAATACTGTAAACCTGAAGTGAAGATTGGAATCTAAAACTGGACTCACAGGGGAGGTTCCAATCATAGACAGTTAGAGTGTCAGTCCTCTTGTACTTAAGTCGGCATTGTGACTTTTGTATTAAAGTCGGATGCAATTTCTATGATTCATCGTCAATAAGAAGGTCCAAGGGATACAGTAAACCGGAAGTGAAGCATCGGAATCTAAAACTCAACTCACAGGAGACGTTCAAATCATAGAAAGTTATAGTGTCAGTCCTCTTGTACTTAAGTCGGCATTGTGCCTTTTGTATTTAATTCGGATGCAATTTCTGTGTTTCAACGTCAATAAGAAGGTCCAAGGTATACAGTAAACCTGAAGTGAAGCATCGGAATCTAAAACTGGACTCACAGGAGAGGTTTAAATCAAATAAAGTTAGAGTGTCTGTTCTCCTGTACTTAAGTCGGCATTGTGCCTTTTGTATTAAATTCGGATGCAATTTCTGTGTTTCAACGTCAATAAGAAGGTCCAAGGTATACAGTAAACCTGATGTGAAGCATCGGAATCTAAAACTGGACTTACAGGAGAGGTCCAAATCATAGAAAGTCAGAGAGTCAGTCCTCTTATACTTAAGTCTGCATTGTGCCTTTTGTATTAATTTCGGATGGAATTTCTGTATTTCATCGTCAATAAGAAGGTCCAAGGTATACAGTAAATCTGAAGTGAAGCTTCGGAATCTAAAACTGGACTCACAGGCGAGGTTCAAATCATAGAAAGTGAGAGTGTCAGTCCACTTGTACTTAAGTCGGCATTGTGGTTTTGTATTAAATTCGGATGTAATTTCTGTGTTTGATCATCTAAAAGAAGGTCCAAGGTATACAGTAAACCTTAAGTGAAGCATCGGAATCTAAAACTGGACTCACAGGAGTGGTTCAAATCATAGAAAGTATAAGTGTCAGTCCTCTGCTACTTACGTCGGCATTGTGCCTTTTGTATTAAATTCGGATGCAATTTCTGTGTTTCATCGCCAATACGAAGGTCCAAGGTATACAGTAAACCTGAAGTGAAGCATCGGAATCTAAAACAGGACTCACAGGAGAGGTTTAAATCAAAGAAAGTTAAAGTGTCTGTCCTCTTGTACTTAAGTCGGCATTGTGCCGTTTGTATTAAATTCGGATGCAATTTCTGTGTTTCATCGTCAATAAGAAGGTCCAAGGGATACAGTAAACCTGAAGTGAAGCATCGGAATCTAAAACGGAACTCACAGGAGAGGTTTAAAGCAAAGATAGTTAGAGTGTCTGTCCTCTTGTACTTAAGTCGGCATTGTGCCTTTTGTATTAAATTCGCATGCAATTTCTGTGTTTCATCGTCAGTAAGAAGGTTTAAGGTATACAGTAAACCTGAAGTGAAGCATCGGAATCTAAAACTAAACTCACAGGAGAGGTTCAAATCATAGACAGTTAGAGTGTCAGTCCTCTTGTACTTAAGTCGGCATTGTGCCTTTTGTATTAAATTCGGATGCAATTAATGTGTTTCATCGTCAATAAGAAGGTCTTAGGTGTACTTTAAACCTGAAGTGAAGATTGGAATCTAAAACTGGACTCACAGGAGAGGTTCCAATCATAGACAGTTAGAGTGTCAGTCCACTTGTACTTAAGTCGGCATTGTGCCTTTTGTATTAAAGTCGGATGCAATTTCTATGATTCATCGGCAATAAGAATGTCCAAGGGATACAGTAAACTGGAAGTGAAGGATCGGAATCTAATACTGGACTCACAGGAGAGGTTTAAATCAAAGAAAGTTAGAGTGTCTGTCCTCTTGTACTTAGTCGGCATTGTGCTATTTGTATTAAATTCGAATGCAATTTCTGTGTTTCATCGTCAATAAGAAGGTCCAAGTTATACAGTAAACCTTAAGTGAAGCATCGGAATCTAAAACTGGACACAAAGGAGAGGTTTATATCAAAGAAAATTACTGTGTCTGTTCCCTTGTACTTAAGTCGGCATTGTGCCTTTTGTATTATATTCGGATGCAATTTCTGTGTTTCATCGTCAATAAGAAGGTCCAAGGGATACAGTAAACCTGAATTGAAGCATCGGAATCTAAAACTGGACTCACAGGAGAGGTTCAAATCAAATAAAGTTAGAGTGTCTGTCCACTTGTACTTAAGTCGGCATTGTGATTTTTGTATTAAATTCGGATTCAATTTCTGTGTTTCATCGTCAATAAGAAGGTCTTAGGTATACTGTAAACCTGAAGTGAAGCATCGGAATCTAAAACTGGACTCACAGGAGAGGTTCAAATCAAATAAAGTTAGAGTGTCTGTCCACTTGTACTTAAGTCGGCATTGTGCCTTTTGTATTAAATTCGGATTCAATTTCTGTGTTTCATCGTCAATAAGAAGGTCTTAGGTATACTGTAAACCTGAAGTGAAGCATCGGATACTAAAACTGGACTCACAGGAGAGGTTTAAATCAAAGAAACTTAAAGTGTCCGTCCTCTTGTACTTGTGTCGGCATTGTGCCTTTTGTATTAAATTCGTATGCAATTTCTGTGTTTTATCGTCATTAAGAAGGTCCAAAGGATACTTTAAACCTGAAGTGAAGCATCGGAATCTAACACTGGAATCGCAGGAGAGGTTCAAATCATAGAAAGTGAGAGTGTCAGTCCTCTTGTACTTAAGTCGGCATTGTGCCTTTTGTATTATATTCGGATCCAGTTTCTGCGTTTGATCATCAATAAGAAGGTCCAAGGTATACAGTAAACCTGAAGTGAAGCATCGGAATCTAAAACTCAACTCACAGGAGAGGTTCAAATCATAGAAATTTATAGTATCAGTCCTCTTGTACTTAAGACGGCATTGTGCCTTTTGTATTACATTCGGATGCAATTTCTGTGTTTCATCGTCAATAAGAAGGTTCAAGGTATACAGTAAACCTGAAGTGAAGCATCGAAACTAAAACTGGACTCACAGGAGAAGTTCAAATCATAGAAAGTTAGGGTGTCAGTCCTCTTGTACTTAAGTCGGCATTGTGCATTTTGTATTAAATTCGAATGCAATTTCTGTGTTTCATCGTCAATAAGAAGGTCTTAGAAATACTGTAAACCTGAAGTGAAGATTGGAATCTAAAACTGGACTCACAGGAGAGGTTCCAATCATAGACAGTTAGAGTGTCAGTCCTCTTGTACTTAAGTCGGCATTGTGCCTTTTGTATTAAAGTCGGATGCAATTTCTATGATTCATCGTCAATAAGAAGGTCCAAGGGATACAGTAAACCTGAAGTGAAGCATCGGAATCTAAAACTGGACTCACAGGAGAGGTTTAAATCAAATAAAGTTAGAGTGTCTGTTCTCTTGTACTTAAGTCGGCATTGTGCCTTTTGTATTAAATTCGGATGCACTTTCTGTGTTTCAACGTCATAAAGAAGGTCCAAGGTATACAGTAAACCTGAAGTGAAGCATCGGAATCTAAAACTGGACTTACAGGAGAGGTCCAAATCATAGAAAGTCAGAGAGTCAGTCCTGTTATACTTAAGTCTGCATTGTGCCTTTTGTATTAATTTCGGTAGGAATTTCTGTATTTCATCGTCAATAAGAAGGTCCAAGGTATACAGTAAATCTGAAGTGAAGCTTCGGAATCTAAAACTGGACTCACTGGAGAGGTTCAAATCATAGAAAGTGAGAGTGTCAGTCCACTTGTACTTAAGTCGGCATTGTGGTTTTGTATTAAATTCGGATGTAATTTCTGTGTTTGATCATCTAAAAGAAGGTCCAAGGTATACAGTAAACCTTAAGTGAAGCATCCGAATCTAAAACTGGACTCACAGGAGAGGTTCAAATCATAGAAAGTTGAAGTGTCAGTCTTCTGCTACTTACGTCGGCATTGTGCCTTTTGTATTATATTCGGATGCAATTTCTGTGTTTCATCGTCAATAAGAAGGTCCAAGGGATACAGTAAACCTGAATTGAAGCATCGGAATCTAAAACTGGACTCACAGGAGAGGTTCAAATCAAATAAAGTTAGAGTGTCTGTCCACTTGTACTTAAGTCGGCATTGTGCCTTTTGTATTAAATTCGGATTCAATTTCTGTGTTTCATCGTCAATAAGAAGGTCTTAGGTATACTGTAAACCTGAAGTGAAGCATCGGAATCTAAAACTGGACTCACAGGAGAGGTTCAAATCATAGAAAGTTAGAGTGTCAGTCCTCTTGTACTTAGGTCGGCATTGTGCCTTTTGTATTAAATTCGGATGCAATTTCTGTGTTTCATCGTCAATAAGAAGGTCCAAGCAATGCAGTAAACCTGAAGTGAAGCATCGGATACTAAAACTGGACTCACAGGAGAGGTTTAAATCAAAGAAACTTAAAGTGTCCGTCCTCTTGTACTTGTGTCGGCATTGTGCCTTTTGTATTAAATTCGTATGCAATTTCTGTGTTTTATCGTCATTAAGAAGGTCCAAAGGATACTTTAAACCTGAAGTGAAGCATCGGAATCTAACACTGGAATCGCAGGAGAGGTTCAAATCATAGAAAGTGAGAGTGTCAGTCCTCTTGTACTTAAGTCGGCATTGTGCCTTTTGTATTATATTCGGATCCAGTTTCTGCGTTTGATCATCAATAAGAAGGTCCAAGGTATACAGTAAACCTGAAGTGAAGCATCGGAATCTAAAACTCAACTCACAGGAGAGTATCAAATCATAGAAATTTATAGTATCAGTCCTCTTGTACTTAAGACTTCATTGTGCCTTTTGTATTACAATCGGATGCAATTTCTGTGTTTCATCGTCAATAAGAAGGTTCAAGGTATACAGTAAACCTGAAGTGAAGCATCGAAACTAAAACTGGACTCACAGGAGAGGTTCAAATCATAGAAAGTTAGGGTGTCAGTCCTCTTGTACTTAAGTCGGCATTGTGCATTTTGTATTAAATTCGAATGCAATTTCTGTGTTTCATCATCAATAAGAAGGTCTTAGAAATACTGTAAACCTGAAGTGAAGATTGGAATCTAAAACTGGACTCACAGGAGAGGTTCCAATCATAGACAGTTAGAGTGTCAGTCCTCTTGTACTTAAGTCGGCATTGTGCCTTTTGTATTAAAGTCGGATGCAATTTCTATGATTCATCGTCAATAAGAAGGTCCAAGGGATACAGTAAACCGGAAGTGAAGCATCGGAATCTAAAACTCAACTCACAGGAGACGTTCAAATCATAGAAAGTTATAGTGTCAGTCCTCTTGTACTTAAGTCGGCATTGTGCCTTTTGTATTTAATTCGGATGCAATTTCTGTGTATCAACGTCAATAAGAAGGTCCAAGGTATACAGTAAACCTGAAGTGAAGCATCGGAATCAAAAACTGGACTCACTGGAGAGGTTTAAATCAAAGAAAGTTAGAGTGCCTGTTCGCTTGTACTTAAGTCGGCATTGTGCCTTTTGTATTAAATTCGGATGCAATTTCTGTGTTTCATCGTCAATAAGAAGGTCCAAGGGATACAGTAAACCTGAAGTGAAGCATCGGAATCTAAAACTGGACTCACAGGAGAGGTTTAAATCAAATAAAGTTAGAGTGTCTGTTCTCTTGTACTTAAGTCGGCATTGTGCCTTTTGTATTAAATTCGGATGCACTTTCTGTGTTTCAACGTCAATAAGAAGGGCCAAGGTATACAGTAAACCTGAAGTGAAGCATCGGAATCTAAAACTGGACTTACAGGAGAGGTCCAAATCATAGAAAGTCAGAGAGTCAGTCCTGTTATACTTATGTCTGCATTGTGCCTTTTGTATTAATTTCGGATGGAATTTCTGTATTTCATCGTCAATAAGAAGGTCCAAGGTATACAGTAAATCTGAAGTGAAGCTTCGGAATCTAAAACTGGACTCACTGGAGAGGTTCAAATCATAGAAAGTGAGAGTGTCAGTCCACTTGTACTTAAGTCGGCATTGTGGTTTTGTATTAAATTCGGATGTAATTTCTGTGTTTGATCATCTAAAAGAAGGTCCAAGGTATACAGTAAACCTTAAGTGAAGCATCGGAATCTAAAACTGGACTCACAGGAGAGGTTCAAATCATAGAAAGTTGAAGTGTCAGTCTTCTGCTACTTACGTCGGCATTGTGCCTTTTGTATTAAATTCGGGTGCAATTTCTGTGTTTCATCGCCAATACGAAGGTCCAAGGTATACAGTAAACCTGAAGTGAAGCATCGGAATCTAAAACAGGACTCACAGGAGAGGTTTAAATCAAAGAAAGTTAAAGTGTCTGTCCTCTTGTACTTAAGTCGGCATTGTGCCTTTTGTATTAAATTCGGATGCAATTTCTGTGTTTCATCGTCAATAAGAAGGTCCAAGGGATACAGTAAACCTGAAGTGAAGCATCGGAAACTAAAACTGAACTCCCAGGAGAGGTTTAAAGCAAAGATAGTTAGAGTGTCTGTCCTCTTGTACTTAAGTCGGCATTGTGCCTTTTGTATTAAATTCGGATGCAATTTCTGTGTTTCATCGTCTGTAAGAAGGTTTAAGGTATACAGTAAACCTGAAGTGAAGCATAGAATCTAAAACAAAACTCACAGGAGAGGTTCAAATCATAGACAGTTAGAGTGTCAGTCCTCTTGTACTTAAGTCGGCATTGTGCCTTTTGTATTAAATTCGGATGCAATTAATGTGTTTCATCGTCAATAAGAAGGTCTTAGGTATACTTAAAACCTGAAGTGAAGATTGGAATCTAAAACTGGACTCACAGGAGAGGTTCCTATCACAGACAGTTAGAGTGTCAGTCCACTTGTACTTAAGTCGGCATTGTGCCTTTTGTATTAAAGTCGGATACAATTTCTATGATTCATCGGCAATAAGAATGTCCAAGGGATACAGTAAACTGGAAGTGAAGCATCGGAATCTAATACTGGACTCACAGGAGAGGTTTAAATCAAAGAAAGTTAGAGTGTCTGTCCTCTTGTACTTAGTCGGCATTGTGCAATTTGTATTAAATTCGAATGCAATTTCTGTGTTTCATCGTCAATAAGAAGGTCCAAGGTATACAGTAAACCTGAAGTGAAGCATCGGAATCAAAAACAGGACCCACAGGAGAGGTTTAAATCAAAGGAAATTTGATTGTCTGTCCTCTTGCACTTAAGTCGGCATTGTGCCTTTTGTAATAAATTCGGATGCAATTCCTGTGTTTTATCGTCATTAAGAAGGTCCAAAGGATACAGTAAACCTGAAGTGAATCATCGGAATCTAAAACTGGAATCACAGGAGACGTTCAAATCATAGAAAGTGAGAGTGTCAGTCCTCTTGTACTGAAGTCGGCATTGTGCCTTTTGTATTAAATTCGGATCCAATTTCTGCCTTTGATCATCAATAAGAAGGTCCAAGGTATACAGTAAACCTGAAGTAAAGCATCGGAATCTAAAACTCAACTCACAGGAGAGGTTCAAATCATAGAAAGTTGAAGTGTCAGTCCTCTACTACTTACGTCGGCATTGTGAATTTGTATTAAATTCGGATGCAATTTCTGTGTTTCAACGTCAATAAGAAGGTCCAAGGTATACAGTAAACCTGAAGTGAAGCATCGGAATCTAAAACTGGACTCACAGGGGAGGTTCAAATCATAGAAAGTTAGAAAGTCAGTCCTCTTATACTTAATTTCGGATGGAATTTCTGTATTTCATCGTCAATAAGAAGGTCCAAGGTATACAGTAAATCTGAAGTGAAGCTTCGGAATCTAAAACTGGACTCACAGGTGAGGTTCAAATCATAGAAAGTGAGAGTGTCAGTCTACTTGTACTTAAGTCGGCATTGTGCCTTTTGTATTAAATTCGGATGTAATATTTTTTTTTTGATAATCAAAACGAAGGTCCAAGGTATACAGTAAACCTGAAGTGAATCATCGGAATCTAAAACTCAACTCACAGGAGAGATTCAAACAATAGAAAGTTATAGTGTCAGTCCTCTTGTACTTAAGTCGGCATTGTGCCTTTTGTATTAAATTCGGATGCAATTTCTGTGTTTCATCGTCAATAAGAAGGTCCAAGGGATACAGTAAACCTGAAGTGAAGCATCGGAATCTAAAACTGGACTCACAGGAGAGGTTCAAATCATAGAAAGTTGAAGTGTCAGTCCTCTACTACTTACGTCGGCATTGTGAATTTGTATTAAATTCGGATGCAATTTCTGTGTTTCATCGTCCATACGGAGGTCCAAGTTATACAGTAAACCTGAAGTGAAGCATCGGAATCTAAAACTGGACTCAAAGGAGAGGTTTAAATCAAAGAAAATTACTGTGTCTGTTCCCTTGTACTTAAGTCGGCATTGTGCCTTTTGTATTATATTCGGATGCAATTTCTGTGTTTCATCGTCAATAAGAAGGTCCAAGGGATACAGTAAACCTGAAGTGTAGCATCGGAATCTAAAACTGGACTCACAGGAGAGGTTCAAATCAAATAAAGTTAGAGTAACTGTCCACTTGTACTTAAGTCGGCATTGTGCCTTTTGTATTAAATTCGGATGCAATTTCTGTGTTTCATCGTCAATAAGAAGGTCTTAGGTATACTGTAAACCTGAAGTGAAGCATCGGAATCTAAAACTGGACTCACAGGAGAGGTTCAAATCATAGAAAGTTAGAGTGTCAGTCCTCTTGTACTTAGGTCGGCATTGTGCCTTTTGTATTAAATTCGGATGCAATTTCTGTGTTTCATCGTCAATAAGAAGGTCCAAGCAATGCAGTAAACCTGAAGTGAAGCATCGGATACTAAAACTGGACTCACAGGAGAGGTTTAAATCAAGGAAACTTTGAGTGTTCGTCCTCATGTACTTATGTCGGCATTGTGCCTTTTGTATTAAATTCGTATGCAATTTCTGTGTTTTATCGTCATTAAGAAGGTCCAAAGGATACTTTAAACCTGAAGTGAAGCATCGGAATCTAACACTGGAATCGCAGGAGAGGTTCAAATCATTAAAAGTGAGAGTGACAGTCCTCTTGTACTTAAGTCGGCATTGTGCCTTTTGTATTAAATTCGGATGCAATTTCTGTGTTTCATCGTCAATAAGATGGTCCAAGGTATACAGTAAACCTGAAGTGAAGCATCGGAATCCAAAACTGGACTCACAGGAGAAGTTTAAATGAAAGAAATTTAGAGTGCTGTCCTCTTGTACTTATGTCGGCATTATGAATTTTGTATCAAATTCGGATGCAATTTCTGTGTATCATCGTCAATAAGATGGTCCAAGGGATACAGTAAACCGGAAGTGAAGCATCGGAATCCAAAACTGGACTCACAGGAGTGGTTTAAATCAAAGGAAGTTAGAGTGTCTGTCCTCTTGTACTTAAGTCGGCATTGTGCCTTTTGTATTAAATTCGGATGCAATTTCTGTGTTTCATCGTCAATAAGAAAGTCCAAGGTATACAGTAAACCTGAAGTGAAGCATCGGAATCAAAAACAGGACTCACAGGAGAGGTTTAAATCAAAGGAAATTTGAGTGTCTGTCCTCTTGCACTTAAGTCGGTATTGTGCCTTTTGTAATAAATTCGGATGCAATTTCTGTGTTTCATCGTCAATAAGAAGGTCCAAGCAATACAGTAAACCTGAAGTGAAACATCGGAATCTAAAACTGGACTCACAGGAGAGGTTTAAATCAAAGAAACTTAGAGTGTCCGTCCTCTTGTAGTAAAGTCGGCATAGTGCCTTTTGTATTAAATTCGGATGCAATTTCTGTGTTTTATCGTCATTAAGAAGGTCCAAAGGATACAGTAAACCTGAAGTGAAGCATCGGAATCTAAAATTGGACTCACAGGAGAGGTTCAAATCATAGAAAGTTAAAGTGTCAGTCCTCTACAACTTACGTCGGCATTGTGCCTTTTCTATTAAATTCGGATGCAATTTCTGTGTTTCATCGTCAATAAGATGGTCCAAGGGATACAGTAAACCTGAGGTGAAGCATCGGAATCTAAAACTGGCCTCACAGGAGCGGTTTAAATCAAAGAAAGTTAGAGTGTCTGTCCTCTTGTACTGAAGTCGGCATTGTGCCTTTTGTATTAAGTTCGGATGCAATTTCTGTGTTTCATCGTCAATAAGATGGTCCAAGGTATACAGTAAACCTGAAGTGAAGCATCGGAATCTACAACTGGACTCACAGGAGAGGTTCAAATTATAGAAAGTTAGAGTGTCAGTCCTCTTGTACTTAAGACGGCATTGTGCCTTTTGTATTAATTCCGGATGCAATTTCTGTGTTTCATCGTCAATAAGAAGGTCCAAGGGATACAGTAAACCTGAAGTGAACCATCGGAATGTAATACTGGACTCACAGGAGAGGTTCAAAACATAGAAAGTGAGAGTGTCAGTCCTCTTGTACTTGAGTCGGCATTGTGCCTTTTGTATTAAATTCGAATGTAATTTCTGTTTTTGATCATCAAAAAGAAGGTCCAAGGTATACAGTAAACCTGATGTGAATCATCGGAATCTGAAACTCAACTCACAGGAGAGGTTCAAATCATAGAATGTTATAGTGTTAGTCCTCATGTACTTATGTCGGCATTGTGCCTTTTGTATTAAATTCGGATGCAATTTCTGTGTTTCATCGTCAATAAGAAGGTCGAAGGGATACAGTAAACCTGAAGTGAAGCATCGGAATCCAAAACTGGACTCACAGGAGAAGTTTAAATGAAAGAAATTTAGAGTGCTGTCCTCTTGTACTTATGTCGGCATTATGAATTTTGTATCAAATTCGGATGTAATTTCTGTGTATCATCGTCAATAAGATGGTCCAAGGGATACAGTAAACCGGAAGTGAAGCATCGGAATCCAAAACTGGACTCACAGGAGTGGTTTAAATCAAAGGAAGTTAGAGTGTCTGTCCTCTTGTACTTAAGTCGGCATTGTGCCTTTTGTATTAAATTCGGATGCAATTTCTGTGTTTCATCGTCAATAAGAAAGTCCAAGGTATACAGTAAACCTGAAGTGAAGCATCGGAATCAAAAACAGGACTCACAGGAGAGGTTTAAATCAAAGGAAATATGAGTGTCTGTCCTCTTGCACTTAAGTCGGCATTGTGCCTTTTGTAATAAATTCGGATGCAATTTCTGTGTTTCATCGTCAATAAGAAGGTCCAAGCAATACAGTAAACCTGAAGTGAAACATCGGAATCTAAAACTGGACTCACAGGAGAGGTATAAATCAAAGAAACTTAGAGTGTCCGTCCTCTTGTAGTAAAGTCGGCATAGTGCCTTTTGTATTAAATTCGGATGCAATTTCTGTGTTTTATCGTCATTAAGAAGGTCCAAAGTATTTAGTAAACCTGAAGTGAATCATCGGAATCTAAAACTGGAATCACAGGAGAGGTTCAAATCATAGAAAGTGAGAGTGTCAGTCCTCTTGTACTGAAGTCGGCATTGTGCCTTTTGTATTAAATTCGGATCCAATTTCTGCTTTTGATCATCAATAAGAAGGTCCAAGGTATACAGTAAACCTGAAGTGAAGCATCGGAATCTAAAACTCAACTCACAGGAGAGGTTCAAATCATAGAAAGTTATAGTGTCAGTCCTCTTGTACTTAAGTCGGCATTGTGCCTTTTGTATTAAATTCGGATGCAATTTCTGTGTTTCAACGTCAATAAGAAGGTCCAAGGTATGCAGTAAACCTGAAGTGAAGCATCGGAATCTAAAACTGGACTCACAGGGGAGGTTCAAATCATAGAAAGTTAGAGTGTCAGTCCTCTTATACTTAATTTCGGATGGAATTTCTGTATTTCATCGTCAATAAGAAGGTCCAAGGTATACAGTAAATCTGAAGTGAAGCATCGGAATCTAAAACTGGACTCACAGGTGAGGTTCAAATCATAGAAAGTGAGAGTGTCAGTCTACTTGTACTTAAGTCGGCATTGTGCCTTTTGTATTAAATTCGGATGTAATATCTGTGTTTGATAATCAAAACGAAGGTCCAAGGTATACAGTAAACCTGAAGTGAATCATCGGAATCTAAAACTCAACTCACAGGAGAGGTTCAAACAATAGAAAGTTCTAGTGTCAGTCCTCTTGTACTTAAGTCGGCATTGTGCCTTTTGTATTAAATTCGGATGCAATTTCTGTGTTTCATCGTCAATAAGAAGGTCCAAGGGATACAGTAAACCCGAAGTTAAGCATCGGAATCTAAAACTGGACTCACAGGAGAGGTTCAAATCATAGAAAGTTGAAGTGTCAGTCCTCTACTACTTACGTCGGCATTGTGAATTTGTATTAAATTCGGATGCAATTTCTGTGTTTCATCGTCCATAAGGAGGTCCAAGTTATACAGTAAACCTGAAGTGAAGCATCGGAATCTAAAACTGGACTCAAAGGAGAGGTTTAAATCAAAGAAAATTACTGTGTCTGTTCCCTTGTACTTAAGTCGGCATTGTGCCTTTTGTATTATATTCGGATGCAATTTCTGTGTTTCATCGTCAATAAGAAGGTCCAAGGGATACAGTAAACCTGAAGTGAAGCATCGGAATCTAAAACTGGACTCACAGGAGAGGTTCAAATCAAATAAAGTTAGAGAGTCTGTCCACTTGTACTTAAGTCGGCATTGTGCCTTTTGTATTAAATTCGGATGCAATTTCTGTGTTTCATCGTCAATAAGAAGGTCTTAGGTATACTGTAAACCTGAAGTGAAGCATCGGAATCTAAAACTGGACTCACAGGAGAGGTTCAAATCATAGAAAGTTAGAGTGTCAGTCCTTTTGTACTTAGGTCGGCATTGTGCCTTTTGTATTAAATTCGGATGCAATTTCTGTGTTTCATCGTCAATAAGAAGGTCCAAGCAATGCAGTAAACCTGAAGTGAAGCAACGGGTACTAAAACTGGACTCACAGGAGAGGTTTAAATCAAAGAAACTTAGAGTGTCCGTCCTCTTGTACTTATGTCGGCATTGTGCCTTTTGTATTAAATTCGTATGCAATTTCTGTGTTTTATCGTCATTAAGAAGGTCCAAAGGATCCAGTAAACCTGAAGTGAAGCATCGGAATCTAACACTGGAATCACAGGAGAGGTTCAAATCATAGAAAGTGAGAGTGTCAGTCCTCTTGTACTTAAGTCGGCATTGTGCCTTTTGTATTATATTCGGATCCAGTTTCTGCATTTGATCATCAATAAGGAGGTCCAAGGTATACAGTAAACCTGAAGTGAAGCATCGGAATCTAAAACTCAACTCACAGGAGAGGTTCAAATCATAGAAATTTATAGCGTCAGTCCTCTTGTACTTAAGTCAGCATTGTGCTTTTGTATTAAATTCGGATGCAATTTCTGTGTTTCAACGACAATAAGAAGGTCCAAGGTATACTGTAATCCTGAAGTGAAGCATTGAAATCTAAAACTGGACTCACAGGAGAGGTTCAAATCATAGAAAATTAAAATGTCAGTCCTCTTATACTTAAGTCTGCATTGTGCCTTTTGTATTAATTTCGGATGCAATTTCTGTATTTCATCGTCAATAAGAAGGTCCAAGGTATACAGTAAACCTGAAGCGAAGCTTCGGAATCTAAAACTGGACTCACAGGAGAGGTTCAAATCATAGGAAGTTAGAGTAACAGTCCTCTTGTACTTAAGACGGCATTGTGCCTTTTGTATTAAATTCGGATGCAATTTCTGTGTTTCATCGTCAATACGAAGGTCCAAGGTATACAGTAAACCTTAAGTGAAGCTTCGGAATCTAAAACTGGACTCACAGGAGAGGTTTAAATCAAAGGAAGTTAGAGTGTCTGTCCTCTTGTACTTAAGTCGGCATTGTGCCTTTTGTATTAAAATCGGATGGAATTTCTGTGTTTCATCGTCAATAAGAAAGTCCAAGGTATACAGTAAACCTGAAGTGAAGCATCGGAATCTAAAACAGGTCTCACAGGAGAGGTTCAAATCAAAGGAAATTAGAGTGTCCGTCCTCTTGCACTTATGTCGGCATTGTGCCTTTTGTAATAATATCGGATGCAATTTCTGTGTTTCATCGTCAATAAGAAGGTCCAAGCTATACAGTAAACCTGACGTGAAGCATCGGAATCTAAAACTGGACTCACAGGAGAGGTTCAAATCATAGAAAGTCAGAGTGTCAGTCCTCTTGTACATGAGTCTGCATTGTGCCTTTTGTATTAAATTCGGATGCAATTTCTGTGTTTCATCGTCAATAGGATGGTCCAAGGTATACAGTAAACCTGAAGTGAAGCATCGGAATCTAAAACTGGACTCACAGGAGAGGTTCAAATCATAGAAAGTTAAAGTGTCAGTCCTCTACAACTTACGTCGGCATTGTGCCTTTTCTATTAAATTCGGATGCAATTTCTGTGTTTCATCGTCAATAAGATGGTCCAAGGGATACAGTAATCCTGAGGTGAAGCATCGGAATCTAAAACTGGCCTCACAGGAGAGGTTTAAATCAAAGAAAGTTAGAGTGTCTGTCCTCTTGTACTGAAGTCGGCATTGTGCCTTTTGTATTAAGTTCGGATGCAATTTCTGTGTTTCATCGTCAATAAGATGGTCCAAGGTATACAGTAAACCTGAAGTGAAGCATCGGAATCTACAACTGGACTCACAGGAGAGGTTCAAATTATAGAAAGTTAGAGTGTCAGTCCTCTTGTACTTAAGTCGGCATTGTGCCTTTTTTATTAATTCCGGATGCAATTTCTGTGTTTCATCGTCAATAAGAAGGTCCAAGGGATACAGTAAACCTGAAGAGAAAGCATCGGAATCTAAAACTGGACTCACAGGAGAGGTTCAAATCATAGAAAGTTGAACTGTCAGTCCTCTACTACTTACGTCGGCATTGTCCCTTTTGTATTAAATTCGGATGCAATTTCTGTGTTTCATCGTCAGTAAGAAGGTCCAAGGTATACAGTAAACCTGAAGTGAAGCATCGGAATCTAAAACTGGACTCACAGGAGAGATTTAAATCAAAGAAAGTTAGAGTGTCTGTTCTCTTGTACTTAAGTCGGCATTGTGCCTTTTGTATTAAATTCGGATGCAATTTCTGTGTTTCATCGTCAATAAGAAGGTCCAAGGGATACAGTAAACCTGAAGTGAAGCATCGGAATCTAAAACTGGACTCACAGGAGAGGTTTAAATCAAATAAAGTTAGAGTGTCTGTCCTCTTGTACTTAAGTCGGCATTGTGCCTTTTGTATTAAATTCGGATGCAATTTCTGTGTTTCATCGTCAATAAGACGGTTTAAGGTATACAGTAAACCTGAAGTGAAGCATCGAAACTAAAACTGGACTCACAGGAGAGGTTCAAATCATAGAAAGTTAGAGTGTCAGTCCTCTTGTACTTAAGTCGGCATTGTGCATTTTGTATTAAATTCTAATGCAATTTCTGTGTTTCATCGTCAATAAGAAGGTCTTAGGAATACTGTAAACCTGAAGTGAAGATTGGAATCTAAAACTGGACTCACAGGAGAGGTTCCAATCATAGACAGTTAGAGTGTCAGTCCTCTTGTACTTAAGTCGGCATTGTGCCTCTTGTATTAAAGTCGGATGCAATTTCCATGATTCATCGTCAATAAGAAGGTCCAAGGGATACAGTAAACCGGAAGTGAAGCATCGGAATCTAAAACTCAACTCACAGGAGACGTTTAAATCATAGAAAGTTATAGTGTCAGTCCTCTTGTACTTAAGTCGGCATTGTGCCTTTTGTATTTAATTCGGATGCAATTTCTGTGTTTCAACGTCAATAAGAAGGTCCAAGGTATACAGTAAACCTGAAGTGAAGCATCGGAATCTAAAACTGGACTCACAGGAGAGATTTAAATCAAAGAAAGTTAGAGTGTCTGTTCTCTTGTACTTAAGTCGGCATTGTGCCTTTTGTATAAAATTCGGATGCTATTTCTGTGTTTCAACGTCAATAAGAAGGTCCAAGGTATACAGTAAACCTGAAGTGAAGCATCGGAATCTGAAACTGGACTTACAGGAAAGGTCCAAATCATAGAAAGTCAGAGAGTCAGTCCTCTTATACTTAAGTCTGCATTGTGCCTTTTGTATTAATTTCGGATGGAATTTCTGTATTTCATCGTCAATAAGAAGGTCCAAGGTATACAGTAAATCTGAAGTGAAGCTTTGGAATCTAAAACTGGACTCACAGGAGAGGTTCAAATCATAGAAAGTTGAAGTGTCAGTCCTCTGCTACTTACGTCGGCATTGTGCCTTTTGTATTAAATTCGGATGCAATTTCTGTGTTTCATCGCCAATACGAAGGTCCAAGGTATACAGTAAACCTGAAGTGAAGCATCGGAATCTAAAACAGGACTCTTAGGAGAGGTTTCAATCAAAGAAATTTAAAGTGTCTGTCCTCTTGTACTTAAGTCGGCATTGTGCCTTTTGTATTAAATTCGGATGCAATTTCTGTGTTTCATCGTCAATAAGATGGTCCAAGGGATACAGTAAACCTGAAGTGAAGCATCGGAATCTAAAACTGGACTCACAGGAGAGGTTTAAAACAAAGATAGTTAGACTGTCTGTCCTCTTGTACTTAAGTCGGCATTGTGGCTTTTGTATTAAATTCGGATGCAATTTCTGTGTTTCATCGTCTGTAAGAAGGTTTAAGGTATACAGTAAACCTGAAGTGAAGCATCGGAATCTAAAACTAAACTCACAGGAGAGGTTCAAATCATAGACAGTTAGAGTGTCAGTCCTCTTGTACTTAAGTCGGCATTGTGCCTTTTGTATTAAATTCGGATGCAATTAATGTGTTTCATCGTCAATAAGAAGGTCTTAGGTATACTTTAAACATGAAGTGAAGATTGGAATCTAAAACTGGACTCACAGGAGAGGTTCCAATCATAGACAGTTAGAGTGTCAGTCCACTTGTACTTAAGTCGGCATTGTGCCTTTTGTATTAAAGTCGGATGCAATTTCTATGATTCATCGGAAATTAAGAATGTCCAAGGGATAAAGTAAACTGGAAGTGAAGCATCGGAATTTAATACTGGACTCACAGGAGAGGTTTAAATCAAAGAAAGTTAGAGTGTCTGTCCTCTTGTACTTAGTCGGCATTGTGCTATTTGTATTAAATTCGAATGCAATTTCTGTGTTTCATCGTCAATAAGAAGGTCCAAGGTATACAGTAAACCTGAAGTGAAGCAACGGAATCTGAAACTGGACCCATTGGAGAAGTTCAAATCATAGAAAGTTAGAGTGTCAGTCCTCTTGTACTTAAGTCGACATTATGCATTTTGTATTAAATTCGGATGCAATTTCTGTGTTTCATCGTCAACAAGGTGGTCTTAGGTATACTGTAAACCTGAAGTGAAGCATCGGAATCTAAAACTGGACTCACAGGGGAGGTTCAAATCATAGAAAGTCACAGTGTGAGTCCTCTTATACTTAATTTCGGATGGAATTTCTGTATTTCATCGTCAATAAGAGGGTCCAAGGTATACAGTAAATCTGAAGTGAAGCTTCGGAATCTAAAACTGGACTCACAGGTGAGGTTCAAATCAAAGAAAGTGAGAGTGTCTGTCTACTTGTACTTAAGTCGGCATTGTGCCTTTTGTATTAAATTCGGATGTAATATCTGTGTTTGATAATCAAAACGAAGGTCCAAGGTATACAGTAAACCTGAAGTGAATCATCGGAATCTAAAACTCAACTCACAGGAGAGGTTCAAACAATAGAAAGTTATAGTGTCAGTCCTCTTGTACTTAAGTCGGCATTGTGCCTTTTGTATTAAATTCGGATGCAATTTCTGTGTTTCATCGTCAATAAGAAGGTCCAAGGGATACAGTAAACCTGAAGTGAAGCATCGGAATCTAAAACTGGACTCACAGGAGAGGTTCAAATCATAAAAAGTTGAAGTGTCAGTCCTCTACTACTTACGTCGGCATTGTGAATTTGTATTAAATTCGGATGCAATTTCTGTGTTTCATCGTCAATAAGAAGGTCCAAGGGATACAGTAAACCTGAAGTGAAGCATCGGAATCTAAAACTGGACTCACAGGTGAGGTTTAAATCAAATAAAGTTAGAGTGTCTGTTCTCTTGTACTTAAGTCGGCATTCTGCCTTTTGTATTAAATTCGGATGCAATTTCTGTGTTTCATCGTCAATAAGAAGGATTAAGATATACAGTAAACCTGAAGTGAAGCATCGGAAACTAAAACTGGACTCACAGGAGAGGTTCAAATCATACAAAGTTAGAGTGTCAGTCTTCTTGTACTTAAGTCGGCTTTGTGCCTTTTGTATTAAATTCGAATGCAATTTCTGTGTTTCATCGTCAATAAGAAGGTCTTAGGTATACTGTAAACCGGAAGTGATGCATCGGAATCTAAAACTCAACTCACAGGAGACGTTCAAATCGTAGAAAGTTATAGTGTCAGTCCTCTTGTACTTAAGTCGGCATTGTGCCTTTTGTATTAAATTCGGATGCAATTTCTGTGTTTCAACGTCAATAAGAAGGTCCAAGGTATACAGTAAACCTGAAGTGAAACATCGGAATCTAAAACTGGACTTACAGGAGAGGTCCAAATCATAGAAAGTCAGAGAGTCAGTCCTCTTATACCTAAGTCTGCATTGTGAATTTTGTATTAATTTCGGATGGAATTTCTGTATTTCATCGTCAATAAGAAGGTCCAAGGTATACAGTAAATCTGAAGTGAAGCTTCGGAATCTAAATCTGGACTCACAGGAGAGGTTCAAATCATAGAAAGTGAGAGTGTCAGTCCACTTGTACTTAAGTCGGCATTGTGGTTTTGTATTAAATTCGGATGTAATTTCTGTGTTTGATCGTCTAAAAGAAGGTCCAAGGTATACAGTAAACCTAAAGTGAAGCATCGGAATCTAAAACTGGACTCACAGGAGAGGTTCAAATCATAGAAAGTTGAAGTGTCACTCCTCTGCTACTTTCGTCGGCATTGTGCCTTTTGTATTAAATTCGGATGCACTTTCTGTGTTTCATCGCCAATACGAAGGTCCAAGGTATACAGTAAACCTGAAGTGAAGCATCGGAATCTAAAACAGGACTCACACGAGAGGTTTAAATCAAAGAAAGTTAAAGTGTCTGTCCTCTTGTACTTAAGTCGGCACTGTGCCTTTTGTATTAAATTCGGATGCAATTTCTGTGTTTCTTCGTCAATAAGAAGATCCAAGGGATACAGTAAACCTGAAGTGAAGCATCGGAATCTAAAACTGGACTCACAGGAGAGGTTTAAAGCAAAGATAGTTAGAGTGTCTGTACTCCTGTACTTAAGTCGGCATTGTTCCTTTTGTATTAAATTCGGATGCAATTTCTGTGTTTCATCGTCTGTAAGAAGGTTTAAGGTATACAGTAAACCTGAAGTGAAGCATCGGAATCTAAAACTAAACTCACAGGAGGGGTTCAAATCATAGACAGTTAGAGTGTCAGTCCACTTGTACTTAAGTCGGCATTGTGCCTTTTGTATTAAAGTCGGATGCAATTTCTATGATTCATCGGCAATAAGAATGTCCAAGGGATACAGTAAAATGGAAGTGAAGCATCGGAATCTAATACTGGACTCACAGGAGAGGTTTAAATCAAAGAAAGTTAGAGTGTCTGTCCTCTTGTACTTAGTCGGCATTGTGCGATTTGTATTAAATTCGAATGCAATTTCTGTGTTTCATCGTCAATAAGAAGGTCCAAGGTATACAGTAAACCTGAAGTGAAGCAACGGAATCTGAAACTGGACCCATTGGAGAAGTTCAAATCATAGAAAGTTAGAGTGTCAGTCCTCTTGTACTTAAGTCGACATTACGCATTTTGTATTAAATTCGGATGCACTTTCTGTGTTTCATCGTCAATAAGGTGGTCTTAGGTATACTGTAAACCTGAAGTGAAGCATCGGAATCTAAAACTGGACTCACAGGAGAGGTTTAAATCAAAGAAAGTTAGAGTGTCTGTTTTATTGTACTTAAGTCGGCATTGTGCCTTTTGTATTAAATTCGGATGCAATTACTGTGTTTCATCGTCAATAAGAAGGTCCAAGGGATACAGTAAACCTGAAGTGAAGCATCGGAATCTAAAACTGGACTCACAGGAGAGGTTTAAATCAAAGGAAGTTAGAGTGTCTGTCCTCTTGTACTTAAGTTGGCATTGTGCCTTTTGTATTAAATTCGGATGCAATTTCTGTGTTTCATCGTCAATAAGAAAGTCCAAGGTATACAGTAAACCTGAAGTGAAGCATCGGAATCAAAAACAGGACTCACAGGAGAGGTTTAAATCAAAGGAAATTTGAGTGTCTGTCCTCTTGCACTTAAGTCGGCATTGTGCCTTTTGTAATAAATTCGGATGCAATTTCTGTGTTTCATCGTCAATAAGAAGGTCCAAGCAATACAGTAAACCTGAAGTGAAACATCGGAATCTAAAACTGGACTCACAGGAGAGGTTTAAATCAAAGAAACTTAGAGTGTCCGTCCTCTTGTACTAAAGTCGGCATAGTGCCTTTTGTATTAAATTCGGATGCAATTTCTGTGTTCTATCGTCATTAAGAAGGTCCAAAGGGTACAGTAAACCTGAAGTGAATCATCGGAATCTAAAACTGGAATCACAGGAGAGGTTCAAATCATAGAAAGTGAGAGTGTCAGTCCTCTTGTAGTGAAGTCGGCATTGTGCCTTTTGTATTAAATTCGGATCCAATTTCTGCCTTTGAACATCAATATGAAGGTCCAAGGTATACAGTAAACCTGAAGTGAAGCATCGGAATCTAAAACTCAACTCACAGGAGAGGTTCAAATCATAGAAAGTTATAGTGTCAGTCCTCTTGTACTTAAGTCGGCATTGTGCCTTTTGTATTAAATTCGGATGCAATTTCTGTGTTTCAACGTCAATAAGAAGGTCCAAGGTATACAGTAAACCTGAAGTGAAGCATCGGAATCTAAAACTGGACTCACAGGGGAGGTTCAAATCATAGAAAGTTAGAGTGTCAGTCCTCTTATACTTTATTTCGGATGGAATTTCTGTATTTCATCGTCAATAAGAAGGTCCAAGGTATACAGTAAATCTGAAGTGAAGCTTCGGAATCTAAAACTGGACTCACAGGTGAGGTTCAAATAATAGAATGTGAGAGTGTCAGTCTACTTGTACTTAAGTCGGCATTGTGCTTTTGTATCAAATTCGGATGTAATATCTGTGTTTGATATTCAAAACGAAGGGACAAGGTATATAGTAAAAATGAAGTGAATCATCGGAATCTAAAACTCAACTCACAGGAGAGGTTCAAACAATAGAAAGTTATAGTGTCAGTCCTCTTGTACTTAAGTCGGTATTGTGCCTTTTGTATTAAATTCGGATGCAATTTCTGTGTTTCATCGTCAATAAGAAGGTCCAAGTGATACAGTAAACCTGAAGTGAAGCATCGGAATCTAATACTGGACTCACAGGAGAGGTTCAAATCATTGAAAGTTGAAGTGTCAGTCCTCTACTACTTACGTCGGCATTGTGAATTTGTATTAAATTCGGATGCAATTTCTGTGTTTCATCGTCAATAAGAAGGTCCAAGGTATACGGTAAACCTGAAGTGAAGCATCGGAATCTAAAACTGGACTCACAGGAGAGGTTTAAATCAAAGAAAGTTAGAGTGTCTGTTATCTTGTACTTAAGTCTTCATTGTGCCTTTTGTATTAAATTCGGATGCAATTTCTGTGTTTCATCGTCAATAAGAAGGTTTAAGGTATACAGTAAACCTGAAGTGAAGCATCGGAAACTAAAACTGGACTCACAGGAGTGGTTCAAATCATAGAAAGTTAGAGTGTCGGTCCTCTTGTACTTAAGTCGGCATTGTGCCTTTTGTATTAAATTAGGATGCAATGTCTGTGTTTCATCGTCAATAAGAAGGTCTTAGGTATACTGTAAACCTGAAATGAAGCATCGTTATCTTATACTGGACTCACAGGAGAGGTTTAAATCATAGAAAGTTAGAGTGTCTGTCCTCTTGCACTTAGTCGGCATTGTGCCATATGTATTAAATTCGAATGCAATTGCTGTGTTTCATCGTCAATAAGAAGGTCCAAGGTATACAGTAAACCTGAAGTAAAGCATCGAAATCTGAAACTGGACTCATAGGAGAAGTTCAAATCATAGAGATTTAGAGTGTCACTCCTCTTGTACTTAAGTCGACATTATGCATTTTATATTTAATTCGGATGCAATTTCTGTGTTTCAACATCAAGAAGAAGGTCCAAATTATACAGTAAAATTGAAGTGAAGCATCGGAATCTTAAACTGGACTCACAGGAGAGGTTCAAATCACAGAAAGTTAGAGTGTCAGTCCTCTTATACTTAAGTCTGCATTGTGCCTTTTGTATTAATTTCGGATGCAATTTCTGTATTTCATCGTCAATAAGAAGGTCCAAGGTATACAGTAAATCTGAAGTGAAGCTTCGGAATCTAAAACTGGACTCACAGGAGAGGTTCAAATCATCGGAAGTTAGAGTGTCAGACCTCTTGTACTTAAGACGGCATTGTGCATTTTGTATTAAATTCGGATGCAATTTCTGTGTTTCATCGTCAATAAGAAGGTCCAAGGTACACAGTAAACCTGAAGTGAAGCATCGGAATCTAAAACTGGACTCACAGGAGAGGTTTAAATCAAAGGAAATTTGAGTGTCTGTCCTCTTGCACTTAAGTCGGCATTGTGCCTCTTGTAATAAATTCGGATGCAATTTCTGTGTTTCATCGTCAATAAGAAGGACCAAGGTATACAGTAAACCCGAAGTGAAGCATCGGAATCTGAAACTGGACTCACAGCAGAAGTTCAAATCATAGAAATTTAGAGTTTCAGTCCTCTTGTACTTAAGTCGACATTATGCATTTTGTATTAAATTCGGATGCAATTTCTGTGTTTCATCGTCAATAAGAAGGTCTTAGGTATACTGTAAACCTGAAGTGAAGATTGGAATTTAAAACTGGACTCACAGGAGAAGTTCCAATCATAGACAGTTAGAGTGTCAGTCCTCTTGTACTTAAGTCGGCATTGTGCCTTTCGTATTAAAGACGGATGCAATTTCTATGATTCATCGTCTATAAGAAGGTCCAAGTGATACAGTAAACCGGAAGTGAAGCATCGGAATCTAATACTGGACTCACCGGAAAGGTTTAAAACATAGAAAGTTAGAGTGTCTGTCCTCTTGCACTTAGTCGGCATTGTGCCATATGTATTAAATTCGAATGCAATTTCTGTGTTTCATCGTCAATAAGAAGGTCCAAGGTATACAGTAAACCTGAAGTGAAGCATCGGAATCTGAAACTGCACTCATAGGAGAAGTTCAAATCGTAGAAATTTAGAGTGTCGGTCCTCTTGTACTTAAATCGACATTATGCATTATGTATTAAATTCGGATGCAATTTCTGTGTTTCATCGTCAATAAGAAGGTCTTAGGTATACTGTAAACCTGAAGTGAACCATCGGAATCTAAAACTGGACTCACAGGAGAGGTTCAAATCATAGAAAGTTAGAGTGTCAGTCCTCTTGTACTTAGGTCGGCATTGTGCCTTTTGTATTAAATTCGGATGCAATTTCTGTGTTTCATCGTCAATAAGAAGGTCCAAGCAATACAGTAAACCTGAAGTGAAGCATCGGATACTAAAACTGGACTCACGGGAGAGGTTTAAATCAAAGAAACTTAGAGTGTCCGTCCTCTTGTACTTAAGTCGGCATTGTGCCTTTTGTATTATATCTGGATGCAATTTCTGTGTTTTATCGTCATTAAGAATGTCGGAATTATACAGTAAACCTGAAGTGAAGCATCGGAATCTAAAACTGGAATCACAGGAGAGGTTCAAATCATAGAAAGTGAGAGAGTCAGTCCTCTTGTACTTAAGTCGGCATTATGCCTTTTGTATTAAATTCGGATCCAGTGTCCGCGTTTGATCATCAATAAGAAGGTCCAAGGTATACAGTAAACCTGAAGTGAAGCATCGGAATCTAAAACTCAACTCACAGGAGAGGTTCAAATTATAGAAATTTATAGTGTCAGTCCTCTTGTACTTAAGTCGGCATTGTGCCTTTTGTATTAAATTCGGATGCAATTTCTGTGTTTCAACGACAATAAGAAGGTCCAAGTTATACAGTAAACCTGAAGTGAAGCATCGGAATCTAAAACTGGACTCACAGGAGAGGTTCAAATCATAGAAAGTTAGAGTACCAGTCCTCTTATACGTAAGTCTGCATTGTGCCTTTTGTATTAATCTCGGATGCAATTTCTGTATTTCATCGTCAATAAGAAGGTCCAAGGTATACAGTAAATCTGAAGTGAAGCTTCGGAATCTAAAACTGGACTCACAGGAGAGGTTCAAATCATAGGAAGTTAGAGTGTCAGACCTCTTGTACTTAAGACGGCATTGTGCCTTTTGTATTAAATTCGGATGCAATTTCTGTGTTTCATCGTCAATAAGAAGGTCCAAGGTATACAGTAAACCTGAAGTGAAGCATCGGAATCTAAAACTGGACTCACAGGAGAGGTTCAAATCACAGGAAGTCAGAGTGTCAGTCGTCTTGTACATATGTCTGCATTGTGCCTTTTGTCTTAAATTCGGATGCAATTTCTGTGTTTCATCGTCAATAAGATGGTTTAAGGTATACAGTAAACCTGAAGTGAAGCATCGGAATCTAAAACTGGACTCACAGGAGAGGTTGAAATCATAGAAAGTTGAAGTGTCAGTCCTCCACTACTTACGTCGGCATTGTGCCTTTTGTATTAAATTCGGATGCCATTTCTGTGTTTCATCGTCAATAAGATGGTCCAAGGGATACAGTAAACCTGAAGTGAAGCATCGGAATCTAAAACTGGCCTCACAGGAGAGGTTTAAATCAAAGAAAGTTAGAGTGTCTGTCCTCTTGTACTTAAGTCGGCATTGTGCCTTTTGTATTAAATTCGGATGCAATTTCTGTGTTTCATTGTCAATAAGATGGTCCAAGGTATACAGTAAACCAGAAGTGAAGCATCGGAAACTAAAACTTGACTCACAGGAGTGGTTCAAATCATAGAAGGTAAGAGTGTCGGTCCTCTTGTACTTAAGTCGGCATTGTGCCTTTTGTATTAAATTCGGATGCAATGTCTGTGTTTCATCGTCAATAAGAAGGTCTTAGGTATACTGTAAACCTGAAGTGAAGCATCGTTATCTAATACTGGACTCACAGGAGAGGTTTAAATCATAGAAAGTTAGAGTGTCTGTCCTCTTGCACTTAAGTCGGCATTGTGCCTCTTGTAATAAATTCGGATGTAATTTCTGTGTTTCATCGCCAATAAGAAGGTCCAAGTTATACAGTAAACCCAAAATGAAGCATCGGAATCTGAAACTGGACTCATAGCAGAAGTTCAAATCATAGAAATTTATAGTGTCAGTCCTCTTGTACTTAAGTCGACATTATGCATTTTGTGTTAAATTCGGATGCAATTTCTGTGTTTCATCGTCAATAAGAAGGTCTTAGGTATACTGTAAACCTGAAGTGAACCATCGGAATCTAAAACTGGACTCACAGGAGATGTTCAAATCATAGAAAGTTAGAGTGTCAGTTCTCTTGTACTTAGGTCGGCATTGTGCCTTTTGTATTAAATTCGGATGCAATTTCTGTGTTTCATCGTCAATAAGAAGGTCCAAGCAATACAGTAAACCTGAAGTGAAGCATCGGAATCAAAAACTGGACTCACAGGAGAGGTTCAAATCATAGAAAGTGAGAGTGTCAGTCGTCTTGTACATAAGTCTGCAATTTGCCTTTTGTATTAAATTCGGATGCAATTTCTGTGTTTCATCGTCAATAAGAAGGTCTGAGGTATACTGTAAACCTGAAGTGAACCATCGGAATCTAAAACTGGACTCACAGGAGAGATTCAAATCATAGAAAGTTAGAGTGTCAGTCCTCTTGTACTTAGGTCGGCATTGTGCCTTTTGTATTAAATTCGGATGCAATTTCTGTGTTTCATCGTCAATAGGAAGGTCCAAGCAATACAGTAAACCTGAAGTGAAGCATCGGATACTAAAACTGGACTCACGGGAGAGGTTTAAATCAAAGAAACTTAGAGTGTCCGTCCTCTTGTACTTAAGTCGGCATAATGCCTTTTGTATTAAATCCGCATGCAATTTCTGTGTTTTATCGTCATTAAGAATGTCCGAATTATACAGTAAACCTGAAGTGAAGCATCGGAATCTAAAACTGGAATCACAGGAGAGGTTCAAATCATAGAAAGTGTGAGAGTCAGTCCTCTTGTACTTAAGTCGGCATTATGCCTTTTGTATTAAATTCGGATCCAGTGTCTGCGTTTGATCATCAATAAGAAGGTCCAAGGTATACAGTAAACTTGAAGTGAAGCATCGGAATCTAAAACTGGACTCACAGGAGAGGTTGAAATCATAGAAAGTTGAAGTGTCAGTCCTCCACTACTTACGTCGGCATTGTGCCTTTTGTATTAAATTCGGATGCCATTTATGTGTTTCATCGTCAATAAGATGGTCCAAGGGATACAGTAAACCTGAAGTGATGCATCGGAATCTAAAACTGGCCTCACAGGAGAGGTTTAAATCAAAGAAAGTTAGAGTGTCAGTCCTTTTTTACTTAAGTCGGCATTGTGCATTTTGTATTAATTTCGGTTGCAATTTCTGTGTTTCATCGTCAATAAGAAGGTCCAAGGGATACAGTAAACCTGAAGTGAAGCATCGGAATGTAAAACTGGACTCACAGGAGAGGTTCAAAGCATACAAAGTGAGAGTGTCAGTCCTCTTGTACTTAAGTCGGCATTGTGCCTTTTGTATTAAATTCGAGTGTAATTTCTGTTTTTGATCATCAAAAAGAAAGTCCAAGGTATACGGTAAACCTGATGTGAATCATCGGAATCTAAAACTCAACTCGCAGGAGAGGTTCAAATCATAGAAAGTTATAGTGTTAGTCCTCTTGTACTTATGTCGGCATTGTGCCTTTTGTATTCAATTCGAATGTAATTTCTGTTTTTGATCATCAAAAAGAAGGTCCAAGGTATACAGTAAACCTGATGTGAAGCATCGGAATCCAAAACTGGACTCACAGGAGAAGTTTAAATCAAAGAAATTTAGAGTGTCTGTCCTCTTGTACTTATGTCGGCATTATGCTTTTTGTATTAAATTCGGATGCAATTTCTGTGTTTCATCGTCAATAAGGTGGTCTTAGGTATACTGTAAACCTGAAGTGAAGCATCGGAATCTAAAACTGGGCTCACAGGAGAGGTTCCAATCATAGAAAGTTAGAGTGTCAGTCCTCTTTTACTTAAGTCGGCATTGTGCCTTTTGTTTTAAATTCGGATGCAATTTCTGTGTTTCATCGTCAATAAGGTGGTCTTAGGTATACTGTAAACCTGAAGTGAAGCATCGGAATCTAAAACTGGACTCACAGGAGAGGTTCAAATCATAGAAATTTAGAGTGTCAGTCCTCTTGTACTTAAGTCGGCATTGTGCCTTTTGTATTAAATTCGGATGCAATTTCTGTGTTTCATCGGCAATAAGAAGGTCCAAGCAATACAGTAAATCTGAAGTGAAACATCGGATTCTAAAACTGGACTCACAGGAGAGGTTTAAATCAAAGAAACTTAGAGTGTCCGTCCTCTTGTACTAAAGTCGGCATAGTGCCTTTTGTATTAAATTCGGATGCAATTTCTGTGTTTTATCGTCATTAAGAAGGTCCAAAGGATACAGTAAACCTGAAGTGAATCATCGGAATCTAAAACTGGAATCAATGGAGAGGTTCAAATCATAGAATGTGAGAGAGTCAGTCCTCTTGTACTGAAGTCGGCATTGTGCCTTTTGTATTAAATTCGGATATAATTTCTGCCTTTGATCATCAGTAAGAAGGTCCAAGGTATACAGTGAACCTGAAGTGAAGCATCGGAATCTAAAACTGGACTCACAGGGGAGGTTCAAATCATAGAAAGTTAGAGTGTCAGTCCTCTTATACTTAATTTCGGATGGAATTTCGGTATTTCATCGTCAATAAGAAGGTCCAAGGAATACAGTAAATCTGAACTGAAGCTTCGGAATCTAAAACTGGACTCACAGGAGAGGTTCAAATCATAGAAAGTGAGAGTGTCAGTCCATTTGTACTTAAGTCGGCATTGTGCCTTTTGTATTACATTCGGATGTAATATCTGTATTTGATCATCAAAACGAAGGTCCAAGGTATACAGTAAACCTGAACTGAATCATCGGAATCTGAAACTCAACTCACAGGAGAGGTTCAAACAATAGAAAGTTATAGTGTCAGTCCTCTTGTACTTAAGTCGGCATTGTGCCTTTTGTATTAAAGTCGGATGCAATTTCTATGATTCATCGTCTATAAGAAGGTCCAAGGGATACAGTAAACCGGAAGTGAAGCAACGGAGTCTAATACTGGACTCACAGGAGAGGTTTAAATCATAGAAAGTTAGAGTGTCTGTCCTCTTGCACTTAGTCGGCATTGTGCCATATGTATTAAATTCGAATGCAATTTCTGTGTTTCATCGTCAATAAGAAGGTCCAAGGTATACAGTAAACCTGAAGTGAAGCATCGGAATCTGAAACTGGACTCATTGGAGAAGTTCAAATCATAGAAATTTAGAGTGTCAGTCCTCTTGTACTTAAGTCGACATTATGCATTTTGTATTAAATTCGGATGCAATTTCTGTGTTTCATCGTCAATAAGAAGGTCTTAGGTATACTGTAAACCTGAAGTGAACCATCGGAATCTAAAACTGGACTCACAGGAGAGGTTCAAATCATAGAAAGTTAGAGTGTCAGTCCTCTTATACTTAAGTCTGCATTGTGCCTTTTGTATTAATTTCGGATGCAATTTCTGTATTTCATCCTCAATAAGAAGGTCCAAGCAATACAGTAAACCTGAAGTGAAGCATCGGATACTAAAACTGGACTCACAGGAGATGTTTAAATCAATGAAGCTTAGAGTGTCCGTCCTCTTGTACTTAAGTCGGCATTGTGCCTTTTGTGTTAAATCCGGATGCAATTTCTGTGTTTTATCGTCAATTAGAAAGTCCGAAGGATACAGTAAACCTGAAGTGAGGCATCGGAATCTAAAACTGTAATCACAGGAGAGGTTCAAATCATAGAAAGTGAGAGTGTCAGTCCTCTTGTACTTAAGTCGGCGTTATGCCTTTTGTATTAAATTCGGATCCAGTGTCTGCGTTTGATCATCAATAAGAATGTCCAAGGTATACAGTAAACCTGAAGTGAAGCATCAGAATCTAAAACTCAACTCACAGGAGAGGTTTAAATCATAGAAATTTATAGTGTCAGTCCTCTTGTACTTAAGTCGGCATTGTGCATTTTGTATTAAATTCGGATGCAATCTCTGTGTTTCAACGACAATAAGTAGGTCCAAGGTATACAGTAAACCTGAAGTGAAGCATCGGAATCTAATACTGGACTCGCAGGAGAGGTTCAAATCATAGAAAGTTAGAGTGTCAGTCCTCTTATACTTAAGTCTGCATTGTGCCTTTTGTAATAATTTCGGATGCAATTTCTGTATTTCATCGTCAATAAGAAGGTCCAAGGTATACAGTAAATCTGAAGTGAAGCTTCGGAATCTAAAACTCGACTCACAGGAGAGGTTCAAATCATAGGAAGTTAGAGTGGCAGACCTCTTGTACTTAAGACGGCATTGTGCCTTTTGTATTAAATTCGGATGCAAATTCTGTGTTTCATCGTCAATATGAAGGTCCAAGGTATACAGTAAACCTGAAGTGAAGCATCGGAATCTAAAACTGGACTCACAGGAGAGGTTTAAATCAAAGGAAGATAGAGTGTCTGTCCTCTTGTACTTAAGTCGGCATTGTGCCTTTTGTATTAAATTCGGATGCAATTTCTGTGTTTCATCGTCAATACGAAAGTCCAAGGTATACAGTAAACCTGAAGTGAAGCATCGGAATCAAAAACACGACTCACAGGAGAGGTTTAAATCAAAGGAAATTTGAGTGTCTGTCCTCTTGCACTTAAGTCGGCATTGTGCCTTTTGTAATAAATTCGGATGCAATTTCTGTGTTTCATCGTCAATAAGAAGGTCCAAGGTATACAATAAACCTGAAGTGAAGCATCGGAATCTAAAACTGGACTCACAGGAGAGGTTCAAATCATAGAAAGTCAGAGTGTCAGTCGTCTTGTACATAAGTCTGCATTGTGCCTTTTGTATTAAATTCGGATGCAATTTCTGTGTTTCATCGTCAATAAGAAGGTCCAAGGGATACAGTAAACCTGAAGTGAAGCATCGGAATCCAAAACTGGACTCACAGGAGAGGTTCCAATCATAGGAAGTTAGAGTGTCAATCCTCTTGTACTTAAGTCGGCATTGTGCCTTTTGTATTAAATTCGGATGCAATTTCTGTGTTTCATCGTCAATAAGAAAGTCTTAGGTATACTGCAAACCTGAAGGGAAGATTGGAATCTAAAACTGGACTCACAGGAGAGGTTTAAATCAAAGGAAGTTAGAGTGTCTGTCCACTTGTACTTAAGACGGCATTGTGCCTTTTGTATGAAATTCGGATGCAATTTCTGTGTTTCATCGTCAATAAGAAGGTCCAAGGTATGCAGTAAACCTGAAGTGAAGCATCGGAATCTACAACTGGACTCACAGGAGAGGTTCAAATCATAGAAAGTTAGAGTGTCAGTCCTCTTGTACTTAAGTCGGCATTGCGCCTTTTGTATGAATTTCGGACGCAATTTCTGTGTTTCACCGTCAATAAGAAGGTCTTAGGTATACTGTAAACCTGAAATAAAGATTGGAATCAAAAACTTGACTCACAGGAGAGGTTCAAATCATAGGAAGTGAGAGTGTCAGTCCTCTCGTACTTAAGTCTGCATTGTGCCTTTTGTATTAAATTCGAATGCAATTTCTGTGTTTCATCGTCAATAAGATGGTCAAAGGTATACAGTAAACCTGAAGTGAAGCATCGGAATCTACAACTGGACTCACAGGAGAGGTTCAAATCAAAGAAAGTTAGAGTGTCTGTCCTCTTGTACTTAAGTCGGCATTGTGCCTTTAGTATTAAATTCGGATGCAATTTCTGTGTTTCATCGTCAATAAGAAGGTCCAAGGGATACAGTAAACCTGAAGTGAACCATCGGAATCTAAAAGTGGACTCACAGGAGAAGTATAATTCAAAGAAGTTTAGAATGTCTGTCCTCTTGTACTTATGTCGGCATGATGCCTTTTGTATTAAATTCGGATGCAATTTCTGTGTTTCATCGTCAATAAGATGGTCCAAGGGATACAGTAAACCTGAAGTGAGGCATCGGAATCTAAAACTGGACTCACAGTGGAGGTTCAATTCATAGAAAGTGAGATTGTCTGTCCTCTTGTACTTAAGTCGGCATTGTGCCTTTTGTTTTAAATTCGGATGCAATTTCTGTGTTTCATCGTCAATAAGAAGGTCTTAGGTATACTGTAAACCTGAAATAAAGAATGGAATCAAAAACTGGACTCACAGGAGAGGTTCAAATCATTGGAAGTGAGAGTGTCAGTCCTCTTGTACTGAAGTCGGCATTGTGCCTTTTGTATTAAATTCGGATGCAATTTCTGTGTTTCATCGTCAATAAGAAGGTCCAAGGGATACAGTAAACCTGAAGTGAAGCATCGGAATCTAAAAGTGGACTCACAGGAGAAGTATAATTCAAAGAAGTTTAGAATGTCTGTCCTCTTGTACTTATGTCGGCATGATGCCTTTTGTATTAAATTCGGATGCAATTTCTGTGTTTCATCGTCAATAAGATGGTCCAAGGGATACAGTAAACCTGAAGTGATGCATCGGAAGCTACAACTGGACTCACAGGAGAGGTTGAAATCATAGAAAGTTAGAGTGTCAGTCCTCTTGTACTTAAGTCGGCATTGTGCCTTTTGTATTAAATTCGGATGCAATTTCTGTGTTTCATCGTCAATAAGAAGGTCCAAGGTATACAGTAAACCTGAAGTGAAGCATCGGAATCTAAAACTGGACTCACAGGACAGGTTTAAATCAAAGAAAGTTAGAGTGTCAGTCCTCTTGTTCTTAAGTCGGCATTGCGCCTTTTGTATGAAATTCGGACGCAATTTCTGTGTTTCATCGCCAATAAGAAGGTCTTAGGTATACTGTAAACCTGAAATAAAGATTGGAATCAAAAACTGGACTCACAGGAGAGGTTCAAATCATTGGAAGTGAGAGTGTCAGTCCTCTTGTACTTAAGTCTGCATTGTGCCTTTAGTATTAAATTCGGATGCAATTTCTGTGTTTCATCGTCAATAAGATGGTCCAAGGTATACAGTAAAGCTGAAGTGAAGCATCGGAATCTACAACTGGACTCACTGGAGAGGTTCAAATCATAGAAAGTTAGAGCGTCAGTCCTCTTGTACTTAAGTCGGCATTGTGCCTTTTGTTTTAAATTCGGATGCAATTTCTGTGTTTCATCGTCAATAAGAAGGTCCAAGGTATACAGTAAACCTGAAGTGAAGCATCGGAATCTAAAACTGGACTCACAGTAGAGGTTTAAACAAAGAAAGTTAGAGTGTCTGTCCTATTGTACTTAAGTCGGCATTGTGTTTTTTGTATTAAATTCGGATGCAATTTCTGTGTTTCATCGTCAATAAGAAAGTCCAAGGTATACTGTAAACCTGAAGTGAAGCATCGGAATCTAAAACTGGACTCACAGGTGTGGTTTAAATCAAAGGAAGTTACAGTGTCAGGCCTCTTGCACTTAAGTCCGCATTGTGCCTTTTCTAATAAATTCGGATGCAATTTCTGTGTTTCATCTTCAATAAGAAGGTCCAAGGGATACAGTAAACCTGAAGTGAAGCATCGGAATCTAAAACTGGACTCACAGGAGAGGTTTAAATCAAAGAAGGTTAGAGTGTCAGTCCTCTTGTACTTAAGACGGCATTGTGCTTTTTGTATTAAATTCGGATGCAATTTCTGTGTTTCATCGTCAATAAGAAGCTCTTAGGTATACTGTAAACCTGAAGTGAAGCATCGGAATCTAAAACTGGACTCACAGGTGTGGTTTAAATCAAAAGGAAGTTAGAGTGTCAGTCCTCTTGTACTTAAGACGGCATTGTGCCTTTTGTATTAAATTCGGATGCAATTTCTGTGTTTCATCGTCAATAAGAAGCTTTATGGTATACAGTAAGCATGAAGTGAAGCATCAGAAACTAAAACTGGACTCACAGGAGAGGTTCAAATCATAGAAAGTTAGAGTGTCAGTCCTCTTGAACTTAATTCGGCATTGTGCCTTTTGTATTAAATACGGATGCAATTTCTGTGTTTCATTGTCAAAAGGAAGGTCTTAGGTATACTGTAAACCTGAAGTGAAGATAGGAATCTAAAACTGGACTCACAGGAGAGGTTCCAATCATAGAAAGTTGGAGTGTCAGTCCTGTTGTACTTAAGTCGGCATTGTGCCTATTGTATTAAATTCGGATGCAATTTCTATGAGTCATCGTCAATACGAAAGTCCAAGGGATACAGTAAACCAGAAGTGAAGCTTCGGAATCTAGAACTGGGCTCACAGGAGAGGTTCCAATCATAGAAAGTTAGAGTGTCAGTCCTCTTGTACTTAAGTCGGCATTGAGCCTTTTGTATTAAATTCGGATGCAATATCTGTGTTTCATCGTCGATAAGAATGTCCAAGGGATACAGTAAACCTGAAGTGAAGCATCGGAATATAAAACTGGACTCACAGGAGAGGTTCAAATCATTGGAAGTGAGAGTGTCAGTCCTCTTGTACTGAAGTCGGCATTGTGCCTTTTGTATTAAATTCGGATGCAATTTCTGTGTTTCATCGTCAATAAGAAAGTCCAAGGGATACAGTAAACCTGAAGTGAAGCATCGGAATCTAAAAGTGGACTCACAGGAGAAGTATAATTCAAAGAAGTTTAGAATGTCTGTCCTCTTGTACTTATGTCGGCATGATGCCTTTTGTATTAAATTCGGATGCAATTTCTGTGTTTCATCGTCAATAAGATGGTCCAAGGGATACAGTAAACCTGAAGTGATGCATCGGAAGCTACAACTGGACTCACAGGAGAGGTTGAAATCATAGAAAGTTAGAGTGTCAGTCCTCTTGTACTTAAGTCGGCATTGTGCCTTTTGTATTAAATTCGGATGCAATTTCTGTGTTTCATCGACAATAAGAAGGTCCAAGGTATACAGTAAACTTGAAGTGAAGCATCGGAATCTAAAACTGGACTCACAGGAGAGGTTTAAATGAAAGAAAGTAGAGTTTCTGTCCTCTTGTACTTAAGTCGGCATTGTGCCTTTTGTATTAAATTCGGATACAATTTCTGTGTTTCATCGTCAATAAGAAGGTCCAAGGTATACAGTAAACCTGAAGTGAAGCATCGGAATCTAAAACTGGACTCACAGGACAGGTTTAAATCAAAGAAAGTTAGAGTGTCAGTCCTCTTGTACTTTAGTCGGCATTGCGCCTTTTGTATGAAATTCGGACGCAATTTCTGTGTTTCATCGTCAATAAGAAGGTCTTAGGTATACTGTAAACCTGAAATAAAGATTGGAATCAAAAACTGGACTCACAGGAGAGGTTCAAATCATTGGAAGTGAGAGTGTCAGTCCTCTTGTACTTAAGTCTGCATTGTGCCTATAGTATTAAATTCGGATGCAATTTCTGTGTTTCATCGTCAATAAGATGGTCCAAGGTATACAGTAAAGCTGAAGTGAAGCATCGGAATCTACAACTGGACTCACTGGAGAGGTTCAAATCATAGAAAGTTAGAGCGTCAGTCCTCTTGTACTTAAGTCGGCATTGTGCCTTTTGTTTTAAATTCGGATGCAATTTCTGTGTTTCATCGTCAATAAGAAGGTCCAAGGTATACAGTAAACCTGAAGTGAAGCATCGGAATCTAAAACTGGACTCACAGGACAGGTTTAAATCAAAGAAAGTTAGAGTGTCTGTCCTCTTGGACTTAAGTCGGCATTGTGCCTTTTGTATTAAATTCGGATGCAATTTCTGTGCTTCATCGTCAATAAGAAGAACCAAGGTATACAGAAAACCTGAAGTGAAGCATCGGAATCTAAAACTGGACTCACAGGAGAGGTTTAAACAAAGAAAGTTAGAGTGTCTGCCCTCTTGTACTTAAGTCGGCATTGTGCCTTTTGTTTTAAATTCGGATGCAATTTCTGTGTTTCATCGTCAATAAGAAGGTCCAAGGTATACAGTAAACCTGAACTGAAGCATCGGAATCTAAAACCCAACTCACAGGAGAGGTTCAAATCATAGAAAGTTATAGTGTCTGTCCTCTTGTACTTAAGTCGGCATTGTGCCTTTTGTATTAAATTCGGATGCAATTTCTGTGTTTCAACGTCAATAAAAAGGTCCCAGGTATACAGTAAACCTGAAGTGAAGCATCGGAATCTAAAATTGGACTCACAGGAGAGGATCAAATCACAGAAAATTAGAGTGTCAGTATTCTCATACTTATGTCTGCATTGTGCCTTTTGTATTAATTTCGGATGCAATTTCTGTATATCATCGTCAATAAGAAGGTCCAAGGTATACAGTAAACCTGAAGTCAAGCTTCGGAATCAAAAACTGGACTCACAGGAGAGGTTCAAATCATAGAAAGTTAGAGTGTCAGTCCTCTTGTACTTATGACGGAATTGTGCCTTTTGTATTAAATTCGGATGCAATTTGTGTGTTTCATCGTCAATAAGAAGGTCCAAGGGATACAGTAAACCTGAAGTGAAGCATCGGAATCTAAAACTGGACTCACAGGAGAGGTTTAAATCAAAGAAAGTTAGAGTGTCAGTCCTCTTGTACTTAAGACGGCATTGTGCTTTTTGTATTAAATTCGGATGCAATTTCTGTGTTTCATCGTCAATAAGAAGCTCTTAGGTATACTGTAAACCTGAAGTGAAGATTGGAATCTAAAACTGCACTCACAGGAGAGGTTCCAATCATAGAAAGATAGAGTGTCAGTCCTCTTGTACTTATGTCGGCATTGTGCCTTTTGTATAAAATTCGGATGCAATTTCTGTGATTCATCGTCAATAGGAAGGTCCAAGGGATACAGTAATCCTGAAGTGAAGCATCGGAATCTAAAACTGGACTCACAGGAGAGGTTCAAATCATAGAAAGTTAGAGTGTCAGTCCTCTTGAACTTAATTCGGCATTGTGCCTTTTGTATTAAATACGGATGCAATTTCTGTGTTTCATTGTCAAAAGGAAGGTCTTAGGTATACTGTAAACCTGAAGTGAAGATAGGAATCTAAAACTGGACTCACAGGAGAGGTTCCAATCATAGAAAGTTGGAGTGTCAGTCCTGTTGTACTTAAGTCGGCATTGTGCCTTTTGTATTAAATTCGGATGCAATTTCTATGATTCATCGTCAATACGAAAGTCCAAGGGATACAGTAAACCAGAAGTGAAGCTTTGGAATCTAAAACTGGGCTCACAGGAGAGGTTCCAATCATAGAAAGTTAGAGTGTCAGTCCTCTTGTACTTAAGTCGGCATTGAGCCTTTTGTATTAAATTCGGATGCAATATCTGTGTTTCATCGTCGATAAGAATGTCCAAGGGATACAGTAAACCTAAAGTGAAGCATCGGAATATAAAACTGGACTCACAGGAGAGGTTAAAATCATAGAAAGTTATAGTGTCAGTCCTCTTGTACTTTAGTCTGCATTGTGCCTTTTGTATTACATTCGGATGCAATTTCTGTATTTCATCGTCAATAAGAAGGTCCAAGGTATACGGTAAACCTGAAGTGAAGCTTCGGAATCTAAAACTGGACTCACAGGAGAGGTTCAAATCATAGAAAGTTAGTGTGTCAGTCCTCTTGTACTTAAGACGGCATTGTGCCTTTTGTATCAAATTCGGATGCAATTTCTGTATTTCATCGTCAATAAGAAGGTCCAAGGTATACAGTAAACCTGAAGTGAAGCTTCGGAATCTAAAACTGGACTCACAGGAGAGGTTCAAATCATAGAAAGTAAGAGTGTCAGTCCTCTTGTACTTAAGTCTGCATTGTGCCTTTTGTATTAAATTCGGATGCAATTTCTGTGTTTCATCGTCAATATAAAGGTCCAAGGTATACAGTAATCCGGAAGTGAAGCATCGGAATCTAAAACTGGACCCACAGGAGAGGTTTAAATCATAGAAAATTATAGTGTCAGTTCTCTTGTACTTAAGTCGGCATTGTGCCTTTTGTATTAAATTCGGATGCAATTTCTGGGTTTGATAAGCAAAAAGATTGTCCAAAGTAAACAGTAAACCTTAAGTGAATCATCGGGATCTAAAACTCAACTCACAGGAGAGGTTCAAATCATAGAAAGTTATAGTGTCAGTCCTCTTGTACTTAAGTCGGCATCGCGATATTTGTATTAAATTCGGATGCAGTTTCTGTGTTTCATGGTCAATAAGAAGTTCTTGGGTATACTGTAAACCTGAAGTGAAGCATCGGAATTTAAAACTGGACTCACAGGAGAGGTTCAAATCAAAGAAAGTTAGTGTGTCAGTCCTCTTGTACTTAAGTCGGCATTGTGCATTTTGTATTAAATTCGGATGCAATTTCTGTGTTTCATCGTCAATAAGAAGATCCAAGGTATACAGTAAACCTGAAGTGAAGCATCCAATCTAAAACTGGACTCACAGGAGAGGTCTAAATCAAAGAAAGTTAGAGTGTCTGTCCTCTTGTACTTATGTCGGCATTGTGCCTTTTGTATTAAATTCGAATGCAATTTCTGTGCTTCATCGTCAGTAAGAAGGTCCAAGGGATACAGTAAGCCTGAAGTGAAGCATCGGAATCGAAAACTGGACGCACAGGAGAGGTTCAAATCATAGAAAGTTAGAGTGTCAGTCCTCTTCTACTTTCGTCGGCATTGTGCCTTTTGTATTAAATTCGGATGCAATTTCTGTGTTTGATCATCAATAAGAAGGTCCAAGGTATACAGTAAACCTGAAGTGAAGCATCGGAATCCAAAACTCAACTCACAGGAGACGTTCAAATCAAAGAAAGTTATAGTTTCAGTCCTCTTGTACTTAAGTTTTCATTGTGCCTTTTGTATTAAATTCGGATACAATTTCTGTGTTTCATCGTCAATAAGACGGTCATTGGTATACAGTAAACCTGAAGTGAAGATTGGAATCTAAAACTGGACTCACAGGAGTGGTTCCAATCATAGAAAGTTAGAGTGTCAGTCCTCTTGTACTTAAGTCGGCATTGTGCCTTTGATATTAAATTCGGATGCAATTTCTGTGTTTCACCGTCAATAAGAAGGTCCAAGGTATACAGTAAACCTGAAGTGAAGCATCGGAATCTAAAACTGGACTCACAGGAGAGGATTAAATCAAAGAAAGTTAGAGTGTCTGTCCTCTTGTACTTATGTCGGCATTGTGCCATTTGTATTAAATTCGGATGCAATTTCTGTGCTTCATCGTCAATAAGAAGGTCCAAGGGATACAGTAAACCTGAAGTGAAGCATCGGAATCCAAAACTGGACGCACAGGAGAGGTTCAAATCATAGAAAGTGAGAGTGTCAGTCCGCTTGTACGTAAGTCGGCATTGTGCCTTTTGTATTAAATTCGGATGCGATTTCTGTGTTTCATCGACAATAAGAAGGGCCAAGGTATACAGTAAACCTGAAGTGAAGCATCGGAATCTAAAACTGGACTCACAGGAGACGTTCCAATCATAGATAGTTAGAGTGTCAGTCCTCTTGTACTTAAGTCGGCATTGTGACATTTGTATTAAATTCGGATGCAATTCCTGTGTTTCATCGTCAATAAGAAGGTCCAAGGTATACAGTAAAACTGAAGAGAATCATCGGAATCTAAAACTGGACTCACAGGAGTGGTTCACATCATAGAAAGTTAGAGTGTTAGTCCTCTTGTACTTAAGTCGGCATTGTATCTTTTGTATTAAATTCGGTTGCAATTACTGTGTTTCATCGTCAATAAGATGGTCCAAGGTATACAGTAAACCTGAAGTGAAGCATCGGAATCAAAAACTGGACTCACAGGAGAGGTTCAAATCATAGACAGTTATAGTGTCAGTCCTCTTCTACTTAAGTCTTCATTGTGCCTCATGTATTAAATTCGGATGCAGTTTCGGTGTTTCATCGTCAATAAGAAGGTCTTAGGTATACTGTAAACCTAAGGTAAAGCATCGGAATTTAAAACTGCACTCACAGGAGAGGTTCCAATCATAGAAAGTTGGAGTGTCAGTCCTCTTGTACTTAAGTTGGCATTGTGCCTTTTGTATTAAATTCGGATGCAATATCTGTGTTTCATCGTCAATAAGAAGGTCCAAGGTATACAGCAAACCTGAAGTGAAGCATCGGAATCTAAAACTTGACTCACCGGAGAGGTTTAAATCAAAGAAAGTTAGAGTGTCAGTCCTCTTGTACTTCAGTCGGCATTGAGACATTTGTATAAAATTCGGATGCAATTTCTGTGTTTGATCATCAATAAGAAGGTCCAAGGTATACAGTAATTATGAAGTGAAGCATTGGAATCCAAAACTCAACTCACAGGAGAGGTTCAAATCATAGAAAGTTATAGTGTCAGTCCTCTTTTACTTAAGTCTTCATTGTGCCTTATGTATTAAATTCGGATACAATTATTGTGTTTCATCGTCAATAAGAAGGTCAACGGTATACAGTAAACCTGAAATGAAGATTGGAATCTAAAACTGGACTCACAGGAGAGGTTCCAGTCATAGAATGTTAAGGAGTCAGTCCTCTTGTACTTCAGTTGGCATTGTGCTTTTTGTATTAAATTCGGATACAATTTCTGTGTTTCATCGTCAATAAGAATGTCCAAGGGATACAGTAAACCTGAAGTGAAGCACCGGAATCTAAAACTGGACTTACAGGAGAGGTTTAAATCATAGAAAGTTATAGTGTCAGTCCTCTTGTACTTAAGTCGGCATTGTGCCTTTTGTATTAAATTCGGATGCAATTTCTGTGTTTGATAAGCAAAAAGATTGTCCAAAGTATACAGTAAACCTTAAGTGAATCATCGGAATCTAAAACTCAACTCACAGGAGAGGTTCAAATCATAGAAAGTTATAGTGTCAGTCATCTTGTACTTAAGTCGGCATTGTGCCTTTTGTATTAAATTCGGATGCAGTTACTGTGATTCATCGTCAATAAGAGGGTCTTAGGTATACTGTAAACCTGAAGTGAAGAATCGGAATCTAAAACTGGACTCACAGGAGAGGTTTAAATGAAAGAAAGTTAGACTGACTGTCCTTTTGTACTTATGTCGGCATTGTGCCTTTTGTGTTAAATTCGGATCCAATTTCTGTGCTTCATCGTCAATAAGAACGTCCAAGGGATACAGTACACCTGAAGTGAAGCATCGGAATCAAAAACTGGACCCACGGGAGTGGTTTAAATCAAAGAAGGTTAGAGTGTCTGTCCTCTTGTACTTAAGTCGGCATTGTGCCGTTTGTATTAAATTCGAATGCAATTTCTGTGAATCATCGTCAATAAGAAGGTCCAAGGGATACAGTAAGCCTGAAGTGAAGCATCGGAATTTAAAACTGGACTCACAGGAAAGGTTCCAATCATAGAAAGTTAGAGTGTCAGTCGTCTTGTACTTAAGTCGGCATTGTGCCTTTTGTATTAAATTCGGATGCAATTTCTGTGTTTCATCGTCAATAAGAAGGTCCAAGGTATACAGCAAACCTGAAGTGAAGAATCGGAATCTAAAACTGGACTCACAGGAGAGGTTTAAATGAAAGAAAGTTAGACTGACTGTCCTTTTGTACTTATGTCGGCATTGTGCCTTTTGTATTAAATTCGGATCCAATTTCTGTGCTTCATCGTCAACAAGAACGTCCAAGGGATACAGTAAACCTGAAGTGAAGCATCGGAATCTAAAACTAGACTCACAGGAGAGGTTCAAATCATAGAAAGTGAGAGTGTCAGTCCGCTTGTACTTAAGTCGGCATTGTGCCTTTTGTATTAAATTCGGATGCGATTTCTGTGTTTCATCGACAATAAGAAGGGCCAAGGTATACAGTAAACCTGAAGTGAAGCATCGGAATCTAAAGCTGGACTCACAGGAGACGTTCCAATCATAGTTAGTTAGAGTGTCAGTCCTCTTGTACTTAAGTCGGCATTGTGACATTTGTATTAAGTTCGGATGCAATTCCTGTGTTTCATCGTCAATAAGAAGGTTCAAGGTATACAGTAAGACTGAAGAGAATCATCGGAATCTTAAACTGGACTCACAGGAGTGGTTCACATCATAGAAAGTTAGAGTGTCAGTCCTCTTGTACTTAAGTTGGCATTGTGCCTTTTGTATTAAATTCGGATGCAATTTCTGTGTTTCATCGTCAACAAGATGGTCCAAGGTATACAGTAAACCTGAAGCGAAGCTTCGGAATCTAAAACTGGACTCACAGGAAAGGTTCAAATCATAGAAAGTTAGAGTGTCAGTCCTCTTCTACTTTCGTCGGCATTGTGCCTTTTGTATTAAATTCGGATGCAATTTCTGTGTTTGATAAGCAAAAAGATTGTCCAAAGTATACAGTAAACCTTAAGTGAATCATCGGAATCTAAAACTCAACTCACAGGAGAGGTTCAAATCATAGAAAGTTATAGTGTCTGTCCTCTTGTACTTAAGTCGGCATTGTGCCTTTTGTATTAAATTCGGATGCAATTTCTGTGCTTCATCGTCAATACGAAGGTCCAAGGGATACAGTAAACCTGAAGTGAAGCATCGGAATCTAAAACTGGACTCACAGGGGAGTTTCAAATCATAGAAAGTGAGAGTGTCAGTCTGCTTGTACTTAAGTCGGCATTGGGCCTTTTGTATTAAATTCGGATGCGATATCTGTGTTTCATCGACAATATGATGGTCCAAGGTATACAGTAAACCTGAAGTGAAGCATCGGAATCTAAAACTGGACCACAGGAGAGGTTCAAATCATAGAAAGTTAGAGTGTTAGTCCTCTTCTACTTTCGTCGGCATTTGCCTTTTGTAATAAATTCGGATGCAATTTCTGTGTTTGATCATCAATAAGATGGTCCAAGGTATACAGTAAACCTGAAGTGAAGCATCGGAATCCAAAACTCAACTCACAGGAGCGGTTCAAATCATAGAATGTTATAGTGTCAGTCCTCTTCTACTTACGTCTTCATTGTGCCTTTTGTATTAAATTCGCATACAATTTCTGTGTTACATCGTCAATAAGAAGGTCAACGGTATACAGTAAATCTGAAATGAAGATTGGAAACTAAGACTGGACTCAGAGGCGAGGTTCCAATTATAGAATGTTAGAGAGTCAGTCCTCTTGTACTTAAGTCGACATTGTGCTTTTTGTAATATATTCGGATACAATTTCTGTGTTTCATCGTCAATAAGAAGGTCCAAGGGATACAGTAAACCTGAAGTGAAGCATCGGAATTTAAAACTGGACTCACAGGAGAGGTTCCAATCATAGAAAGTTAGAGTGTCAGTCCTCTTGTACTTAAGTTGGCATTGTGCCTTTTGTAATAAATTCGGATGCAATTTCTGTGTTTGATCACCAATAAGATGGTCCAAGGGATACAGTAAACCTGAAGTGAAGCATCGGAATCTAAAACTGGACTCACAGGAGAGGTTCAAAACATAGAAATTGAGAGTGTCAGTCTGCTTGTAGTTAAGTCGGCATTGTGCCTTTTGTATTAAATTCGGATGCGATTTCTGTGTTTCATCGACAATAAGAAGGGCCAAGGTATACAGTAAACCGGAAGTGAAACATCGGAATCTAAAACTGGACTCACAGGAGACGTTCCAATCATAGATAGTTAGAGTGTCAGTCCTCTTATACTTAAGTCGGCATTGTGACATTTGTATTAATTTCGGATGCAATTTCTGTGTTTCATCGTCAATAAGATGGTCCAAGGTATACAGTTAACCTGAAGTGAAGCATCGGAATCTAAAACTGGACTCACAGGAGAGGTTCAAATCATAGAAAGTTAGAGTGTCAGTCCTCTTCTACTTTCGTCGGCATTGTGCCTTTTGTATTAAATTCGGATGCAATTTCTGTGTTTGATCATCAATACGAAGGTCCAAGGTATACAGTAAACCTGAAGTGAAGCATCGGAATCCAAAACTCAACTCACAGGAGTGGCTCAAATCATAGAAAGTTATAGTGTCAGTCCTCTTCTACTTAAGTCTTCATTGTGCCTTTTGTATTAAATTCGGATACAATTTCTGTTTTTCATCGTCAATAAAAAGGTCAACGGTATACAGTAAACCTGAAGTGAAGCATCGGAATCTATAACTGGACTCACAGGAGCGGTTCACATCATAGAAAGTTAGAGTGTCTCTCCTCTTGTACTTAAGTCGACATTGTGCCTTTTGTATTAAATTCGGGTGCAATTTCTGTGTTTCATCGTCAATAAGAAGGTCCAAGGGATACAGTAAACCTGAAGTGAAGCATCGGAATCTAAAACTGGACTCACAGGAGAGGTTCAAATCATAGAAATTGAGAGTGTCAGTCTGCTTGTTGTTAAGTCGGCATTGTGCCTTTTGTATTAAATTCGGATGCAATTCCTGTGTTTCATCGTCAATAAGAAGGTCCAAGGTATACAGTAAAACTGAAGAGAATCATCTTAATCTTAAACTGGACTCACAGGAGTGGTTCACATCATAGAAATTTAGAGTGTCAGTCCTCTTGTACTTAAGTCGGCATTGTGCCTTTTGTATTAAATTCGGATGCAATTTCTGTGTTTCATCGTCAACAAGATGGTCCATGGTATACAGTAAACCTGAAGCGAAACTTCGGAATCTAAAACTGGACTCACAGGAAAGGTTCAAATCATAGAAAGTTAGAGTGTCAGTCCACTTCTACTTTCGTCGGCATTGTGCCTTTTGTATTAAATTCGGATGCAATTTCTGTGTTTGATCATCAAAAAGAAGGTTTAAGGTATACAGTAAACCTGAACTGAAGCATCGGAATCCAAAACTCAACTCACAGGAGAGGTTCAAATCATAGAATGTTAGAGAGTCAGTCCTCTTGTACTTCAGTCGGCATTGTGCTGTTTGTGTTAAATTCGGATGCAATTTCTGTGTTTGATAAGCAAAAAGAATGTCCAAAGTATACAGTAAACCTTAAGTGACTCATCGGAATCTAAAACTCAACTCACAGGAGAGGTTCTATTCATAGAAAGTTATAGTGTCAGTCCTCTTGTACTTAAGTCGGCATTGTGCCTTTTGTATTAAATTCGGATGCAATTTCTGTGTTTGATAAGCAAAAAGATTGTCCAAAGTATACAGTAAACCTTAAGTGAATCATCGGAATCTAAAACTCAACACACAGGAGAGGTTCAAATCATAGAAAGTTATAGTGTCAGTCCTCTTGTACTTAAGTCGGCATTGTGCCTTTTGTACTAAATTCGAATGCAATTTCTGTGCTTCATCGTCAATAAGAAGGTCCAAGGGATACAGTAAATTTGAAGTGAAGCATCGGAATCTAAAACTGGACTCACAGGAGAGTTTCAAATCATAGAAAGTGAGAGTGTCAGTCTGCTTGTACTTAAGTCGGCATTGTGCCTTTTGTATTAAATTCGGATGCGATATCTGTGTTTCATCGACAATAAGATGGTCCAAGGTATACAGTAAACCTGAAGTGAAGCATCGGAATCTAAAACTGGACCACAGGAGAGGTTCAAATCATAGAAAGTTAGAGTGTTAGTCCTCTTCTACTTTCGTCGGCATTGTGCCTTTTGTAATAAATTCGGATGCAATTTCTGTGTTTGATCATCAATAAGAAGGTCCAAGGTATACAGTAAACCCGAAGTGAAGCATCGGAATCCAAAACTCAACTCACAGGAGAGGTTCAAATCATAGAAAGTTATAGTGTCAGTCCTCTTCTACTTACGTCTTCATTGTGCCTTTTGTATTAAATTCGCATACAATTTCTGTGTTTCATCGTCAATAAGAAGGTCAACGGTATACAGTAAACCTGAAATGAAAATTGGAAACTAAAACTGGACTCAGAGGAGAGGTTCAAATCATAGAAAGTTATAGTGTCAGTCCTCTTGTACTTAAGTCGGCATTGTGCCTTTTGTATTAAATTCGGATGCAATTTCTGTGTTTCATCCTCAATAAGAAGGTCCAAGGTATACAGCAAACCTGAAGTGAACCATCGTAATCTAAAACTGGACTCACAGGAGAGGTTTAAATCAAAGAAAGTTAGAGTGTCTGTCCTCTTGTACTTATGTCGGCATTGTGATTTTTGTATTAAATTCGGATGCAATTTCTGTGCTTCATCGTCAGTAAGAAGGTCCAAGGGTTACAGTAAACCTGAAGTGAAGCATCGGAATCTAAAACTGGACTCACAGGAGAGGTTCAAATCATAGAAATTGAGTGTGTCAGTCCGCTTGTACTTAAGTCGGCATTGTGCCTTTTGTATTAAATTCGGATGCGATTTCTGTGTTTCATCGACAATAAGAAGGGCCAAGGTATACAGTAAACCTGAAGTGAAACATCGGAATCTAAAACTGGACTCACAGGAGACGTTCCATTCATAGATAGTTAGAGTGTCAGTCCTCTTATACCTAAGTCGGCATTGTGACATTTGTATTAATTTCGGATGCAATTTCTGTGTTTCATCGTCAATAAGATGGTCCAAGGTATACAGTAAACCTGAAGTGAAGCATCGGAATCTGAAACTGGACTCACAGGAGAGGTTCAAATCATAGAAAGTTAGAGTGTCTCTCCTCTTGTACTTAAGTCGACATTGTGCCTTTTGTATTAAATTCGGGTGCAATTTCTGTGTTTCATCGTCAATAAGAAGGTCCAAGGGATACAGTAAACCTGAAGTGAAGCATCGGAATCTAAAACTGGACACACAGGAGAAGTTTAAATCAAAAAAGTTAGAGTGTCAGTCCTCTTGTACATAAGTCTTCATTGTGCCTTTTGTATTAAATTCGGATGCAATTTCTGTGTTTCATCGTCAATAAGAAGGTCCAAGGTATACAGTAAACCTGAAGTGAAGCATCGGAATCTAAAACTGGCCTCACAGGAGGGGTTCAAATCATAGAAAGTTAAGGTGTCAGTCCTCTTCTACTTACGCCGGCATTGTGAATTTTGTATTAAATTCGGATGCAATTTCTGTAATTCATCGTCAATAAGAAGGTCCAAGGTACACAGTAAATCTGAAGTGAAGCATCGGAATCTAAAACTGGACTCACAGGAGAGGTTTAAATCAAAGAAAGTTAGAGTGTCTGTCATTTTGTACTTAAGTCGGCATTGTGCTTTTTGTATGAAATTTGTATGCAATATCTGTGTTTCATCGTCAATAAGGAGGTCCAAGGGATACAGTAAACCTGAAGAGAAGCATCGGAATATAAACTGGACTCACAGGAGAGGTTTAAATCAAAGAACTTTACAATGTCTGTCCTCTTGTACTTAAGTCGTCATTGTGACTTTTGTATTAAATTTGGATGCATTTTCTGTGTTTCATCGTCAATAAGAAGGTCCAAGGTATACAGTAAACCTGAAGTAATACAACGGAATCTAAAACTTGACTCACAGGAGAGTCTCAAATCGTAGAAAGTGAGAGTGTCAGTCCGCTTGTACTTAAGTCGGCATTGTGCCTTTTGTATTAAATACGGATGCGATTTCTGTGTTTCATGGACAATTAGAAGGGCCAAGGTATACAGTAAACCTGAAGTGAAGCATCGGAATCTAAAACTGGACACACAGGAGTGGTTCACATCATAGAAAGTTAGAGTGTCAGTCCTCTTCTACTTTCGTCGGCATTGTGCCTTTTGTATTAAATTCGGATGCAATTTCTGTGTTTGATCATCAATAAGAAGGTCCAAGGTTTACAGTAAACCTGAAGTGAAGCATCGGAATCCAAAACTCAACTCACAGGAGAGGTTCAAATCATAGAAAGTTATAGTGTCAGTCCTCATCTACTTAAGTCTTCATTGTGCCTTTTGTATTACATTCGGATACAATTTCTGTGATTCATCGTCAATAACAAGGTCAACGGTATACAGTAAACCTGAAATGAAGATTGGAATCTAAAACTGGACTCACAGGAGAGGTTCCAATCATAGATTGTTAGAGAGTCAGTCCTCTTGTACTTAAGTCGGCATTGTGCTTTTTGTACTAAATTCGGATTCAATTTCTGTGTTTCATCGTTAATAAGAAGGTCCAAGGGATACAGTAAACCTGAAGTGAAGCATCGGAATCTAAAACTGGACTCACAGGAGAGGTTTAAATCATAGAAAGTTATAGTGTCAGTCCTCTTGTACTCAAGTCGGCATTGTGCCTTTTGTATTAAATTCGGATGCAATTTCTGTGCTTGATAAGCAAAAAGATTGTCCCAAGTATACAGTAAACCTTAAGTGAATCATCGGAATCTAAAACTCAAATCATAGGAGAGGTTCAAATCATAGAGAGTTATAGTGTCAGTCCTCTTGTACTTAAGTCGGCATTGTGACATTTGTATTAAATTCGGATGCAGTTTCTGTGTATCATCGTCAATAAGAAGGTCTTAGGTATACCGTAAACCTGAAGTGAAGCATCGGAATTTAAAACTGGACTCACAGGAGAGGTTTCAATCATAGAAATTTGGAGTGTCAGTCCTCTTGTACTTATGTCGGCATTGTGCCTTTTGTATTAAATTCGGATGCAATTTCTGTGTTTCATCGTCAATAAGAAGGTCCAAGGTATACAGCAAACCTGAAGTGAAGCATCGGAATCTAAAACTGGACTCACAGGAGAGGTTTAAATCAAAGAAAGTTAGGGTGTCTGTCCTCTTGTACTTATGTCGGCATTGTGCCTTTTGTATTAAATTCGGATGCGATTTCTGTGTTTCATCGACAATAAGAAGGGCCAAGGTATACAGTAAACCTGAAGTGAAGCATCGGAATCTAAAACTGGACTCACAGGAGACGTTCCAATCATAGATAGTTAGAGTGTCAGTCCTCTTGTACTTAAGTAGGCATTCTGATATTTGTATTAAATTCGGATGCAATTCCTGTGTTTCATCGTCAATAAGAAGGTCCAAGGTATATAGTAAAACTGAAGAGAATCATCGGAATCTAAAACTGGACTCACAGCAGTGGTTCACATCATAGAAAGTTAGAGTGTCAGTCCTCTTGTACGTAAGTCGTCATTTTGCCTTTTGTATTAAATTCGGATGCAATTTCTGTGTTTGATCGTCAATAAGAAGGTCCAAGGTATACAGTAAACCTGAAGTGAAGCATCGGAATCCAAAACTCAACTCACAGGACAGGTTAAAATCAAAGAAATTTACAGTGTCTGTCCTCCTGTACTTAAGTCGTCATTGTGACTTTTGTATTAAATTCGGATGCATTTTCTGTGTTTCATCGTCAATAAGAAAGTCCAAGGTATACAGTAAACCTGAAGTAAAGCATCGGAATCTAAAACTGGACTCACAGGAGAGTCTCAAATCATAGAAAGTTAGAGTGTCAGTCTTCTTGTACTTAAGTCTTCATTGTGCCTTATTATTAAATTCGGATGCAATTACTGTGTTTCATCGTCAATAAGATGGTCCAAGGTATACCGTAAACCTGAAGTGAGGCATCGGAATCTAAAACTGGACTCACAGGAGAGGTTCAAATCATTGAAAGCTAGAGTGTCAGTCCTCTTCTACTTTCGTCGGCATTGTGCCTTTTGTATAAAATTCGGATGCAATTTCTGTGTTTGATCATCAATAAGAAGGTCCAAGGTATACATTAATCCTGAAGTGAAGCATCGGAATCCAAAACTCAACTCACAGTAGAGGTTCAAATCATAGAAAGTTATAGTGTCAGTCCTCCTCTACCTAAGTCTTCATTGTGCCTTATGTATTAAATTCGGATACAATTATTGTGTTTCATCGTCAATAAGAAGGTCAACGGTATACAGTAAACCTGAAATGAAGATTGGAATCTAAAACGGGACTCACAGGAGAGGTTCCAATCATAGAATGTTAGAGAGTCAGTCCCCTTGCACTTATGTCGGCATTGTACCTTTTGTATTAAATTCGGATACAATTTCTCTGTTTCATCGTCAATAAGAATGTCCAAGGGATACAGTAAACCTGAAGTGAAGCATCGGAATCTAAAACTGGACTTACAGGAGAGGTTTAAATCATAGAAAGTTATGGTGTCAGTCCTCTTGCACTTAAGTCGGCATTGTGCCTTTTGTATTAAATTCGGATGCAATTTCTGTGTTTGATAAGCAAAAAGATTGTACAAAGTATACAGTAAACCTTAAGTGAATCATCGGAATCTAAAACTCAACTCACAGGAGAGGTTCAAATCATAGAAAGTTATAGTGTCAGTCCTCTTGTACTTAAGTCCGCATTGTGCCTTTTGTATTAAATTCGGATGCAGTTACTGTGTTTCATCGTCAATAAGAAGGTCTAAGGTATACCGTAAACCTGAAGTGAAGAATCGGAATTTAAAACTGGACTCACAGGAGAGGTTCCAATCATAGAATGTTAGAGAGTCAGTCCTCTTGTACTTATGTCGGCATTGTGCCTTTTGTATTAAATTCGGATGCAATTTCTGTGCTTCATCGTCAATAAGAAGGTCCAAGGGATACAGTAAACCTGAAGTGAAGCATCGGAATCTAAAACTGGACTCACAGGAGAGGTTCCAATCATAGAATGTTAGAGAGTCAGTCCTCTTGTACTTAAGTCGGCATTGTGCCTTTTGTATTAAATTCGGATGCAATTTCTGTGTTTCATCGTCAATAAGAAGCTAGAAGGTATACAGCAAAAATGAAGTGAAGCATCGGAATCTAAAACTGGACTCACAGGAGAGGTTTAAATCAAAGAAAGTTAGAGTGTCTGTCCTCTTGTACTTATGTCGGCATTGTGCCTTTTGTATTAAATTCGGATGCAATTTCTGTGTTTCATCGTCAATAAGAAGGTCTTAGGTATACCGTAAACCAGAAGTGAAGCATCGGAATTTAAAACTGGACTCACAGGAGAGGTTTCAATCATAGAAAGTTGGAGTGTCAGTCCTCTTGTACTTATGTCGGCATTGTGCCTTTTGTATTAAATTCAGATGCAATTTTTGTGTTTCATCGTCAATAAGAAGGTCCAAGGTATACAGCAAACCTGAAGTGAAGCATCGGAATCTAAAACTGGACTCACAGGAGAGGTTTAAATCAAAGAAAGTTAGGGTGTCTGTCCTCTTGTACTTATGTCGGCATTGTGCCTTTTGTATTAAATTCGGATGCAATTTCTGTGCTTCTTCGTCAATAAGAAGGTCCAAGGGATACAGTAAACCTGAAGTGAAGCATCGGAATCTAAAACTGGACTCACAGGAGAGGTTCAAATCATAGAAAGTGAGAGTGACAGTCCGCTTGTACTTAAGTCGGCATTGTGCCCTTTGTATTAAATTCGGATGCGATTTCTGTGTTTCATCGACAATAAGAAGGGCCAAGGTATACAGTAAACCTCAAGTGAAGCATCGGAATCTAAAACTGGACTCACAGGAGACGTTCCAATCATAGATAGTTAGAGTGTCAGTCCTCTTGTACTTAAGTAGGCATTCTGATATTTGTATTAAATTCGGATGCAATTCCTGTGTTTCATCGTCAATAAGAAGGTCCAAGGTATATAGTAAAACTGAAGAGAATCATCGGAATCTAAAACTGGACTCACAGCAGTGGTTCACATCATAGAAAGTTAGAGTGTCAGTCCTCTTGTACGCAAGTCGTCATTTTGCCTTTTGTATTAAATTCGGATGCAATTTCTGTGTTTGATCGTCAATAAGAAGGTCCAAGGTATACAGTAAACCTGAAGTGAAGCATCGGAATCCAAAACTCAACTCATAGGACAGGTTAAAATCATAGAAAGTTATAGTGTCAGTCCTCTTCTACTGAAGTCTTCATTGTGTCTTTTGTATTAAATTCGGATTCAATTTCTGTGTTTCATCGTCAATAAGAAGGTCAACGGTATACAGTAAACCTGAAGTGAAGCATCGGAATCTAAAACTGTACCCACAGGAGCGGTTCAAATTTTAGAAAGTTAGAGTGTCTCTCCTCTTGTACTTAAGTCGACATTGTGCCTTTTGTATTAAATTCGGATGCAATTTCTGTGTTTCATCGTCAATAAGAAGGTCCAAGGGATACAGTAAATCTGAAGTGAAGCATCGGAATCTAAAACTGGACTCACAGGAGAAGTTTAAATCAAAGAAAGTTAGAGTGTCTGTCCTCCTGTACTTAAGTCGGCATTGTGCCTTTTGTACTAAATTCGGATGCAATTTCTGTGATTCATCGTCAATAAGAAGGTCCAAGGTATACAGTAAACCTGAAGTGAAGCATCGGAATCTAAAACTGGACTCACAGGAGAGGTTCAATTCATATAAAGTTATAGTCTCAGACCACTTGTACTTAAGTCGGCATTGTGCCTTTTGTAATAAATTCGAATGCAATATCTGTGTTTCATCGTCAATAAGAACTTCCAAGGTATACAGCAAACCTGAAGTGATGCATCGGAATCTAAAACTCGACTCACAGGGAGGTTCAAATCATAGAAAGATAGAGTGTCAGATCTCTTGTACTTAAGTCTTCATTGTGCCTTTTGTATTAAATTCGGATGAATTTCTGTGTTTCATCGTCAATAAAAAGGTCCAAGGTATACAGTAAACCTGAAGAGATGCATCGGAATCCAAAACTGGACTCACAGGAGAGGTTTAAATCAAAGAAATTTACAGTGTCTGTCCTCTTGTACTTAAGTCGTCATTGTGACTTTTGTATTAAATTCGGATGCATTTTCTGTGTTTGATCGTCAATAAGAAAGTCCAAGGTATACAGTAAACCTGAAGTAAAGCATCGGAATCTAAAACTGGACTCACAGGAGAGTCTTAAATCATAGAAAGTTAGAGTGTCAGTCTTCTTGTACTTAAGTCTTCATTGTGCCTTTTGTATTAAATTCGGATGCAATTACTGTGTTTCATCGTCAATAAGATGGTCCAAGGTATACCGTAAACCTGAAGTGAAGCATCGGAATCTAAAACTGGACTCACAGGAGAGGTTCAAATCATTGAAAGCTAGAGTGTCAGTCCTCTTCTACTTTCGTCGGCATTGTGCCTTGTGTATAAAATTCGGATGCAATTTCTGTGTTTGATCATCAATAAGAAGGTCCAAGGTATACATTAATCCTGAAGTGAAGCATCGGAATCCAAAACTCAACTCACAGTAGAGGTTCTAATCATAGAAAGTTATAGTGTCAGTCCTCCTCTACTTAAGTCTTCATTGTGCCTTATGTATTAAATTCGGATACAATTATTGTGTTTCATCGTCAATAAGAAGGTCAACGGTATACAGTAAACCTGAATTGAAGATTGGAATCTAAAACGGGACTCACAGGAGAGGTTCCAATCATAGAATGTTAGAGAGTCAGTCCTCTTGTACTTATGTCGGCATTGTGCCTTTTGTATTAAATTCGGATACAATTTCTCTGTTTCATCGTCAATAAGAATGTCCAAGGGATACAGTAAACCTGAAGTGAAGCATCGGAATCTAAAACTGGACTTACAGGAGAGGTTTAAATCATAGAAAGTTATGGTGTCAGTCCTCTTGCACTTAAGTCGGCATTGTGCCTTTTGTATTAAATTCGGATGCAATTTCTGTGTTTGATAAGCAAAAAGATTGTCCAAAGTATACAGTTAACCTTAAGTGAATCATCGGAATCTAAAACTCAACTCACAGGAGAGGTTCAAATCATAGAAAGTTATAGTGTCAGTCCTCTTGTACTTAAGTCCGCATTGTGCCTTTTGTATTAAATTCGGATGCAGTTACTGTGTTTCATCGTCAATAAGAAGGTCTAAGGTATACCGTAAACCTGAAGTGAAGCATCGGAATTTAAAACTGGACTCACAGGAGAGGTTCCAATCATAGAATGTTAGAGAGTCAGTCCTCTTGTACTTATGTCGGCATTGTGCCTTTTGTATTAAATTCGGATGCAATTTCTGTGCTTCATCGTCAATAAGAAGGTCCAAGGGATACAGTAAACCTGAAGTGAAGCATCGGAATCTAAAACTGGACTCACAGGAGAGGTTCAAATCATAGAAAGTGAGAGTGTCAGTCCGCTTGTACTTAAGTCGGCATTGTGCCTTTTGTATTAAATTCGGATGCGATTTCTGTGTTTCATCGACAATAAGAAGGGCAAGGTATACAGTAAACCTGAAATGAAGATTGGAATCTAATACTGGACTCACAGGAGAGGTTCCAATCATAGAATGTTAGAGAGTCAGTCCTCTTGTACTTAAGTCGGCATTGTGCCTTTTGTATTAAATTCGGATGCAATTTCTGTGTTTCATCGTCAATCAGAAGGTAGATGGTATACAGCAAAAATAAAGTGAAGCATCGGAATCTATAACTGGACTCACAGGAGAGGTTTAAATCAAAGAAAGTTAGAGTGTCTGTCCTCTTGTACTTATGTCGGCATTGTGCCTTTTTCATTAAATTCGGATGCAATTTCTGTGCTTCATCGTCAATAAGACGGTCCAAGGGATACAGTAAACCTGAAGTGAAGCATCGGAATCTAAAACTAAACTCAAAGGAGAGGTTCAAATCACAGAAAGTGAGAGCGTCAGTCCGCTTTTACTTATGGCGGCATTGTGCCTTTTGTATTAAATTCGGATGAGATTTCTGTGTTTCATCGACAATAAGAAGGGCCAAGGTATACAGTAAACCTGAAGTGAAGCATCGGAATCGAAAACTGGACTCACAGGAGACGTTCCAATCATAGATAGTTAGACTGTCAGTCCTCTTGTACTTAAGTCGCCATTGTGACATTTGTATTAAATTCGGATGCAATTCCTGTGTTTCATCGTCAATAAGAAGGTACAAGGTATACAGTAAAACTGAAGAGAATCATCGGAATCTAAAACTGGACTCACAGAAGTGGTTTACATCATAGAAAGTTAGAGTGTCAGTCCTCTTGTACTTAAGTCGGCATTGTGCCTTTTGTATTAAATTCGGATGCAATTTCTGTGTTTCATCGTCAACAAGATGGTCCAAGGTATACAGTAAACCTGAAGTGAAGCATCGGAATCTAAAACTGGAGTCACAGGAGAGGTTCAAATCATAGAAAGTTAGAGTGTCAGTCCTCTTCTACTTTCGTCGGCATTGTGCCTTTTGTATTAAATTCGGATGCAATTTCTGTGTTTGATCATCAATAAGAAGGTTTAAGATATACAGTAAACCTGAAGTGAAGCATCGGAATCCAAAACTCATCTCACAGGAGTGGTTCAAAACATAGAATGTTAGAGAGTCAGTCCTCTTGTACTTAAGTCGGCATAGTGCCTTTTGTGTTAAATTCGGATGCAATTTCTGTGTTTGATAAGCTAAAAGATTGTCCAAAGTATACAGTAAACCTTAAGTGATTCATCGGAATCTCAAACTCAACTCACAGGAGAGGTTTTATACATAGAAAGTTATAGTGTCAGTCCTCTTGTACTTAAGTCGGCATTGTGCCCTTTGTATTAAACTCGGATGCAATTTCTGTGTTTGATAAGCAAAAAGATTGTCCAAAGTATACAGTAAACCTTAAGTGAATCATCGGAATCTAAAACTCAACTCACAGGAGAGGTTCAAATCATAGAAAGTTACAGTGTCAGTCCTCTTGTACTTAAGTCGGCATTGTGCCTTTTTTATTAAATTCGGATGCAATTTCTGTGCTTCATCGTCAATAAGAAGGTCCAAGGGATACAGTAAACCTGAAGTGAAGCATCGGAATCTAAAACTGGACTCACAGGAGAGTTTCAAATCATAGAAAGTGAGAGTGTCAGTCCGCTTGTACTTAAGTCGTCATTGTGCCTTTTGTATTAAATTCGGATGCGATATCTGTGTTTCATCGACAATAAGATGGTCCAAGGTATACAGTAAACCTGAAGTGAAGCATCGGAATCTAAAACTGGACTCACAGGAGAGGTTCAAATCATAGAAAGTTAGAGTGTTAGTCCTCTTCTACTTTCGTCGGCATTGTGCCTTTTGTAATAAATTCGGATGCAATTTCTGTGCTTGATCATCAATAAGAAGGTCCAAGGTATACAGTAAACCTGAAGTGAAGCATCGGAATCGAAAACTCAACTCACAGGAGAGGTTCAAATCATAGAAAGTTATAGTGTCAGTCCTCTTCTACTTATGTCTTCATTGTGCCTTTTGTATTAAATTCGCATACAATTTCTGTGTTTCATCGTCAATAAGAAGGTCAACGGTATACAGTAAACCTGAAATGAAGATTGGAAACTAAAACTGGACTCAGAGGAGAGGTTCCATTCATAGAATGTTAGAGAGTCAGTCCTCTTGTACTTAAGTCGACATTGTGCTTTTTGTAATATATTCGGATACAATTTCTGTGTTTCATCGTCAATAAGAAGGTCCAAGGGATACAGTAAACCTGAAGTGAAGCATCGGAATTTAAAACTGGACTCACAGGAGAGGTTCCAATCATAGAAAGTTAGAGTGTCAGACCTCTTGTACTTAAGTCGGCATTGTGCCTTTTGTATTAAATTCGGATGCAATTTCTGTGTTTCATCGTCAATAAGAAGGGCCAAGGTATACAGTAAACCTCAAGTGAAGCATCGGAATCTAAAACTCAACTCACAGGAGAGGTTCAAATCATAGAAAGTTATAGTGTCAGTCCTCTTCTACTTAAGTCTTCATTGTGCCTTTTGTATTAAATTCGGATACAATTTCTGTGTTTCATCGTCAATAAGAAGGTTAACGCTATACAGTAAACCTGAAGTGAAGCATCGGAATCTATAACTGGACTCACAGGAGCGGTTCAAATCATAGAAAGTTAGAGTGTCTCTCCTCTTGTACTTAAGTTGACATTGTGCCTTTTGTATTAAATTCGGATGCAATTTCTGTGTTTCATCGTCAATAAGTAGGTCCAAGGGATACAGTAAACCTGAAGTGAAGCATCAGAATCTAAAACTGGACTCACAGGAGAAGTTTAAATCAAAAAAGTTAGAGTGTCTGTCCTCTTGTACTTAAGTCGGCATTGTGCCTTTTGTACTAAATTCGGATGCAATATCTGTGCTTCATCGTCAATAAGAAGGTCCAAGGTATACAGTAAACCTGAAGTGAAGCATCGGAATCTAAAACTGGACTCACAGGAGAGGTTCAATTCATAGAAAGTTATAGTCTCAGTCCTCTTGTACTTAAGTCGGCATTGTGCCTTTGTAATAAATTCGGATGCAATTTCTGTGTTTCATCGTCAATAAGAACGTCCAAGGTATACAGCAAACCTGAAGTGAAGCATCGGAATCTAAAACTCGACTCACAGGAGAGGTTCAAATCATAGAAAGTTAGAGTGTCAGTCCACTTGTACTTAAGTCTTCATTGTGCCTTTTGTATTAAATTCGGATGCAATTTCTGTGTTTCATCGTCAATAAGAAGGTCTAAGGTATACAGTAAACCTGAAGTGAAGCATCGGAATCTAAAACTGGACTCACAGGAGAGGTTCAAATCATAGAAAGTTAAGGTGTCAGTCCTCTTCTACTTGCGCCGGCATTGTGCCTCTTGTATTAATTTCGGTTGCAATTTCTGAGTTTCATCGTCAATAAGAAGGTCCAAGGTACACAGTAACACTGAAGTGAAGCATCGGAATCTAAAACTGGACTCACAGGAGAGGTTTAAATCAAAGAAAGTTAGAGTGTCTGTCATTTTGTACTTAAGTCGGCATTGTGTTTTTGTAGGAAATTCGGATGCAATATCTGTGTTTCATCGTCAATAAGGAGGTCCAAGGGATACAGTAAACCTGAAGAGAAGCATCGGAATCTAAAACTGGACTCACAGGAGAGGTTTAAATCAAAGAAATTTACAGTGTCTGTCCTCTTGTACTTAAGTCGTCATTGTGACTTTTGTATTAAATTCGGATGCATTTTCTGTGTTTCATCGTCAATAAGAAGGTGCAAGGTATACAGTAAACCTGAAGTAAAGCATCGGAATCTAAAACTGGACTCACAGGAGAGTCTCAAATCATAGAAAGTTAGAGTGTCCGTCCGCTTGTACTTAAGTCTTCATTGTGCTTTTGTATAAAATTCGGATGCAATTTCTGTGTTTCATCGTCAATAAGAAGGTCCAAGGTATACAGTAAACCTGAAGTGAAGCATCGGAATCTAAAACTGGACTCACAGGAAAGGTTTAAATCAAAGAAAGTTAGAGTGTCTGTCCTCTTGTACTTATGTCGGCATTGTGCCTTTTGTTTTACATTCGGATGCAATTTCTGTGCTTCATCGTCAATATGAAGGTCCAAGGGATACAGTAAACCTGAAAAGAAGCATCGGAATCTAAAACTGGACTCACAGGAGAGGTTCAAATCATAGAAAGTGAGAGTGTCAGTCCGCTTGTACTTAAGTCGGCATTGTGCTGTTTGTATTAAATTCGGATGCAATTCCTGTGTTTCATCGTCAATAAGAAGGTGCAAGGTATACAGTAAAACTGAAGAGAATCATCGGAATCTAAAACAGGACACACAGGAGTGGTTCACATCATAGAAAGTTAGAGTGTCAGTCCTCTTGTACTTAAGTCGGCATTGTGCCTTTTGTATTAAATTCGGATGCAATTACTGTGTTTCATCGTCAATAAGATGGTCCAAGGTATACAGTAAACCTGAAGTGAAGCATCGGAATCTAAAACTGCACTCACAGGAGAGGTTCAAATCATAGAAAGTTAGAGTGTCAGTCCTCTTCTACTTTCGTCGGCATTGTGCCTTTTGTATTATATTCGGAAGCAATTTCTGTGTTTGATCATGAATAAGAAGGTCCAAGGTTTACTGTAAACCTGAAGTGAAGCATCGGAATCCAAAACTCAACTCACAGGAGAGGTTCAAATCATAGAAAGTTATAGTGTCGGTCCTCATCTACTTAAGTCTTAATTGTGCCTTTTGTATTAAATTCGGATACAATTTCTGTGATTCATCGTCAATAACAAGGTCAACGGGATACAGTGAACCTGAAATGAAGATTGGAATCTAAAACTGGACTCACGGGAGAGGTTCCAATCATAGATTGTTAGAGAGTGAGTCCTCTTGTACTTAAGTCGGCATTGTGCTTTTTGTATTAAATTCGGATACAATTTTTGTGTTTCATCGTCAATAAGAAGGTCCAAGGGATACAGTAAACCTGAAGTGAAGCATCGGAATATAAAACTGGACTCACAGGAGAGGCTTAAATCATAGACAGTTATAGTGTCAGTACTCTTTTACTTAAGTCGGCATTGTGCCTTTTGTATTAAATTCGGATGCAATTTCTGTGTTTGATAAGCAAAAAGATTGTCCCAAGTATACAGTAAACCTTAAGTGAATCATCGGAATCTAAAACTCAACTCACAGGAGAGGTTCAAATCATAGAAAGTTATAGTGTCAGTCCTCTTGTACTTAAGTCGGCATTGTGACATTTGTATTAAATTCGGATGCAGTTTCTGTGTTTCATCGTCAATAAGAAGGTCTTAGGTTTACCGTAAACCTGAAGTGAAGCATCGGAATTTAAAACTGGACGCACAGGAGAGGTTCCAATCATAGAAAGTTAGAGTGTCAGTCCTCTTGTACTTAAGTCGGCATTGTGACTTTGTATTAAATTCGGATGCATTTTCTGTGTTTCATCGTCAATAAGAAGGTACAAGGTAAACAGTAAACCGGAAGTAAAGCATCGGAATCTAAAACTGGACTCACAGGAGAGTCTCAAATCATAGAAAGTTATAGTGTCAGTCCTCTAGTACTTAAGTCGGCATTGTGCCTTTTGTAAAAAATTCGGATGCAGTTTCTGTGTTTCATCGTCAATAAGAACGTCCAAGGTATACAGCAAACCTGAAGTGAAGCATCGGAATCTAAAACTCGACTCACAGGAGAGGTTCAAATCATAGAAAGTTAGAGTGTCAGTCCTCTTATACTTAAGTCTTCATTGTGCCTTTTGTATTAATTTCGGATGCAATTTCTGTGTTTCATCGTCAATAAGAAGGTCCAAGGTATACAGTAAACCTGAAGTGAAGCATCGGAATCTAAAACTGGACTCACAGGAGAGGTTTAAATCGAAGAAAGTTAGAGTGTCTGTCATTTTGTAATTAAGTCGGCATTGTGTTTTTGTATGAAATTTGGATGCAATATCTGTGATTCATCGTCAATAAGGAGGTCCAAGGGATACAGTAAACCTGAAGTGAAGCATCGGAATCTAAAACTGGACTCACAGGAGAGGTTCAAATCAAAGAAATTTACAGTGTCTGTCCTCTTGTACTTAAGTCGTCATTGTGACTTTGTATTAAATTCGGATGCATTTTCTGTGTTTCATCGTCAATAAGAAGGTACAAGGTAAACAGTAAACCTGAAGTAAAGCATCGGAATATAAAACTGGACTCACAGGTGAGTCTCAAATCATAGAAAGTTAGAGTGTCAGTCCTCTTGTACTTAAGTCTTCATTGTGCCTTTTGTATTAAATTCGGATGCAATTTCTGTGTTTCATCGTCAATAAGAAGGTGCAAGGTATACAGTAAACCTGAAGTGAAGCATCGGAATCTAAAACGGGACTCACAGGAGAGGTTTAAATCAAAGAAAGTTAGAGTGTCTGTCCTCTGGTACTTATGTCGGCATTGTGCCTTTTGTATTAAATTCGGATGCAATTTCTTTGTTTCATCGTCAATAAGAAGGTCCAAGGGATACAGTAAACCTGAAGTGAAGCATCGGAATCTAAAACTGGACTCACAGGAGAGGTATAAATCTTAGAAAGTTATAGTGTCAGTCCTCTTGTACTTAAGTCGGCATTGTGCCTTTTGTATTAAATTCCGATGCAATTTCTGTGTTTGATAAGCAAAAAGAATGTCCCAAGTATACAGTAAACCTTAAGTGAATCATCGGAATCTAAAACTCAACTCACAGGAGAGGTTCAAATCATACAAAGTTATAGTGTCAGTCCTCTTGTACTTATGTCGGCATTGTGACATTTGTATTAAATTCGGATGCAGTTTCTGTGTTTCATCGTCAATAAGAAGGTCTTAGGTATACCGTAAACCTGAAGAGAAGCATCGGAATTTAAAACTGGACTCACAGGAGAGGTTCCAATCATAGAAAGTTAGAGTGTCAGTCCTCTTGTACTTAAGTCGGCATTGTGCCTTTTGTATTAAATTCGGATGCAATTTCTTGTGTTTCATCGTCAATAAAAAGGTCCAAGGTATACAGCAAACCTGAAGTGAAGCATCGGAATCTAAAACTGGACTCACAGGAGAGGTTCAAATCATAGAAATTGAGAGTGTCAGTCCGCTTGTACTTAAGTCATCATTGTGCCTTTTGTATTAAATTCGGATGCGATTTCTGTGTTTCATCGACAATAAGAAGGGCCAAGGTATACAGTAAACCTGAAGTGAAACATCGGAATCTAAAACTGGACTCACAGGAGACGTTCCAATCATAGATAGTTAGAGTGTCAGTCCTCTTATACTTAAGTCGGCATTGTGACATTTGTATTAAATTCGGATGCAATTCCTTTGTTTCATCGTCAATAAGAAGGACCAAGGTATACAGTAAAACTGAAGAGAATCATCGGAATCTAAAACTGGACTCACAGGAGTGGTTCACATCATAGAAAGTTAGAGTGACAGTCCTCTGTTACTTAAGTCGGCATTGTGCCCTTAGTATTAAATTCGGATGCAATTTCTGTGTTTCATCGTCAATAAGATGGTCCAAGGTATACAGTAAACCTGAAGTGAAGCATCGGAATCTGAAACTGGACTCACAGAAGAGGTTCAAATCATAGAAAGTTAGAGTGTCCGTCCTCTTCTACTTTCGTCGGCATTGTGCCTTTTGTATTATATTCGGATGCAATTTCTGTGTTTGATCATCAATAAGAAGGTCCAAGGTATACAGTAAACCAGAAGTGAAGCATCAGAATCCAAAACTCAACTCACAGGAGAGGTTCAAATCATAGAAAGTTATAGTGTCAGTCCTCTTCTACTTAAGTCTTCATTGTGCCTTTTGTATTAAATTCGGATACAATTTCTGTGTTTCATCGTCAATAAGAAGGTCCAAGGTATACAGTAAACCTGAAGTGAAGCATCGGAATCTAAAACTGGACTCACAGGAGAGGTTTAAATCAAAGAAAGTTAGAGTGTCAGTCCTCATGTACTTAAGTCTTCATTGTGCCTTTTGTATCAAATTCGGATGCAATTTCTGTGTTTCATCGTCAATAAGAAGGTCCAAGGTATACAGTAAACCTGAAGTGAAGCATCGGAATCTAAAACTGGACTCACAGGAGAGGTTTAAATCAAAGAAAGTTAGAGTGTCTGTCCTCTTGTACTTATGTCGGCATTGTGCCTTTTGTTTTACATTCGGATGCAATTTCTGTGCTTCATCGTCAATAAGAAGGTCCAAGGGATACAGTAAACCTGAAAAAAAGCATCGGAATCTAAAACTGGACTCACAGGAGAGGTTCAAATCATAGAATGTGAGAGTGTCAGTACGCTTGTACTTAAGTCGGCATTGTGCCTTTTGTATTAAATACGGATGCGATTTCTGTGTTTCATCGACAATAAGAAGGTGCAAGGTATACAGTAAAACTGAAGAGAATCATCGGAATCTAAAACTGGACACACAGGAGTGGTTCACATCATAGAAAGTTAGAGTGTCAGTCCTCTTGTACTTAAGTCGGCATTGTGCCTTTTGTATTAAATTCGGATGCAATTTCTGTGTTTCATCGTCAATAAGATGGTCCAAGGTATACAGTAAACCTGAAGTGAAGCATCGGAATCTAAAACTGGACTCACAGGAGAGGTTCAAATCATAGAAAGTTAGAGTGTCAGTCCTCTTCTACTTTCGTCGGCGTTGTGCCTTTTGTATTAAATTCGGATGCAATTTCTGTGTTTGATCATCAATAAGAAGGTCCAAGGTTTACAGTAAACCTGAAGTGAAGCATCGGAATCCAAAACTCAACTCACAGGAGAGGTTCAAATCATAGAAAGTTATAGTGTCAGTCCTCATCTACTTAAGTCTTCATTGTGCCTTTTGTATTAAATTCGGAAACAATTTCTGTGATTCATCGTCAATAACAAGGTCAACGGTATACAGTAAACCTGAAATGAAGATTGGAATCTAAAACTGGACTTACAGGAGAGGTTCCAATCATAGATTGTTAGAGAGTCAGTCCTCTTGTACTTAAGTCGGCATTGTGCTTTTTGTATTAAATTCGGATACAATTTCTGTGTTTCATCGTCAATAAGAAGGTCCAAGGGATACAGTAAACCTGAAGTTAAGCATCGGAATCTAAAACTGGACTCACAGGAGAGGTTTAAATCATAGAAAGTTATAGTGTCAGTCCTCTTGTACTTAAGTCGGCATTGTGCCTTTTGTATTAAATTCGGATGCAATTTCTGTGTTTGATAAGCAAAAAGATTGTCCCAAGTATACAGTAAACCTTAAGTGAATCATCGGAACCTAAAACTCAACTCACAGGAAAGGTTCAAATCATAGAAAGTTATAGTGTCAGTCCTCTTGTACTTAAGTCGGCATTGTGACATTTGTATTAAATTCGGATGCAGTTTCTGTGTTTCATCGTCAATAAGAAGGTTTTAGGTATACCGTAAACCTGAAGTGAAGCATCGGAATTTAAAACTGGACTCACAGGAGAGGTTCCAATCATAGAAAGTTAGAGTGTCAGTCCTCTTGTACTTAAGTCGGCATTTTGCCTTTTGTATTAAATTCGGATGCAATTTCTGTGTTTCGTCGTCAATAAGAAGGTCTAAGGTATACAGCAAACCTGAAGTGAAACATCGGAATCTAAAACTGGACTCACAGGAGAGGTTTAAATCATAGAAAGTTAGAGTGTCTGTCCTCTTGTACTTATGTCGGCATTGTGCCTTTTGTATTAAATTTGGATGCAATTTCTGTGCTTCATCGTCAATAAGAAGGTCCAAGGGATACAGTAAACCTGAAGTGAAGCATCGGAATCTAAAACTGGACTCACAGGAGAGGTTCAAATCATAGAAATTGAGAGTGTCAGTCCGCTTGTACTTAAGTCATCATTGTGCCTTTTGTATTAAATTCGGATGCGATTTCTGTGTTTCATCGCCAATAAGAAGGGCCAAGGTATACAGTAAACCTGAAGTGAAACATCGGAATCTAAAACTGGACTCACAGGAGACGTTCCAATCATAGATAGTTAGTGTGTCAGTCCTCTTGTACTTAAGTCGGCATTGTGACATTTGTATTAAATTCGGATGCAATTCCTGTGTTTCATCGTCAATAAGAAGGTGCAAGGTATACAGTAAAACTGAAGATAATCATCGGAATCTAAAATTGGACACACAGGAGTGGTTCACATCATAGAAAGTTAGAGTGTCAGTCCTCTTGTACTTAAGTCGTCATTGTGCCTTTTGTATTAAATTCGGATGCAATTTCTGTGTTTCATCGTCAATAAGATGGTCCAAGGTATACAGTAAACCTGAAGTGAAGCATCGGAATCTAAAACTGGACTCACAGGAGAGGTTCACATCATAGAAAGTTAGAGTGTCAGCCCTCTCCTACTTTCGTCGGCATTGTGCCTTTTGTATTAAATTCGGATGCAATTTCTGTGTTTGATCATCAATAAGAAGGTCCAAGGTTTACAGTAAACCTGAAGTGAAGCATCGGAATCCAAAACTCAACTCACAGGAGAGGTTCAAATCATAGAAAGTTATAGTGTCAGTCCTCATCTACTTAAGTCTTCATTGTGCCTTTTGTATTAAATTCGGATGCAATTTCTGTGTTTGATAAGCAAAAAGATTGTCCCAAGTATATAGTAAACCTTAAGTGAATCATCGGAACCTAAAACTCAACTCACAGGAGAGGTTCAAATCATAGAAAGTTATAGTGTCAGTCCTCTTGTACTTAAGTAGGCATTGTGACATTTGTATTAAATTCGGATGCAGTTTCTGTGTTTCATCGTCAATAAGAAGGTTTTAGGTATACCATAAACCTGAAGTGAAGCATCGGAATTTAAAACTGGACTCACAGGAGAGGTTCCAATCATAGAAAGTTAGAGTGTCAGTCCTCTTGTACTTAAGTCGGCATTGTGCCTTTTGTACTAAATTCGGATGCAATTTCTGTGTTTCATCGTCAATAAGAAGGTCTAAGGTATACAGCAGACCTGAAGTGAAACATCGGAATCTAAAACTGGACTCACAGGAGAGGTTTAAATCAAAGAAAGTTAGAGTGTCTATCCTCTTGTACTTAAGTCGGCATTGTGCCTTTTGTAATAAATTCGGTTGCAATTTCTTTGTTTCATCGTCAATAAGAACGTCCAAGGTATACAGCAAACCTTAAGTGAAGCATCGGAATCTAAAACTCGACTCACAGGAGAGGTTCAAATCATAGAAAGTTAGAGTGTCAGTCCTCTTGTACTTAAGTCTTCATTGTGCCTTTTGTATTAAATTCGGATGCAATTTATGTGTTTCATCGTCAATAAGAAGGTCCAAGGTATACAGTAAACGTGAAGTGAAGCATCGGAATCTAAAACTGGACTCACAGGAGAGGTTCAAATCATAGAAAGTTAAGGTGTCAGTCCTCTTCTACTTACGCCGGCATTGTGCCTTTTGTATTAATTTCGGATGCAATTTCTGTGTTTCATCGTCAATAAGAAGGTCCAAGGTATACAGTAAACCTGAAGTGAAGCATCGGAATCTAAAACTGGACTCACAGGAGAGGTTTAAATCAAAGAAAGTTAGAGTGTCAGTCCTCTTGTACTTAAGTCTTCATTGTGCCTTTTGTATTAAATTCGGATGCAATTTATGTGTTTCATCGTCAATAAGAAGGTCCAAGGTATACAGTAAACGTGAAGTGAAGCATCGGAATCTAAAACTGGACTCACAGGAGAGGTTCAAATCATAGAAAGTTAAGGTGTCAGTCCTCTTCTACTTACGCCGGCATTGTGCCTTTTGTATTAATTTCGGATGCAATTTCTGTGTTTCATCGTCAATAAGAAGGTCCAAGGTATACAGTAAACCTGAAGTGAAGCATCGGAATCTAAAACTGGACTCACAGGAGAGGTTTAAATCAAAGAAAGTTAGAGTGTCAGTCCTCTTGTACTTAAGTCTTCATTGTGCCTTTTGTATTAAATTCGGATGCGATTTCTGTGTTTCATCGCCAATAAGAAGGGCCAAGGTATACAGTAAACCTGAAGTGAAACATCGGAATCTAAAACTGGACTCACAGGAGACGTTCCGATCATAGATAGTTAGAGTGTCAGTCCTCTTATACTTAAGTCGGCATTGTGACATTTGTATTAAATTCGGATGCAATTCCTGTGTTTCATCGTCAATAAGAAGGACCAAGGTATACAGTAAAACTGAAGAGAATCATCGGAATCTAAAACTGGACTCACAGGAGTGGTTCACATCATAGAAAGTTAGAGTGACAGTCCTCTGTTACTTAAGTCGGCATTGTGCCCTTTGTATTACATTCGGATGCAATTTCTGTGTTTCATCGTCAATTAGATGGTCCAAGGTATACAGTAAACCTGAAGTGAAGCATCAGAATCTAAAACTGGACTCACAGGAGAGGTTCAAATCATAGAAAGTTAGAGTGTCAGTCCTCTTCTACTTTCGTCGGCATTGTGCCTTTTGTATTAAATTTGGATGCAATTTCTGTGTTTGATCATCAATAAGAAGGTCCAAGGTATACAGTAAACCTGAAGTGAAGCATCAGAATCCAAAACTCAACTCACAGGAGAGGTTCAAATTATAGAAAGTTATAGTGTCAGTCCTCTTCTGCTTAAGTCTTCATTGTGCCTTTTGTATTAAATTCTGATACAATTTCTGTGTTTCATCGTCAATAAGAAGGACAACGGTATACAGTAAACCTGAAGTGAAGCATCGGAATCTATAACTGGAATCACAGGAGCGGTTCAAATCATAGAAAGTTAAAGTGTCTCTCCTCTTGTACTTAAGTCGACATTGTGCCTTTTGTATTAAATTCGGATGCAATTTCTGTGTTTCATCGTCAATAAGAAGGTCCAAGGGATACAGTAAACCTGAAGTGAAGCATCGGAATCTAAAACTGGACTCACAGGAGAAGTTTAAATCAAAAAAGTTAGAGTGTCTGTCCTCTTGTACTTAAGTCGGCATTGTGCCTTTTGTACTAAATTCGGATGCAATATCTGTGTTTCATCGTCAATAAGAAGGTCCAAGGTATACAGTAAACCTGAAGTGAAGCATCGGAATCTAAAACTGGACTCACAGGAGAGGTTCAATTCATAGAAAGTTATATTCTCAGTCCTCTTGTACTTAAGTCGGCATTGTGCCATTTGTAATAAATTCGGATGCAATTTCTTTGTTTCATCGTCAATAAGAATGTCCAAGGTATACAGCAAACCTGAAGTGAAGCATCGGAATCTAAAACTCGACTCACAGGAGAGGTTCAAATCATAGAAAGTTAGAGTGTCAGTCCTCTTGTACTTAAGTCTTCATTGTGCCTTTTGTATTAAATTCGGATACAATTTCTGTGTTTCATCGTCAATAAGAAGGTCCAAGGTATACAGTAAACGTGAAGTGAAGCATCGGAATCTAAAAGTGGACTCACAGGAGAGGTTCAAATCATAGAAAGTTAAGGTGTCAGTCCTCTTCTACTTACGCCGGCATTGTGCCTTTTGTATTAATTTCGGGTGCAATTTCTGTGTTTCATCGTCAATAAGAAGGTCCAAGGTATACAGTAAACCTGAAGTGAAGCATCGGAATCTAAAACTGGACTCACAGGAGAGGTTTAAATCAAAGAAAGTTAGAGTGTCAGTCCTCTTGTACTTAAGTCTTCATTGTGCCTTTTGTATTAAATTCGGATGCAATTTCTGTGTTTCATCGTCAATAAGAAGGTCCAAGGTATACAGTAAACCTGAAGTGAAGCATCGGAATCTAAAACTGGACTCACAGGAGAGGTTTAAATCAAAGAAAGTTAGAGTGTCTGTCCTCTTGTACTTATGTCGGCAATGTGCCTTTTGTTTTACATTCGGATGCAATTTCTGTGCTTCATCGTCAATAAGAAGGTCCAAGGGATACAGTAAACTTGAAAAGAAGCATCGGAATCTAAAACTGGACTCACAGGAGAGGTTCAAATCATAGGATGTGAGAGTGTCAGTCCGCTTGTACTTAAGTCGGCATTGTGCCTTTTGTATTAAATACGGATGCGATTTCTGTGTTTCATCGACAATAAGAAGGGCCAAGGTATATAGTAAACCTGAAGTGAAGCATCGGAATCTAAAACTGGACTCACAGGAGACGTTCCAATCATAGATAGTTAGTGTGTCAGTCCTCTTGTACTTAAGTCGGCATTGTGACATTTGTATTAAATTCGGATGCAATTCCTGTGTTTCATCGTCAATAAGAAGGTGCAAGGTATACAGTAAAACTGAAGAGAATCATCGGAATCAAAAACTGGACACACAGGAGTGGTTCACATCATAGAAAGTTAGAGTGTCAGTCCTCTTGTACTTAAGTCGGCATTGTGCCTTTTGTATTAAATTCGGATGCAATTTCTGTGTTTCATCGTCAATAAGATGGTCCAAGGTATACAGTAAACCTGAAGTGAAGCATCGGAATCTAAAACTGGACTCACAGGAGAGGTTCAAATCATAGAAAGTTAGAGTGTCAGTCCTCTTCTACTTTCGTCGGCATTGTGCCTTTTGTATTAAATTCGGATGCAATTTCTGTGTTTGATCATCAATAAGAAGGTCCAAGGTTTACAGTAAACCTGAAGTGAAGCATCGGAATCTAAAACTGGACTCACAGGAGAGGTTAAAATCATAGGAAGTTATAGTGTCAGTCCTCTTGTACTTAAGTCGGCATTGTGCCTTTTGTATTAAATTCGGATGCAATTTCTGTGTTTGATAAGCAAAAAGATTGTCCCAAGTATACAGTAAACCTTAAGTGAATCATCGGAACCTAAAACTCAACTCACAGGAGAGGTTCAAATCATAGAAAGTTATAGTGTCAGTCCTCTTGTACTTAAGTCGGCATTGTGACATTTGTATTCAATTCGGATGCAGTTTATGTGTTTCATCGTCAATAAGAAGGTTTTAGGTATACAGCAAACCTGAAGTGAAGCATCGGAATTTAAAACTGGACTCACAGGAGAGGTTCCAATCATAGAAAGTTAGAGTGTCAGTCCTCTTGTACTTAAGTCTTCATTGTGCCTTTTGTATTAAATTCGGATGCAATTTCTGTGTTTCATCGTCAATAAGAAGGTCCAAGGTATACAGTAAACGTGAAGTGAAGCATCGGAATCTAAAACTGGACTCACAGGAGAGGTTCAAATAATAGAAAGTTAAGGTGTCAGTCCTCTTCTACTTACGCCGGCATTGTGCCTTTTGTATTAATTTCGGATGCAATTTCTGTGTTTCATCGTCAATAAGAAGGTCCAAGGTATACAGTAAACCTGAAGTGAAGCATCGGAATCAAAAACTGGACTCACAGGAGAGGTTTAAATCAAAGAAAGTTAGAGTGTCAGTCCTCTTGTACTTAAGTCTTCATTGTGCCTTTTGTATTAAATTCGGATGCAATTTCTGTGTTTCATCGTCAATAAGAAGGTCCAAGGTATACAGTAAACCTGAAGTGAAGCATCGGAATCTAAAACTGGACTCACAGGAGAGGTTTAAATCAAAGAAAGTTAGAGTGTCTGTCCTCTTGTGCTTATGTCGGCATTGTGCCTTTTGTTTTACATTCGGATGCAACATCTGTGCTTCATCGTCAATAAGAAGGTCCAAGGGATACAGTAAACCTGAAAAGAAGCATCGGAATCTAAAACTGGACTCACAGGAGAGGTTCAAATCATAGAATGTGAGAGTGTCAGTCCACTTGTACTTAAGTCGGCATTGTGCCTTTTGTATTAAATACGGATGCGATTTCTGTGTTTCATCGACAATAAGAAGGGCCAAGGTATATAGTAAACCTGAAGTGAAGCATCGGAATCTAAAACTGGACTCACAGGAGACGTTCCAATCATAGATAGTTAGTGTGTCAGTCCTCTTGTACTTACGTCGGCATTGTGACATTTGTATTAAATTCGGATTCAATTCCTGTGTTTCATCGTCAATAAGAAGGTGCAAGGTATACAGTAAAACTGAAGAGGATCATCGGAATCTAAAACTGGACACACAGGAGTGGTTCACATCATAGAAAGTTAGAGTGTCAGTCCTCTTGTACTTAAGTCGGCATTGTGCCTTTTGTATTAAATTCGGATGCAATTTCTGTGTTTCATCGTCAATAAGATGGTCCAAGGTATACAGTAAACCTGAAGTGAAGCATCGGAATCTAAAACTGGACTCACAGGAGAGGTTCAAATCATAGAAAGTTAGAGTGTCAGTCATCTTCTACTTTCGTCGGCATTGTGCCTTTTGTATTAAATTCGGATGCAATTTCTGTGTTTGATCATCAATAAGAAGGTCCAAGGTTTACAGTAAACCTGAAGTGAAGCATCGGAATCCAAAACTCAACTCACAGGAGAGGTTCAAATCATAGAATGTTATAGTGTCAGTCCTCATCTACTTAAGTCTTCATTGTGCCTTTTGTATTAAATTCGGATACAATTTCTGTGATTCATCGTCAATAACAAGGTCAACGGTATACAGTAAACCTGAAATGAAGATTGGAATCTAAAACTGGACTCACAGGAGAGGTTCCAATCATAGATTGTTAGAGAGTCAGTACTCTTGTACTTAAGTCGGCATTGTGCTTTTTGTTTTAAATTCGGATACAATTTCTGTGTTTCATCGTCAATAAGAAGGTCCAAGGGATACAGTAAACCTGAAGTGAAGCATCGGAATCTAAAACTGGACTCACAGGAGAGGTTTAAATCATAGAAAGTTATAGTGTCAGTCCTCTTGTACTTAAGTCGGCATTGTGCCTTTTGTATTAAATTCGGATGCAATTTCTGTGTTTGATAAGCAAAAAGATTGTCCCAAGTATACAGTAAACATTAAGTGAATCATCGGAACCTAAAACTCAACTCACAGGAGAGGTTCAAATCATAGAAAGTTATAGTGTCAGACCTCTTGTACTTAAGTCGGCATTGTGACATTTGTATTCAATTCGGATGCAGTTTCTGTGTTTCATCGTCAATAAGAAGGTTTTAGGTATACCGTAAACCTGAAGTGAAGCATCGGAATTTAAAACTGGACTCACAGGAGAGGTTCCAATCATAGAATGTTAGAGTGTCAGTCCTCTTGTACTTAAGTCGGCATTGTGCCTTTTGTATTAAATTCGGATGCAATTTCTGTGTTTCATCGTCAATAAGAAGGTCTAAGGTATACAGCAAACCTGAAGTGAAACATCGGAATCTAAAACTGGACTCACAGGAGAGGTTTAAATCAAAGAAAGTTAGAGTGTCTGTCCTCTTGTACTTATGTCGGCATTGTGCCTTTTGTATTAAATTCGGATGCAATTTCTGTGCTTCATCGTCAATAAGAAGGTCCAAGGGATACAGTAAACCTGAAGTGAAGCATCGGAATCTAAAACTGGACTCACAGCAGAAGTTCAAATCATAAAAAGTGAGAGTGACAGTCCGCTTGTACTTAAGTCGGCATTGTTCCTTTTGTATTAAATTCGGATGCGATTTCTGTGTTTCGTCGACAATAAGAAGGGCCAAGGTATACAGTAAACCTGAAGTGAAGCATGGGAATCTAAAACTGGAGTCACAGGAGACGTTCCAATCATAGATAGTTAGAGTGTCAGTCCTCTTGTACTTAAGTCGGCATTGTGACATTTGTATTAAATTCGGATGCAATTCCTGTGTTTCATCGTCAATAAGAAGGTCCAAGGGATACAGTAAACCTGAAAAGAAGCATCGGAATCTAAAACTGGACTCACAGGAGAGGTTCAAGTCATAGAAAGTGAGAGTGTCAGTCCGCTTGTACTTAAGTCGGCATTGTGCCTTTTGTATTAAATACGGATGCGATTTCTGTGTTTCATCGACAATAAGAAGGGCCAAGGTATATAGTAAACCTCAAGTGAAGCATCGGAATCTAAAACTGGACTCACAGGAGACGTTCCAATCATAGATAGTTAGTGTGTCAGTCCTCTTGTACTTAAGTTGGCATTGTGACATTTGTATTAAATTCGGATGCATTTCCTGTGTTTCATCGTCAATAAGAAGGTGCAAGGTATACAGTAAAACTGAAGAGAATCATCGGAATCTAAAACTGGACACACAGTAGTGGTTCACATCATAGAAAGTTAGAGTGTCAGTCCTCTTGTACTTAAGTCGGCATTGTGCCTTTTGTATTAAATTCGGATGCAATTTCTGTGTTTCATCGTCAATAAGATGGTCCAAGGTATACAGTAAACCTGAAGTGAAGCATCGGAATCCAAAACTCAATTCACAGCAGAGGTTCAAATCATAGAAAGTTTTAGTGTCAGTCCTCATCTACTTAAGTCTTCATTGTGCCTTTTGTATTAAATTCGGATACAATTTCTGTGATTCATCGTCAATAACAAGGTCAACGGTATACAGTAAACCTGAAATGAAGATTGGAATCTAAACCTGGACTCACAGGAGAGGTTCCAATCATAGATTGTTAGAGAGTCAGTCCTCTTGTACTTAAGTCGGCATTGTGCTTTTTGTATTAAATTCGGATACAATTTCTGTGTTTCATCGTCAATAAGGAGGTCCAAGGGATACAGTAAACCTGAAGTGAAGCATCGGAATCTAAAACTGGACTCACGGGAGAGGTTTAAATCATAGAAAGTTATAGTGTGAGTCCTCTTGTACTTAAGTCGGCATTGTGCCTTTTGTATTAAATTCGGATGCAATTTCTGTGTTTGATAAGCAAAAAGATTGTCCCAAGTATACAGTAAACCTTAAGTGAATCATCGGAATCTAAAACTCAACTCACAGGAGAGGTTCAAATCATAGAAAGTTATAGTGTCAGTCCTCTTGTACTTAAGTCGGCATTGTGACATTTGTATTAAATTCGGATGCAGTTTCTGTGTTTCATCGTCAATAAGAAGGTCTTAGGTATACCGTAAACCTGAAGTGAAGCAACGGAATTTAAAACTGGACTCACAGGAGAGGTTCCAATAATAGAAAGTTAGAGTGTCAGTCCTCTTGTACTTAAGTCGGCATTGTGCCTTTTCTATTAAATTCGGATGCAATTTCTGTGTTTCATCGTCAATAAGAAGGTCCAAGGTATACAGCAAACCTGAACTGAAGCATCGGAATCTAAAACTGGACTCACAGGAGAGGTTTAAATCAAAGAAAGTTAGAGTGTCTGTCCACTTGTACTTTTGTCGGCATTGTGCCTTTTGTATTAAATTCGGATGCAATTTCTGTGCTTCATCGTCAATAAGAAGGTCCAAGGGATACAGTAAACCTGAAGTGAAGCATCGGAATCTAAAACTGGACTCACAGGAGAGGTTCAAATCATAGAAAGTGAGAGTGACAGTCCGCTTGTACTTAAGTCGGCATTGTGCCTTTTGTATTAAATTCGGATGCGATTTCTGTGTTTCATCGATAATAAGAAGGGCCAAGGTATACAGTAAACCTGATGTGAAGCATCGGAATCTAAAACTGGACTCACAGCAGACGTTCCAATCATAGATATTTAGAGTGTCAGTCCTCTTGTACTTAAGTCGGCATTTTGCCATTTGTATTAAATTCGGATGCAATTTCTGTGTTTCATCGTCAATAAGGAGGTCCAAGGTATACAGTAAACCTGAAGTGAAGCATCGGAATCCAAAACTCAACTCACAGGAGAGGTTAAAATCATAGAAAGTTGTAGTGTCAGTCCTCTTCTACTTAAGTCTCCATTGTGTCTTTTGTATTAAATTCGGATTCAATTTCTGTGTTTCATCGTCAATAAGAAGGTCAACGGTATACAGGAAACCTGAAGTGAAGCATCGGAATCTAAAACTGGACTCACAGGAGCGGTTCAAATCATAGAAAGTTAGAGTGTCAGTCCTCTTGTACTTAAGTCGGCATTGTGCCTTTTGTATTAAATTCGGATGCAATTTCTGTGTTTCATCGTCAATAAGAAGGTCTAAGGTATACAGCAAACCTGAAGTGAAACATCGGAATTTATAACTGGACTCACAGGAGAGGTTTAAATCAAAGAAAGTTAGAGTGTCTGTCCTCTTGTACTTATGTCGGCATTGTGCCTTTTGTATTAAATTCGGATGCAATTTCTGTGCTTCATCGTCAATAAGAAGGTCCAAGGGATACAGTAAACCTGAAGTGAAGCATCGGAATCTAAAACTGGACTCACAGGAGAAGTTCAAATCATAAAAAGTGAGAGTGACAGTCCGCTTGTACTTAAGTCGGCATTGTGCCTTTTGTATTAAATTCGGATGCGATTTCTGTGTTTCGTCGACAATAAGAAGGGCCAAGGTATACAGTAAACCTGAAGTGAAGCATCGGAATCTAAAACTGGAGTCACAGGAGACGTTCCAATCATAGATAGTTAGAGTGTCAGTCCTCTTGTACTTAAGTCGGCGTTGTGACATTTGTATTAAATTCGGATGCAATTCCTGTGTTTCATCGTCAATAAGAAGGTCCAAGGGATACAGTAAACCTGAAAAGAAGCATCGGAATCTAAAACTGGACTCACAGGAGTGGTTCAAGTCATAGAAAGTGAGAGTGTCAGTCCGCTTGTACTTAAGTCGGCATTGTGCCTTTTGTATTAAATACGGATGCGATTTCTGTGTTTCATCGACAATAAGAAGGGCCAAGGTATATAGTAAACCTCAAGTGAAGCATCGGAATCTAAAACTGGACTCACAGGAGACGTTCCAATCATAGATAGTTAGTGTGTCAGTCCTCTTGTACTTAAGTCGGCATTGTGACATTTGTATTAAATTCGGATGCATTTCCTGTGTTTCTTCGTCAATAAGAAGGTGCAAGGTATACAGTAAAACTGAAGAGAATCATCGGAATCTAAAACTGGACACACAGTAGTGGTTCACATCATAGAAAGTTAGAGTGTCAGTCCTCTTGTACTTAAGTCGGCATTGTGCCTTTTGTATTAAATTCGGATGCAATTTCTGTGTTTCATCGTCAATAAGATGGTCCAAGGTATACAGTAAACCTGAAGTGAAGCATCGGAATCCAAAACTCAATTCACAGCAGAGGTTCAAATCATAGAAAGTTATAGTGTCAGTCCTCATCTACTTAAGTCTTCATTGTGCCTTTTGTATTAAATTCGGATACAATTTCTGTGATTCATCGTCAATAACAAGGTCAACGGTATACAGTAAACCTGAAATGAAGATTGGAATCTAAACCTGGACTCACAGGAGAGGTTCCAATCATAGATTGTTAGAGAGTCAGTCCTCTTGTACTTAAGTCGGCATTGTGCTTTTTGTATTAAATTCGGATACAATTTCTGTGTTTCATCGTCAATAAGAAGGTCCAAGGGATACAGTAAACCTGAAGTGAAGCATCGGAATCTAAAACTGGACTCACGGGAGAGGTTTAAATCATAGAAAGTTATAGTGTGAGTCCTCTTGTACTTAAGTCGGCATTGTGCCTTTTGTATTAAATTCGGATGCAATTTCTGTGTTTGATAAGCAAAAAGATTGTCCCAAGTATACAGTAAACCTTAAGTGAATCATCGGAACCTAAAACTCAACTCACAGGAGAGGTTCAAATCATAGAAAGTTATAGTGTCAGTCCTCTTGTACTTAAGTCGGCATTGTGACATTTGTATTCAATTCGGATGCAGTTTATGTGTTTCATCGTCAATAAGAAGGTTTTAGGTATACAGCAAACCTGAAGTGAAGCATCGGAATTTAAAACTGGACTCACAGGAGAGGTTCCAATCATAGAAAGTTAGAGTGTCAGTCCTCTTGTACTTAAGTCTTCATTGTGCCTTTTGTATTAAATTCGGATGCAATTTCTGTGTTTCATCGTCAATAAGAAGGTCCAAGGTATACAGTAAACGTGAAGTGAAGCATCGGAATCTAAAACTGGACTCACAGGAGAGGTTCAAATAATAGAAAGTTAAGGTGTCAGTCCTCTTCTACTTACGCCGGCATTGTGCCTTTTGTATTAATTTCGGATGCAATTTCTGTGTTTCATCGTCAATAAGAAGGTCCAAGGTATACAGTAAACCTGAAGTGAAGCATCGGAATCAAAAACTGGACTCACAGGAGAGGTTTAAATCAAAGAAAGTTAGAGTGTCAGTCCTCTTGTACTTAAGTCTTCATTGTGCCTTTTGTATTAAATTCGGATGCAATTTCTGTGTTTCATCGTCAATAAGAAGGTCCAAGGTATACAGTAAACCTGAAGTGAAGCATCGGAATCTAAAACTGGACTCACAGGAGAGGTTTAAATCAAAGAAAGTTAGAGTGTCTGTCCTCTTGTGCTTATGTCGGCATTGTGCCTTTTGTTTTACATTCGGATGCAACATCTGTGCTTCATCGTCAATAAGAAGGTCCAAGGGATACAGTAAACCTGAAAAGAAGCATCGGAATCTAAAACTGGACTCACAGGAGAGGTTCAAATCATAGAATGTGAGAGTGTCAGTCCACTTGTACTTAAGTCGGCATTGTGCCTTTTGTATTAAATACGGATGCGATTTCTGTGTTTCATCGACAATAAGAAGGGCCAAGGTATATAGTAAACCTGAAGTGAAGCATCGGAATCTAAAACTGGACTCACAGGAGACGTTCCAATCATAGATAGTTAGTGTGTCAGTCCTCTTGTACTTACGTCGGCATTGTGACATTTGTATTAAATTCGGATTCAATTCCTGTGTTTCATCGTCAATAAGAAGGTGCAAGGTATACAGTAAAACTGAAGAGGATCATCGGAATCTAAAACTGGACACACAGGAGTGGTTCACATCATAGAAAGTTAGAGTGTCAGTCCTCTTGTACTTAAGTCGGCATTGTGCCTTTTGTATTAAATTCGGATGCAATTTCTGTGTTTCATCGTCAATAAGATGGTCCAAGGTATACAGTAAACCTGAAGTGAAGCATCGGAATCTAAAACTGGACTCACAGGAGAGGTTCAAATCATAGAAAGTTAGAGTGTCAGTCATCTTCTACTTTCGTCGGCATTGTGCCTTTTGTATTAAATTCGGATGCAATTTCTGTGTTTGATCATCAATAAGAAGGTCCAAGGTTTACAGTAAACCTGAAGTGAAGCATCGGAATCCAAAACTCAACTCACAGGAGAGGTTCAAATCATAGAATGTTATAGTGTCAGTCCTCATCTACTTAAGTCTTCATTGTGCCTTTTGTATTAAATTCGGATACAATTTCTGTGATTCATCGTCAATAACAAGGTCAACGGTATACAGTAAACCTGAAATGAAGATTGGAATCTAAAACTGGACTCACAGGAGAGGTTCCAATCATAGATTGTTAGAGAGTCAGTACTCTTGTACTTAAGTCGGCATTGTGCTTTTTGTTTTAAATTCGGATACAATTTCTGTGTTTCATCGTCAATAAGAAGGTCCAAGGGATACAGTAAACCTGAAGTGAAGCATCGGAATCTAAAACTGGACTCACAGGAGAGGTTTAAATCATAGAAAGTTATAGTGTCAGTCCTCTTGTACTTAAGTCGGCATTGTGCCTTTTGTATTAAATTCGGATGCAATTTCTGTGTTTGATAAGCAAAAAGATTGTCCCAAGTATACAGTAAACATTAAGTGAATCATCGGAACCTAAAACTCAACTCACAGGAGAGGTTCAAATCATAGAAAGTTATAGTGTCAGACCTCTTGTACTTAAGTCGGCATTGTGACATTTGTATTCAATTCGGATGCAGTTTCTGTGTTTCATCGTCAATAAGAAGGTTTTAGGTATACCGTAAACCTGAAGTGAAGCATCGGAATTTAAAACTGGACTCACAGGAGAGGTTCCAATCATAGAATGTTAGAGTGTCAGTCCTCTTGTACTTAAGTCGGCATTGTGCCTTTTGTATTAAATTCGGATGCAATTTCTGTGTTTCATCGTCAATAAGAAGGTCTAAGGTATACAGCAAACCTGAAGTGAAACATCGGAATCTAAAACTGGACTCACAGGAGAGGTTTAAATCAAAGAAAGTTAGAGTGTCTGTCCTCTTGTACTTATGTCGGAATTGTGCCTTTTGTATTAAATTCGGATGCAATTTCTGTGCTTCATCGTCAATAAGAAGGTCCAAGGGATACAGTAAACCTGAAGTGAAGCATCGGATTCTAAAACTGGACTCACAGCAGAAGTTCAAATCATAAAAAGTGAGAGTGACAGTCCGCTTGTACTTAAGTCGGCATTGTTCCTTTTGTATTAAATTCGGATGCGATTTCTGTGTTTCGTCGACAATAAGAAGGGCCAAGGTATACAGTAAACCTGAAGTGAAGCATGGGAATCTAAAACTGGAGTCACAGGAGACGTTCCAATCATAGATAGTTAGAGTGTCAGTCCTCTTGTACTTAAGTCGGCATTGTGACATTTGTATTAAATTCGGATGCAATTCCTGTGTTTCATCGTCAATAAGAAGGTCCAAGGGATACAGTAAACCTGAAAAGAAGCATCGGAATCTAAAACTGGACTCACAGGAGAGGTTCAAGTCATAGAAAGTGAGAGTGTCAGTCCGCTTGTACTTAAGTCGGCATTGTGCCTTTTGTATTAAATACGGATGCGACTTCTGTGTTTCATCGACAATAAGAAGGGCCAAGGTATATAGTAAACCTCAAGTGAAGCATCGGAATCTAAAACTGGACTCACAGGAGACGTTCCAATCATAGATAGTTAGTGTGTCAGTCCTCTTGTACTTAAGTTGGCATTGTGACATTTGTATTAAATTCGGATGCATTTCCTGTGTTTCATCGTCAATAAGAAGGTGCAAGGTATACAGTAAAACTGAAGAGAATCATCGGAATCTAAAACTGGACACACAGTAGTGGTTCACATCATAGAAAGTTAGAGTGTCAGTCCACTTGTACTTAAGTCGGCATTGTGCCTTTTGTATTAAATTCGGATGCAATTTCTGTGTTTCATCGTCAATAAGATGGTCCAAGGTATACAGTAAACCTGAAGTGAAGCATCGGAATCCAAAACTCAATTCACAGCAGAGGTTCAAATCATAGAAAGTTTTAGTGTCAGTCCTCATCTACTTAAGTCTTCATTGTGCCTTTTGTATTAAATTCGGATACAATTTCTGTGATTCATCGTCAATAACAAGGTCAACGGTATACAGTAAACCTGAAATGAAGATTGGAATCTAAACCTGGACTCACAGGAGAGGTTCCAATCATAGATTGTTAGAGAGTCAGTCCTCTTGTACTTAAGTCGGCATTGTGCTTTTTGTATTAAATTCGGATACAAATTCTGTGTTTCATCGTCAATAAGGAGGTCCAAGGGATACAGTAAACCTGAAGTGAAGCATCGGAATCTAAAACTGGACTCACGGGAGAGGTTTAAATCATAGAAAGTTATAGTGTGAGTCCTCTTGTACTTAAGTCGGCATTGTGCCTTTTGTATTAAATTCGGATGCAATTTCTGTGTTTGATAAGCAAAAAGATTGTCCCAAGTATACAGTAAACCTTAAGTGAATCATCGGAATCTAAAACTCAACTCACAGGAGAGGTTCAAATCATAGAAAGTTATAGTGTCAGTCCTCTTGTACTTAAGTCGGCATTGTGACATTTGTATTAAATTCGGATGCAGTTTCTGTGTTTCATCGTCAATAAGAAGGTCTTAGGTATACCGTAAACCTGAAGTGAAGCAACGGAATTTAAAACTGGACTCACAGGAGAGGTTCCTATAATAGAAAGTTAGAGTGTCAGTCCTCTTGTACTTAAGTCGGCATTGTGCCTTTTCTATTAAATTCGGATGCAATTTCTGTGTTTCATCGTCAATAAGAAGGTCCAAGGTATACAGCAAACCTGAAGTGAAGCATCGGAATCTAAAACTGGACTCACAGGAGAGGTTTAAATCAAAGAAAGTTAGAGTGTCTGTCCACTTGTACTTTTGTCGGCATTGTGCCTTTTGTATTAAATTCGGATGCAATTTCTGTGCTTCATCGTCAATAAGAAGGTCCAAGGGATACAGTAAACCTGAAGTGAAGCATCGGAATCTAAAACTGGACTCACAGGAGAGGTTCAAATCATAGAAAGTGAGAGTGACAGTCCGCTTGTACTTAAGTCGGCATTGTGCCTTTTGTATTAAATTCGGATGCGATTTCTGTGTTTCATCGATAATAAGAAGGGCCAAGGTATACAGTAAACCTGATGTGAAGCATCGGAATCTAAAACTGGACTCACAGCAGACGTTCCAATCATAGATATTTAGAGTGTCAGTCCTCTTGTACTTAAGTCGGCATTTTGCCATTTGTATTAAATTCGGATGCAATTTCTGTGTTTCATCGTCAATAAGGAGGTCCAAGGTATACAGTAAACCTGAAGTGAAGCATCGGAATCCAAAACTCAACTCACAGGAGAGGTTAAAATCATAGAAAGTTGTAGTGTCAGTCCTCTTCTACTTAAGTCTCCATTGTGTCTTTTGTATTAAATTCGGATTCAATTTCTGTGTTTCATCGTCAATAAGAAGGTCAACGGTATACAGGAAACCTGAAGTGAAGCATCGGAATCTAAAACTGGACTCACAGGAGCGGTTCAAATCATAGAAAGTTAGAGTGTCAGTCCTCTTGTACTTAAGTCGGCATTGTGCCTTTTGTATTAAATTCGGATGCAATTTCTGTGTTTCATCGTCAATAAGAAGGTCTAAGGTATACAGCAAACCTGAAGTGAAGCATCGGAATCTAAAACTGGACTCACAGGAGAGGTTTAAATCAAAGAAAGTTAGAGTGTCTGTCCACTTGTACTTTTGTCGGCATTGTGCCTTTTGTATTAAATTCGGATGCAATTTCTGTGCTTCATCGTCAATAAGAAGGTCCAAGGGATACAGTAAACCTGAAGTGAAGCATCGGAATCTAAAACTGGACTCACAGGAGAGGTTCAAATCATAGAAAGTGAGAGTGACAGTCCGCTTGTACTTAAGTCGGCATTGTGCCTTTTGTATTAAATTCGGATGCGATTTCTGTGTTTCATCGATAATAAGAAGGGCCAAGGTATACAGTAAACCTGATGTGAAGCATCGGAATCTAAAACTGGACTCACAGCAGACGTTCCAATCATAGATATTTAGAGTGTCAGTCCTCTTGTACTTAAGTCGGCATTTTGCCATTTGTATTAAATTCGGATGCAATTTCTGTGTTTCATCGTCAATAAGGAGGTCCAAGGTATACAGTAAACCTGAAGTGAAGCATCGGAATCCAAAACTCAACTCACAGGAGAGGTTAAAATCATAGAAAGTTGTAGTGTCAGTCCTCTTCTACTTAAGTCTCCATTGTGTCTTTTGTATTAAATTCGGATTCAATTTCTGTGTTTCATCGTCAATAAGAAGGTCAACGGTATACAGGAAACCTGAAGTGAAGCATCGGAATCTAAAACTGGACTCACAGGAGCGGTTCAAATCATAGAAAGTTAGAGTGTCAGTCCTCTTGTACTTAAGTCGGCATTGTGCCTTTTGTATTAAATTCGGATGCAATTTCTGTGTTTCATCGTCAATAAGAAGGTCTAAGGTATACAGCAAACCTGAAGTGAAACATCGGAATTTATAACTGGACTCACAGGAGAGGTTTAAATCAAAGAAAGTTAGAGTGTCTGTCCTCTTGTACTTATGTCGGCATTGTGCCTTTTGTATTAAATTCGGATGCAATTTCTGTGCTTCATCGTCAATAAGAAGGTCCAAGGGATACAGTAAACCTGAAGTGAAGCATCGGAATCTAAAACTGGACTCACAGGAGAAGTTCAAATCATAAAAAGTGAGAGTGACAGTCCGCTTGTACTTAAGTCGGCATTGTGCCTTTTGTATTAAATTCGGATGCGATTTCTGTGTTTCGTCGACAATAAGAAGGGCCAAGGTATACAGTAAACCTGAAGTGAAGCATCGGAATCTAAAACTGGAGTCACAGGAGACGTTCCAATCATAGATAGTTAGAGTGTCAGTCCTCTTGTACTTAAGTCGGCGTTGTGACATTTGTATTAAATTCGGATGCAATTCCTGTGTTTCATCGTCAATAAGAAGGTCCAAGGGATACAGTAAACCTGAAAAGAAGCATCGGAATCTAAAACTGGACTCACAGGAGTGGTTCAAGTCATAGAAAGTGAGAGTGTCAGTCCGCTTGTACTTAAGTCGGCATTGTGCCTTTTGTATTAAATACGGATGCGATTTCTGTGTTTCATCGACAATAAGAAGGGCCAAGGTATATAGTAAACCTCAAGTGAAGCATCGGAATCTAAAACTGGACTCACAGGAGACGTTCCAATCATAGATAGTTAGTGTGTCAGTCCTCTTGTACTTAAGTCGGCATTGTGACATTTGTATTAAATTCGGATGCATTTCCTGTGTTTCTTCGTCAATAAGAAGGTGCAAGGTATACAGTAAAACTGAAGAGAATCATCGGAATCTAAAACTGGACACACAGTAGTGGTTCACATCATAGAAAGTTAGAGTGTCAGTCCTCTTGTACTTAAGTCGGCATTGTGCCTTTTGTATTAAATTCGGATGCAATTTCTGTGTTTCATCGTCAATAAGATGGTCCAAGGTATACAGTAAACCTGAAGTGAAGCATCGGAATCCAAAACTCAATTCACAGCAGAGGTTCAAATCATAGAAAGTTATAGTGTCAGTCCTCATCTACTTAAGTCTTCATTGTGCCTTTTGTATTAAATTCGGATACAATTTCTGTGATTCATCGTCAATAACAAGGTCAACGGTATACAGTAAACCTGAAATGAAGATTGGAATCTAAACCTGGACTCACAGGAGAGGTTCCAATCATAGATTGTTAGAGAGTCAGTCCTCTTGTACTTAAGTCGGCATTGTGCTTTTTGTATTAAATTCGGATACAATTTCTGTGTTTCATCGTCAATAAGAAGGTCCAAGGGATACAGTAAACCTGAAGTGAAGCATCGGAATCTAAAACTGGACTCACGGGAGAGGTTTAAATCATAGAAAGTTATAGTGTGAGTCCTCTTGTACTTAAGTCGGCATTGTGCCTTTTGTATTAAATTCGGATGCAATTTCTGTGTTTGATAAGCAAAAAGATTGTCCCAAGTATACAGTAAACCTTAAGTGAATCATCGGAATCTAAAACTCAACTCACAGGAGAGGTTCAAATCATAGAAAGTTATAGTGTCAGTCCTCTTGTACTTAAGTCGGCATTGTGACATTTGTATTAAATTCGGATGCAGTTTCTGTGTTTCATCGTCAATAAGAAGGTCTTAGGTATACCGTAAACCTGAAGTGAAGCATCGGAATTTAAAACTGGACTCACAGGAGAGGTTCCAATAATAGAAAGTTAGAGTGTCAGTCCTCTTGTACTTAAGTCGGCATTGTGCCTTTTCTATTAAATTCGGATGCAATTTCTGTGTTTCATCGTCAATAAGAAGGTCCAAGGTATACAGCAAACCTGAAGTGAAGCATCGGAATCTAAAACTGGACTCACAGGAGAGGTTTAAATCAAAGAAAGTTAGAGTGTCTGTCCTCTTGTACTTTTGTCGGCATTGTGCCTTTTGTATCAAATTCGGATGCAATTTCTGTGCTTCATCGTCAATAAGAAGGTCCAAGGGATACAGTAAACCTGAAGTGAAGCATCGGAATCTAAAACTGGACTCACAGGAGAGGTTCAAATCATAGAAAGTGAGAGTGACAGTCCGCTTGTACTTAAGTCGGCATTGTGCCTTTTGTATTAAATTCGGATGCGATTTCTGTGTTTCATCGACAATAAGAAGGGCCAAGGTATACAGTAAACCTGAAGTGAAGCATCGGAATCTAAAACTGGACTCACAGCAGACGTTCCAATCATAGATATTTAGAGTGTCAGTCCTCTTGTACTTAAGTCGGCATTTTGCCATTTGTATTAAATTCGGATGCAATTTCTGTGTTTCATCGTCAATAAGGAGGTCCAAGGTATACAGTAAACCTGAAGTGAAGCATCGGATTCCAAAACTCAACTCACAGGAGAGGTTAAAATCATAGAAAGTTGTAGTGTCAGTCCTCTTCTACTTAAGTCTTCATTGTGTCTTTTGTATTAAATTCGGATTCAATTTCTGTGTTTCATCGTCAATAAGAAGGTCAACGGTATACAGGAAACCTGAAGTGAAGCATCGGAATCTAAAACTGGACTCACAGGAGCGGTTCAAATCATAGAAAGTTAGAGTGTCTCTCCTCTTGTACTTAAGTCGACATTGTGCCTTTTGTATTAAATTCGGATGCAATTTCTGTGTTTCATCGTCAATAAGAAGGTCCAAGGGATACAGTAAACCTGAAGTGAAGCATCGGAATCTAAAACTGCACTCACAGGAGAGGTTCAAATCATAGAAAGTGAGTGTGTCTGTCCTCTTGTACTTAAGTCGGCATTGTGCCTTATGTATTAAATTCAGATGCAATTTCTGTGTTAGATCATCAATAAGAAGGTCCAAGTTATACAGTAAACCTGAAGTGAAGCATCGGAATCTAAAACTCAACCCAGAGGAGACGTTCCTATCATAGAAAGTTTTAGTGTTAGTCCTCTTGTACTTAAGTCGGCATTGTGCCTTTTGTATTAAACTCGGATGCAATTTCTGTGTTTCATCGTCAATAAGAAGGTCCAAGGTATATAGTAAACCTGAAGTGAAGCATCGGAATCTAAAACTGGACTCACAGGAGACGTTCAAATCATAGAAAGTTAGAGTGTCACTCCCCTTGTACTTAAGTCGACATTGGGCCTTTTGTACTAAATTCGGATGCAATTTCTGTGTCTCATCGTCAATAAGAAGGTCCAAGGGATACAGTAAACCTGAAGTGAAGCATCGTAATCTAAAACTGGACTCACAGGAGAAGTTTAAATCAAAGCAAGTTAGAGTGTCTGTCCTCTTGTACTTAAGTCGGCATTGTGCTTTTTATATTAAATTCGGATGCAATTTCTGTGTTTCATCGACAATAAGAAGGGCCAAGGTATACAGTAAACCTGAAGTGAAGCATCGGAATCTAAAACTGGACTCACAGGAGACGTTCCAATCATAAATAGTTAGAGTGTCGGTCCTCTTGTACTTAAGTCGGCATTGTGACATCTGTATTAAATTCGAATGCAATTTCTGTGTTTCATCGTCAATAAGGAGGTCCAAGGTATACAGTAAACCTGAAGTGAAACATCGGAATCTAAAACTGGACTCACAGGAGAGGTTCAAATCATAGAAAGTTAGAGTGTCAGTCCCCTTGTACTTAAGTCGGCATTGTGACTTTTGCATTAAATTCGGATGCAATTTCTGTGTTTCATCGTCAATAAGATGGTCCAAGGGATACAGTAAACCTTAAGTGAATCATGGGAATCTGTAACTGGACTCACAGGAGAGGTTCAAATCGTAGAAAGTTAGAGTGTCAGTCCTATTGTACTTTAGTCGGCATTGTCCCTTTTGTATTAAATTCGGATGCAATTCCTGTGTTTCATCGTCATTAAGAAGGTCCAAGGTATACAGCAAACCTGAAAAGAAGCATCGGAATCTAAATCTTGACTCACAGGATATTTTCAATTCATAGAAAGTTAGAGTGTCAGTCCTCTTGTTCTTAAGTCTGCCTTGTGCCTTTTGTAATAAATTCGGATGCAATTTCTGTTTTTCATCGTCAATAAGAACGTCCGAGGTGTACAGGAAACCTGAAGTGAAGCATCGGAATCTAAAACTCGACTCACAGGAGAGGTTCAAATAACAGAAAGATAGAGTTTCAGTCCTATTGTATTTAAGTCGGAATTGTGCCGTTTGTATTAAATTCGGATGCAATTCCTGTGTATCATTGTCAATAAGAAGGTCCCAGGTATACAGTAAACCTGAAGAGAAGCATCGGAATCTAAAACTGGACTCACTGGAAGGGTTCAAATCATAGAAAGATAGAGTGTCAGTCATCTTGAACTTATGTCGGCATTGGGCCGTTTGTATTAAATTCGGATGCAATTTCTGTGTTTCATCGTCAATAAGAAGGTCCAAGGGATACAGTAAACCTGAAGTGAATCATCGGAATCTAAAACTGGACTCACAGGAGAGGTTCAAATCATAGAAAGTTAGAGTGTCAGTCCTCTTGTTCTTAAGTCGGCATTGTGCCTTTTGTATTAAATTCGGATGCAATATCTGTGTTTCATCGTCAATAAGAAGGTCTTAGGTATACTGTAAACCTGAAGTGAAGCATCGGAATTTAAAACTGGACACACAGGAGAGGTTCCAATTATAGAAAGTTAGAGTGTCAGTCCTCATGTACTTAAGTCGGCATTGTGCCTTTTGTATTAAATTCGGATGCAATTTCTGTATTTCATCGTCAATAAGAAGGTCCAAGGTATACAGTAAACCTGAAGTGAAGCATCGGAATCTAAAACTGGACTCACAGGAGAGGTTTAAATCAAAGAATGTTAGAGTGTCTGTCCTCTTGTACTTAAGTCGGCATTGTGCTTTTTGTATTAAATTCGGATGCAATTTCTGTGCTTCATCTTCAGTAAGAAGGTCCAAGGGATACAGATAACCTGAAGTGAAGCATCGGAATCTAAAACTGGACTCACAGGAGAGGTTCATATCATAGAAAGTTAGAGTGTCAGTCCTCTTGTACTTAAGTCGGAATTGTGCCTTTTGTATTAAATTCGGATCCGATTTCTGTGTTTCATCGACAATAAGAAGGGCCAAGGTATACAGTAAACCTGAAGTGAAGCATTGGAATCTGAAACTGGACTCACAGGCGACGTTCCAATCATAGATAGTTAGAGTGTCTGTCCTCTTGTACTTAAGTCGGCATTGTGACATTTGTATTAAATTCGGATGCAATTTCTGTGTTTCATCGTCAATAAGAAAGTCCAAGGTATACAGTAAAATTGAAGAGAAGCATCGGAATCTAAAACTGGACTCACAGGAGTGGTTCACATCATAGAAAGTTACAGTGTCAGTCCTCATGTACTTAAGTCGGCATTGTGCCTTTTGTATTAAATACGAATGCAATTTCTGTGCTTCATCGTCAATGAGATGGTCCAAGGTATACAGTAAACCTGAAGTGAAGCATCGGAATCTAAAACTGGACTCACAGGAGAGGTTCAAATCATAGAAAGATAGAGTGTCAGTCGTCTTCTACTTCCGTCGGCATTGTGCTTTTTGTATTAAACTCGGATGCAATTTATGTGTTTGATCATCAATAAGAAGGTCCAAGGGATACAGTAAACCTGAAGTGAAGCATCGGAATCCAAAACTCAACTCACATGAGAGGTTTAAATCACAGTAAGTTATAGTGTCAGTCCTTTTCTACTTAAGTCGGCATTGTGCCTTTTGTAATTAATTCGGATACAATTTCTGTGTTTCAACATCAATAAGAAGGTCAAAGGTATACAGTAAACCTGAAGTGAATCATCGGAATCTAAAACTGGACTCACAGGAGAGGTTCCAATCATAGAAAGTTAGAGTGTCTGTCCTCATGTACTTAAGTCGGCATTGTGCCTTTTGTATTAAATTCTTATGCAATTTATCTGTTTCATCGTCAATAAGAAGGTCCAAGGGATACAGTAAACCTGAAGTGAAGCATCGGAATCTAAAACTGGAATCACAGGAGAAGTTTAAATCAAAGAAATTTAGAGTGTCTCTCCTCTTGAACTTAAGTCGGCACTGTGCCTTTTGTATTCAATTCGGATGCAATTTCTGTGCTTCATCGTCAATAAGAAGATCCAAGGTATACAGTAAACCTGAAGTGAATCATCATAATCTAAAACTGGACTCACAGGAGAGGTTCAATTCATAGAAAGTTATAGTGTCAGTCCTCTTGTACTTAAGTCGGCATTGTGCCTTTTGTAATATATTCGGATGCAATTTCTGTGTTTCATCGTCAATAAGAAGGTCCAAGGGATACAGTAAACCTGAAGTGAAGCATCGGATTCTAAAACTGGACTCACAGGAGAGGTTTAAACCAAAGAAAGTTACAGTGTCTGTCCTCTTGTACTTAAGTCGTCACTGTGACTTTTGTATTAAATTCGGATGCAATTTCTGTGTTTCATCGTCAATAAGAAGGTCCAAGGTATACAGTAAACTTGAAGAGAAGCATCGGAATCTAAAACTGGACTCACAGGAGAGGTTCAAATCATTGAAAGTTAGAGTGTCAGTCCTCTTCTACTTAAGTCGGCATTGTGCCTTTTGTATTAAATTCGGATGCAATTTTTGTGTTTCATCGTCAATAAGAAAGTCTTAGGTATACTGTAAACCTGAAGTGAAGAATCGGAATCTAAAACTGGACTCACAGGTGAGGTTCCATTCATAGAAAGTTAGAGTGTCGGTCCTCTTCTACTTAAGTCGGCATTGTGCCTTTTGTATTAAATTCGGATGCAATTTCTGTGTTTCATCGTCAATAAGAAGGTCCAAGGGATACAGTAAACCTCAAGTGAAGCATCGAAAAGTAAAACTGGACTCACAGGAGAAATTTATATTAAAGAAAGTTAGAGTGTCAGTCCTCTTGTACTTAAGTCGGCATTTTGCCATTTGTATTAAATTCAGATTGCAATTTGTGTGTTTCATCGTCAATAAGAAGGTCCAAGTGATACAGTAAACATGTGGTGAAGCATCGGAATCTGAAACTGGACTCACAGGAGAGGTTCAAATCATAGAAAGTTAGAGTGTCGGTCCTCTTGTACTTAAGTCGGCATTGTGCCTTTTGTAATAAATTCGGATTCAAACTCTGTGTTTCATCGTCAATAAGAAGGTCCAAGGGATAGAGTAAACCTGAAGTGAGGCATCGGAATCTAAAACTGGACTCTCAGGAGAGGTTCAAATCATAGAAATTGAGTGTGTCAGTACTGTTGTACTTAAGTCGGCATTGTGCCTTTTGTATTAAATTCGGATGCAATTTCTGAGTTTCATCATCAATAAGAAGGTCCAAGGTATACAGTAAACCTGAAGTGAAGCATCGGATTCTAAAACTGGACTCACAGGAGAGGTTTAAACCAAAGAAAGTTACAGTGTCTGTCCTCTTGTACTTAAGTCGTCACTGTGACTTTTGTATTAAATTCGGATGCAATTTCTGTGTTTCGTCGTCAATAAGAAGGTGCCAGGTATACAGTAAACCTGAAGTGAAGCATCGGAATCTGGAACTGGACTCACAGGAGAGATTCAGATCATAGAAAGTGAGAGTGTCAGTCCTCTTGTATTTAAGTCGGCATTGTGCCTTTTGTATTAAATTCAGATTGCAATTTGTGTGTTTCATCGTCAATAAGAAGGTCCAAGTGATACAGTAAACATGTGGTGAAGCATCGGAATCTGAAACTGGACTCACAGGAGAGGTTCAAATCATAGAAAGTTAGAGTGTCGGTCCTCTTGTACTTAAGTCCGCATTGTGCAATTTGTATTAAATTCGGATGCAATTTCTGTGTTTCATCGTCAATAAGAAGTTCCAAGGGATACAGTACACCTGAAGTGAAGCATCGGAATCTAACACTGGACTGACAGGAGAGGTTTAGGTCATAGAAAGTGGGAGTGTCAGTCCTCTTGTACGTAAGTCGGCATTGTGCCTTTTGTATTAAATTCGGATGCAAACTCTGTGTTTCATCGTCAATAAGAAATTCCAAGGGATACAGTAAACCTGAAGTGAAGCATCGGAATTTAAAACTGGACTCACAGGAGAGGTTCAAGTCATAGAAAGTGAGAGTGTCAGTTCTCTTGTACTTAAGTCGCCATTGTGCCTTTTGTATTAAATTCCGATGCATACTCTGTGTTCATCGTCAATAAGAAGGTCCAAGGGATACAGTAAACCTGAGGTGAAGCATCAGAATCTGAAACTGGACTCACAGGAGAGGTTAAAATCATAGAAAGTGAGAGTGTCTGTCCTCTTGTACTTAAGTCGGCATTGTGCCTTTTGTATTAAATTCCGATGCAATTTCTGTGTTTCATTGTCAATAGGAATGTGCAAGGTATACAGTAGACCTGCAGTGAAGCATCGGAATCTTAAACTGGACTCACAGGAGAGGTTCTAATCATAGATAATTAGAGTGTCAGTCCTCTTGTACTTAAGTCGGCATTGTTACCTTTGTATTAAATTCGGATGCAAACTCTGTCTTTCATCGTCAATAACAATGTCCAAGGCATACAGTAAACCTGAAGTGAAGCATCGGAATCTAAAACTGGACTCACAAGAGAGATTCAAATCATAGAAAGTTAGAGTGTCAGTCCTCTTGTACTTAAGTCGGCATTGTGACTTTTGTATTGAATTCGGATGCAATTTCTGTGTTTCATCTTCAATAAGAAGGTCCAAGGGATACAGTAAACCTGAAGTGAAGCATCGGAATCTAAAACTGGACTTACAGGAGAGATTCGAATCATAGAAAGTTAAAGTGTCAGTCCCCTTGTACTTAAGTCGGCATTGTGACTTTTGTATTAAATTCGGAAGCAATTTCTGTGTTTCATCGTCAATAACAAGTTGCAAGGTATACAGTAAACCTGAAGTGAAGCATCGGAATCTAAAACTGGACTCACAAGAGAGATTCAAATCATAGAAAGTTAGAGTGTCAGTCCTCTTGTACTTAAGTCGGCATTGTGACTGTTGTATTAAATTCGGATGCAATTTCTGTGTTTCATCTTAAATAAGAAGGTCCAAGGGATACAGTAAACCTGAAGTGAAGCATCGGAATCTAAAACTGGACTCACAGGAGAGTCTCGAATCATAGAAAGTTAGAGTGTCAGTCCTCTTGTACTTAAGTCGGCATTGTGCTTTTGTATTAAATTGGGATGCAAACTCCGAGTTTCATCGTCAGTAAGAAGGTCCAAGGAATAGAGTAAACCTGAAGTGAAGCATCGGAATCTAAAACTGGACTCACAGGAGATGTTCAAATCATAGAAAGTTAGAGTGTCAGTCCCCTTGTACTTAAGTCGGCATTGTGACTTTTGTATTACATTCCGATGCAAACTCTGTGTTTCATCGTCAATAAGAAGGCCCAAGGGATACAGTAAACCTGAAATGAAGCATCGGAATCTAAAACTGGACTCACAGGAGAGGTCCAAATCATAGAAAGTGAGAGTGTCATTCCTCTTGTACTTAAGTCGGCATTGTGCCTTTTGTATTAAATTCCGATGCAATTTCTGTGTTTCATCGTCAATAGGAAGGTGCAAGGTATACAGTAGACCTGAAGTGAAGCATTGGAATCTAAAACTGGACTCACAGGAGAGGTTCATATCATAGAAAGTGAGAGTGTCAGTCCTCTTGTACTTAAGTCGGTATTGTGGCTTTTGTATTAAATTCAGATGCAATTTCTGTGTTTCATCGTCAATAAGATAGTCCAAGGGATACAGTAAACCTGAAGTGAACCATCGGAATCTAAAACTGGACTCACAGGAGGGGTTCAAATAATAGAAAGATAGAGTGTCAGTCCTCTTGTACTTAAGTCGGCATTGTGCAACTTGTATTAAATTCGGATGCAATTTCTGTGTTTCATCGTCAATTAGAAGTTCCAAGGGATACAGTAAACCTGAAGTGAAGCATCGGAATCTAACACTGGACTGACAGGAGAGGTTTAAATCATAGAAAGTGGGAGTGTCAATCCTCTTGTACTTAAGTCGGCATTGTGCCTTTTGTATTAAATTCGGATGCAAACTCTGTGTTTCATCGTCAATAAGAAGTTCCAAGGGATACAGTAAACCTGAAGTGAAGCATCGGAATCTAAAACTGGACTCACAGGAGAGGTTCAAATCATAGAAAGTGAGAGTGTCAGTCCTCTTGTACATAAGTCGGCATTGTGCCTTTTGTATTAAATTCGGATGCAATTTCTGTGTTTCATCGTTAATAACAAGGTGCAAGGTATACTGTAAACCTGAAGTGAAGCATCGAAATCGAAAACTGGACTCACAGGAGAGGTTCATATCATAGAAAGTGAGAGTGTCAGTCCTCTTTTATATAAGTCGGCATTGTGCCTTTTGTATTACATTCAGATGCAAACTCTGTCCTTCATCGTCAATAAGAATGTCCAAGGCATACAGTAAACCTGAAGTGAAGCATCGGATTCTAAAACTGGACTCACAGGAGAGGTTCAAATCATAGAAAGTGAGAGTGTCAGTCCCCTGGTACTGAAGTCGTCATTGTACCTTTTGTATTAAATTCGGAAGCAATTTCTGTGTTTCTTCGTCAATAAAAATGTGCAAGGTATACAGTAAACCTGAAGCGAAGCATCGGAATCTAAAACTGGACTCACAGGAGAGATTCAAATCATAGAAAGTTAGAGTGTTAGTCCTCTTGTACTTAGGTCGGCATTGTGCCTTTTGTATTAAATTCAGATGCAATTTAGGTGTTTCATTGTCAATAAGAAGGTGCAAGGTATAAAGTAAACCCGAAGTGAACCATCGGAATCTAAAACTGGACTTACAGGAGAGGTTCAACTCATAGAAAGTGAGACTGTCAGTCCTCTTGTACTTAAGTCGGCATTGTGTCTTTTCTATTAAATTCGGATGCAATTTCTGTGTTTCATCGTCAATAAGAAGGTCCAAGGTATACAGTATACCTGAAGTGAAGCATCGGAATCTAAAACTGGACTCACAGGAGAGGTTCAAATAATAGAAAGTTAGAGTGTCAGTCCTCTTGTACTTAAGTCGGCATTGTGCAATTTGTAATAAATTCGGATGCAGTTTCTGTGTTTCATCGTCAATAAGAAGTTCCAAGGGATACAGTACACCTGAAGTGAAGCATCGGAATCTAACACTGGACTGACAGGAGAGGTTTAAGTCATAAAAAGTGGGAGTGTCAGTCCTCTTGTACGTAAGTCGGCATTGTGCCTTTTGTATTAAATTCGGATGCAAACTCTGTGTTTCATCGTCAATAAGAAGTTCCAAGGGATACAGTAAACCTGAAGTGAAGCATCGGAATCTAAAACTGGACTCACAGGAGAGGTTCAAATCATAGAAAGTGAGAGTGTCAGTTCTCTTGTACTTAAGTCGCCATTGTGCCTTTTGTATTAAATTCCGATGCAAACTCTGTGTTCATCGTCAATAAGAAGGTCCAAGGGATACAGTAAACCTGAGGTGAAGCATCAGAATCTGAAACTGGACTCACAGGAGAGGTTAAAATCATAGAAAGTGAGAGTGTCTGTCCTCTTGTACTTAAGTCGGCATTGTGCCTTTTGTATTAAATTCCGATGCAATTTCTGTGTTTCATTGTCTATAGGAAGGTGCAAGGTATACAGTAGACCTGCAGTGAAGTATCGGAATCTAAAACGGGACTCACAGGAGTGGTTCAAATCACAGGAAGTGAGAGTGTCAGTCCTCTTGTACATAAGTCGGCATTGTGCCTTTTGTATTAAATTCGGATGCAATTTCTGTGTTTCATCGTCAATAAGACGGTGCAAGGTATACTGTAAACCTGAAGTGAAGCATCGAAATCGAAAACTGGACTCACAGGGGAGGTTCATATCATAGAAAGTGAGAGTGTCAGTCCTCTTTTATTTAAGTTGGCATTGTGCCTTTTGTATTAAATTCGGATGCAATATCTGTGTTTTATCGTCAATAAGAAGGTCCATGCTATACAGTAAAGCTGAAGTGAAGCATCGGAATCTAAAACTGGACTCACAGGAGAGGTTCAATCATAGAAAGTTAGAGTGTGAGTCCTTTTGTACTTAAGTGGGCATTGTGCCTTTTGTATTAAATTCGGATGCAATTTCTGGGTTTCATCGTCAATAAGAAGGTCCAAGGTATACAGTAAACCTGAAGTTAAGCATCGGAATCTAAAACTGGTCTCACAGGAGAGTTTCAAATCATAGAAAGTTAGAGTGTCAGTCCTCTTGTAATTAAGTCGGCATTGTGCCTTTTGTATTAAATTCAGATGCAAACTCTGTCCTTCATCGTCAATAAGAATGTCCTAGGCATACAGTAAACCTGAAGTGAAGCATCGGATTCTAAAACTGGACTCACAGGAGAGGTTCAAATCATAGAAATTGAGTGTGTCAGTACTGTTGTACTTAAGTATGCATTGTGCCTTTTGTATTAAATTCGGATGCAATTTCTGAGTTTCATCATCAATAAGAAGGTCCAAGGGATACAGTAAACCTGAAGTGAAGCATCGGAATCTAAAACTGGACTCACAGGAGAGGTTCAATCATAGAAAGTTAGTGTGTGAGTCCTCTTGTACTTAAGTGGGCATTGTGCTTTTGTATTAAATTCGGATGCAATTTCTGGGTTTCATCGTCAATAAGAAGGTCCAGGGGATAGAGTAAACCTGAAGTGAAGCATCGGAATCTAAAACTGGACTCACAGGAGAGGTTCAAATCATAGAAAGTGAGAGTGTCAGTCCTCATGTACTTAAGTCGGCATTGTGCCTTTTGTATTAAATTCGGATGCAACTTCTGTGTTTCATCGTCAGTTAGAAGGTCCAAAGGATACAGTAAACCTGAAGTGAAGCATCGGAATTCTAAAACTGGACTTACAGGAGAAGTTCAAATCATAGAAAGTGAGAGTGTCAGTCCTCTTTCATTTAAGTCGGCGCTGTGCCTTTTGTATTAAATTCAGATGCAATATCTGTGTTTCTTCGTCAATAAGATGGTCCAAGGTATACAGTAAACCTAAAGTGAAGCATCAGAATCTAAAACTAGACTCACAGGAGTGGTTGAAGTCATAGAAAAATTGAGTGTTAGTCCTCTTGTACTTAAGTCGCCATTGTGCCTTTTGTAATAAATCCGGATACAATTTCTGTGTTTCATCATCAATAAGAAGTTCCAAGGGATACAGAAAACCTGAAGTGAAGCATCGGAATCTAACACTGGACTGACAGGAGAGGTTCAAATCATAGTAAGTGGGAGTGTCAGTCCTCTTGTACTTAAGTCGGCATTGTGCCTTTTGTATTAAATTCGGATGCAAACTCTGTGTTTCATCGTCAATAAGAAGTTCCAAGGGATACAGTAAACCAGAAGTGAAGCATCGGAATCTAAAACTGGACTCACAGGAGAGGTTCAAACCATAGAAAGTGAGAGTGTCAGTTCTCTTGTACTAAAGTCGGCATTGTGCCTTTTGTATTAAATTCCGATGCAATTTCTGTGTTTCGTCGTCAATAAGAAGGTGCCAGGCATACAGTAAACCTGAAGTGAAGCATCGGAATCTAAAACTGGACTCACAGGAGAGATTCAGATCATAGAAAGTGAGAGTGTCAGTCCTCTTGTATTTAAGTCGGCATTGTGCCTTTTGTATTAAATTCAGATTGCAATTTGTGTGTTTCATCGTCAATAAGAAGGTCCAAGTGATACAGTAAACATGTGGTGAAGCATCGGAATCTGAAACTGGACTCACAGGAGAGGTTCAAATCATAGAAAGTTAGAGTGTCGGTCCTCTTGTACTTATGTCGGCATTGTGCCTTTTGTAATAAATTCGAATTCAAACTCTATGTTTCATCGTCAATAAGAAGGTCCAAGGGATAGAGTAAACCTGAAGTGAGGCATCGGAATCTAAAACTGGACTCACAGGAGAGCTTCAAATCATAGAAAGTGAGTGTGTCAGTTCTCTTGTACTTAAGTCGGCATTGTGCCTTTTGTATTAAATTCCGATGCAAACTCTGTGTTTCATCGTCATTAAGATGGTGCCAGGTATACAGTAAACCTGAAATGAAGCATCAGAATCTAAAACTGGACTCACAGGAGAGATTCAAATCATAGAAAGTGAGAGTCTCAGTCCACTTTTATTTCAGTCGGCATTGTACCTTTTGTATTAAATTCAGTTGCAATTTCTGTGTTTCATCGTCAATAAGAAGGTCCAAGGTATACAGTAAACCCGAAGTGAACCATCGGAATCTAAAACTGGACTCACAGGAGAGGTTCAAATCATAGAAAGTGAGACTGTCAGTCCTCTTGTACTTAAGTCGGCATTGTGCCTTTTCTATTAAATTCGGATGCAATTTCTGTGTTTCATCGTCAATAAGAAGGTCCAAGGTATACAGTATACCTGAAGTGAAGCATCGGAATCTAAAACTGGACTCACAGGAGAGGTTCAAATAATAGAAAGTTAGAGTGTCAGTCCTCTTGTACTTAAGTCCGCATTGTGCAATTTGTATTAAATTCGGATGCAATTTCTGTGTTTCATCGTCAATAAGAAGTTCCAAGGGATACAGTACACCTGAAGTGAAGCATCGGAATCTAACACTGGACTGACAGGAGAGGTTTAGGTCATAAAAAGTGGGAGTGTCAGTCCTCTTGTACTTAAGTCGGCATTGTTACTTTTGTATTAAATTCCGATGCATACTCTGTGTTTCATCGGCAATAGGAAGATCTAAGGGATACAGTAAACCGGAAGTGAAGCATCGGAATCTAAAACTGGTCTCACAGGAGAGTTTCAAATCATAGAAAGTTAGAGTGTCAGTCCTCTTGTTATTAAGTTGGCATTGTGCATTTTGTATTAAATTCGGATGCAATATCTGTGTTTTATCGTCAATAAGAAGGTCCATGCTATACAGTAAAGCTGAAGTGAAGCATCGGAATCTAAAACTGGACTCACAGGAGAGGTTCAATCATAGAAAGTTAGAGTGTGAGTCCTCTTGCACTTATGTGGGCATTGTGCCTTTTGTATTAAATTCGGATGCAATTTCTGGGTTTCATCGTAGATAAGAAGGTCCAAGGGATACAGTAAACCTGAAGTGAAGCATCGGAATCTAAAACTGGTCTCACAGGAGAGTTTCAAATCATAGAAAGTTAGAGTGTCAGTCCTCTTGTAATTAAGTCGGCATTGTGCCTTTTGTATTAAATTCGGATGCAAACTCTGTCCTTCATCGTCAATAAGAATGTCCAAGGCATACAGTAAACCTGAAGTGAAGCATCGGATTCTAAAACTGGACTCTCAGGAGAGGTTCAAATCATAGAAATTGAGTGTGTCAGTACTGTTGTACTTAAGTCGGCATTGTGCCTTTTGTACTAAATTCGGATGCAATTTCTGAGTTTCATCATCAATAAGAAGGTCCAAGGTATACAGTAAACCTGAAGTGAAGCATCGGAATCTAAAACTGGACTCACAGGAGAGGTTCAAATCATAGAAAGTTAGAGTGTCAGTCCTCTTGTACTTAAGTCGGCATTGTTACTTTTGTATTTAATTCGGATGCAAACTCTGTGTTTCATCGGCAATAGGAAGATCTAAGGGATACAGTAAACCGGAAGTGAAGCATCGGAATCTAAAACTGGACTCACAGGAGAGGTTCAAATCATAGAAAGTTAGAGTGTCAGTCCTCTTGTACTTATGTCGGCATTGTGGCTTTTGTATCAAATTCGGATGTAAACTCTGTGTTTCATCGTCAATAAGAAGGTCCAAGGGAGAGAGTAAACCTGAAGTGAAGCATCGGAATCTAAAACTGGACTCACAGGAGAGGTTCAAATCATAGAAAGTGAGAGTGTCAGTTCTCTTGTACTAACGTCGGCATTGTGCCTTTTGTATTAAATTCCGATGCAATTTCTGTGTTTCGTCGTCAATAAGAAGGTGCCAGGTATACAGTAAACCTGAAGTGAAGCATCGGAATCTAAAACTGGACTCACAGGAGAGATTCAAATCATAGAAAGTGAGAGTGTCAGTCCTCTTGTATTTAAGTCGGCATTGTGCCTTTTGTATTAAATTCAGATTGCAATTTCTGTGTTTCATCGTCAATAAGAAGGTCCAAGTGATACAGTAAACATGTGGTGAAGCATCGGAATCTAACTTTCTATGATTGAACCTCTCCTGTGAGTCCAGTTTTAGAGTGTGAGTCCTCTTGTACTTAAGTCGGCATTGTGCCTTTTGTATTAATTTCGGATGCAATTTCTGTGTTTCATCGTCAATAAGAAGGTTCAAGGGATACAGTAAACCTGAAGTGAAGCATCGGAATCTTAAACTGGACTCACAGGAGAGGTTCTAATCATAGAATGTTTGAGTGTCAGTCCTCTTGTACTTAAGTCGGCATTGTGACCTTTGTATTAATTTCGGATGCAAACTCTGTCTTTCATCGTCAATAAGAATGTCCAAGGCATACAGTAAACCTGAAGTGAAGCATCGGAATCTAAAACTGGACTCACAGGAGAGGTTCAAATCATAGAAAGTGAGAGTGTCAGTCCTCTGGTACTGAAGTCGTCATTGTACCTTTTGTATTAAATTCGGAAGCAATTTCTGTGTTTCATCGTCAATAACAAAGTGCAAGGTATACAGTAAACCTGAAGTGAAGCATCGGTATCTAAAACTGGACTCACAGGAGAGATTCAAATCATAGAAAGTTAGAGTGTCAGTCCTCTTGTACTTAAGTCGGCATTGTGACTTTTGTATTGAATTCGGATGCAATTTCTGTGTTTCATCTTCAATAGGAAGGTCCAAGGGATACAGTAAACCTGAAGTGAAGCATCGGAATCTAAAACTGGACTCACAGGAGAGTCTCGAATCATAGAAAGTTAGAGTGTCAGTCCTCTTTTACTTAAGACGGCAATGTGACTTTTGTATTAAATTCGGATGCAAACTCTGTGTTTCATCGGCAATAAGAAGATCCAAGGGATACAGTAAACCTGAAGTGAAGCATCGGAATCTAAAAACTGGACTCACAGGAGAGGTTCAAATCATAGAAAGTTAGAGTGTCTGTCCTCTTGTACTTAAGTCGGCATTGTGCCTTTTGTATTAAATTCGGATGCAAACTGTGTGTTTCATCGTCAATAAGAAGGTCCAAGGGATAGAGTAAACCTGAAGTGAAGCATCGGAATCTAAAAATGGACTCACAGGAGAGGTTCAAATCATAGAAAGTTAGAGTGTCATTCCCCTTGTAATTAAGTCGGCATTGTGACTTTGGTATTAAATTCCGATGCAAACTCTGTGTTTCATCGTCAATAAGAAGGTGCAAGGTATACAGTAAACATGAAGTGAAGCATCAGAATCTTAAACTGGACTCACAGGAGAGGTTCATATCATAGAAAGTGAGAGTGTCAGTCCTCTTGTACTTAAGTCGGCATTGTGACTTTTGGATTAAATTCGGATGCAATATCCGTGTTTCATCGTCTATAAGAAGGTGCAAGGGATACAGTAAACCTGAAGTGAAGCATCGGAATCTAAAACTGGACTCACTGGAGAGGTTCATATCATAGAAAATGAGAGTGTCAGTCCTCTTGTACCTAAGTCGGCATTGTGCCTTTTGTATTAAAATCAGATGCAATTTCTGTGTCTCATCGTCAATAAGAAGGTTCAAGGGATACAGTAAACCTGAAGTGAAGCATCGGAATCTAAAACTGGACCCACAGGAGAGGTTCAAATCATAGAAAGTGAGAGTGTCAGTCCTCTTGTCCTTAAGTCGGCATTGTGCCTTTTGTATTAAATTCAGATGCAATTTCTGTGTTTCGTCTTCAATAAGAAGGTGCCAGGTATACAGTAAACGTGAAGTGAAGCATCGGAATCTAAAACTGGACTCACAGGAGAGATTCAAATCATAGAAAGTGAGAGTGTCAGTCCTCTTGTATTTAAGTCGGCATTGTGCCTTTTGTATTAAATTCAGATTGCAATTTCTGTGTTTCATCGTCAATAAGAAGGTCCAAGTGATACAGTAAACATGTGGTGAAGCATCGGAATCTGAAACTGGACTCACAGGAGAGGTTCAAATCATAGAAAGTTAGAGTGTCGGTCCTCTTGTACTTAAGTCGGCATTGTGCCTTTTGTATTAAATTCGGATTCAAACTCTGTGTTTCATCGCCAATAAGAAGGTCCAAGGGATGGAGTAAACCTGAAGTGAGGCATCGGAATCTAAAACTGGACTCGAAGGAGAGGTTCAATTCATAGAAAGTTGGAGTGTCAGTCCTCTTTTACTTAAGTCGGCATTGTGCCTTTTGTATTAAATTCGGATGCACTTTCTGTGTTTCATCGTCAATAAGAAGGTGCAAGGTATACAGTAAACCTGAAGTGAAGCATCGGAATCTAAAACTGGAGTCACAGGAGAGGTTCATATCATAGAAAGTGGGAGTGTCAGTCCTCTTGTACTTGAGTCGGCATTCTGCCTTTTGTATTAAATTCGGATGCAATATCTGTGTTTCATCGTCAATAAGAAGGTCCAAGCTATACAGTAAACCTGAAGTGAAGCATCGGAATCTAACTTTCTATGATTGAACCTCTCCTGTGAGTCCAGTTTTAGAGTGTGAGTCCTCTTGTACTTAAGTCGGCATTGTGCCTTTTGTATTAATTTCGGATGCAATTTCTGTGTTTCATCGTCAATAAGAAGGTTCAAGGGATACAGTAAACCTGAAGTGAAGCATCGGAATCTTAAACTGGACTCACAGGAGAGGTTCTAATCATAGAATGTTTGAGTGTCAGTCCTCTTGTACTTAAGTCGGCATTGTGACCTTTGTATTAAATTCGGATGCAAACTCTGTCTTTCATCGTCAATAAGAATGTCCAAGGCATACAGTAAACCTGAAGTGAAGCATCGGAATCTAAAACTGGACTCACAGGAGAGGTTCAAATCATAGAAAGTGAGAGTGTCAGTCCTCTGGTACTGAAGTCGTCATTGTACCTTTTGTATTAAATTCGGAAGCAATTTCTGTGTTTCATCGTCAATAACAAAGTGCAAGGTATACAGCAAACCTGAAGTGAAGCATCGGTATCTAACACTGGACTCACAGGAGAGATTCAAATCATGGAAAGTTAGAGTGTCAGTCCTCTTGTACTTAAGTCGGCATTGTGACTTTTGTATTGAATTCGGATGCAATTTCTGTGTTTCATCTTCAATAGGAAGGTCCAAGGGATACAGTAAACCTGAAGTGAAGCATCGGATTCTAAAACTGGACTCACAGGAGAGTCTCGAATCATAGAAAGTTAGAGTGTCAGTCCTCTTGTACTTAAGACGGCAATGTGACTTTTGTATTAAATTCGGATGCAAACTCTGTGTTTCATCGGCAATAAGAAGATCCAAGGGATACAGTAAACCTGAAGTGAAGCATCGGAATCTAAAAACTGGACTCACAGGAGAGGTTCAAATCATAGAAATTTAGAGTGTCTGTCCTCTTGTACTTAAGTCGGCATTGTGCCTTTTGTATTAAATTCGGATGCAAACTGTGTGTTTCATCGTCAATAAGAAGGTCCAATTGATAGAGTAAACCTGAAGTGAAGCATCGGAATCTAAAAATGGACTCACAGGAGAGGTTCAAATCATAGAAAGTTAGAGTGTCATTCCCCTTGTAATTAAGTCGGCATTGTGACTTTGGTATTAAATTCCGATGCAAACTCTGTGTTTCATCGTCAATAAGAAGGTGCAAGGTATACAGTAAACCGGAAGTGAAGCATCGGAATCTAAAACTGGACTCACAGGAGAGGTTCAAATCATAGAAAGTTAGAGTGTCAGTCCTCTTGTACTTATGTCGGCATTGTGGCTTTTGTATCAAATTCGGATGTAAACTCTGTGTTTCATCGTCAATAAGAAGGTCCAAGGGAGAGAGTAAACCTGAAGTGAAGCATCGGAATCTAAAACTGGACTCACAGGAGAGTCTCGAATCATAGAAAGTTAGAGTGTCAGTCCTCTTGTACTTAAGACGGCAATGTGACTTTTGTATTAAATTCGGATGCAAACTCTGTGTTTCATCGGCAATAAGAAGATCCAAGGGATACAGTAAACCTGAAGTGAAGCATCGGAATCTAAAAACTGGACTCACAGGAGAGGTTCAAATCATAGAAAGTTAGAGTGTCTGTCCTCTTGTACTTAAGTCGGCATTGTGCCTTTTGTATTAAATTCGGATGCAAACTGTGTGTATCATCGTCAATAAGAAGGTCCAAGGGATAGAGTAAACCTGAAGTGAAGCATCGGAATCTAAAAATGGACTCACAGGAGAGGTTCAAATCATAGAAAGTTAGAGTGTCATTCCCCTTGTAATTAAGTCGGCATTGTGACTTTGGTATTAAATTCCGATGCAAACTCTGTGTTTCATCGTCAATAAGAAGGTGCAAGGTATACAGTAAACATGAAGTGAAGCATCAGAATCTTAAACTGGACTCACAGGAGAGGTTCATATCATAGAAAGTGAGAGTGTCAGTCCTCTTGTACTTAAGTCGGCATTGTGACTTTTGGATTAAATTCGGATGCAATATCTGTGTTTCATCGTCTATAAGAAGGTGCAAGGGATACAGTAAACCTGAAGTGAAGCATCGGAATCTAAAACTGGACTCACTGGAGAGGTTCATATCATAGAAAATGAGAGTGTCAGTCCTCTTGTACCTAAGTCGGCATTGTGCCTTTTGTATTAAAATCAGATGCAATTTCTGTGTCTCATCGTCAATAAGAAGGTTCAAGGGATACAGTAAACCTGAAGTGAAGCATCGGAATCTAAAACTGGACCCACAGGAGAGGTTCAAATCATAGAAAGTGAGAGTGTCAGTCCTCTTGTCCTTAAGTCGGCATTGTGCCTTTTGTATTAAATTCAGATGCAATTTCTGTGTTTCATCGTCAATGAGAAGGTCCAAGGGATACAGTAAACCTAAAGAGAAGCGACGGAATCTAAAACTGGACCCACAGGAGAGGTTCAAATCATAGAAATTGAGAGTTTCCGTCCTCTTGTACTTAAGTCGGCATTGTGCCTTTTGTATTAAATTCGGATGCAATTTTGTGTTTCATCGTCAATAAGAAGGTGTAAGGGATACAGTAAACCTGAAGTGAAGCATCGGAATCTAAAACTGGACTCACAGGAGAGGTTCAAATCGTAGAAAGTGTGAGTGTCAGTCCTTTTCACTTAAGTCGCCATTGTGCCATTTGTATTAAAGTAGTATGCAATATCTGTGTTTTATCGTCAATAAGAAGGTGCAAGGTATACAGTAAACCTGAAGTGAAGCATTGGAATCTAAAACTGCACCCAGAGGAGAGGTTCAAATCATAGAAAGTGAGAGTGTCCGTCCTCTGGAACTGAAGTCGGCATAGTGCCTTTTGTATTAAATTCGGATGCAATTTCTGTGTTTCATCGTCAATAAGAAGGTCCAAGGGATACAGTAAACCTAAAGTGAAGCGTCGGAATCTAAAATTGGACCCACAACAGAGGTTCAAATCATAGAAATTGAGAGTGTCCGTCCTCTTGTACTTAAGTCGGCATTGTGCCTTTTGTATTAAATTCCGATGCAATTTCTGTGTTTCATTGTCAATAGGAAGGTGCAAGGTATACAGTAGACCTGCAGTGAAGCATCGGAATCTAAAACTGGACTCACAGGAGTGGTTCAAATCACAGGAAGTGAGAGTGTCAGTCCTCTTGTACATAAGTCGGCATTGTGCCTTTTGTATTAAATTCGGATGCAATTTCTGTGTTTCATCGTCAATAAGAAGGTGCAAGGTATACTGTAAACGTGAAGTGAAGCATCGAAATCGAAAACTGGACTCACAGGAGAGGTTCATATCATAGAAAGTGAGAGTGTCAGTCCTCTTTTATTTAAGTTCGCATTGTGCCTTTTGTATTAAATTCGGATGCAATATCTGTGTTTTATCGTCAATAAGAAGGTCCATGCTATACAGTAAAGCTGAAGTGAAGCATCGGAATCTAAAACTGGACTCACAGGAGAGGTTCAATCATAGAAAGTTAGAGTGTGAGTCCTCTTGTACTTAAGTCGGCATTGTGCCTTTTGTATTAAATTCGGATGCAAACTCTGTCCTTCATCGTCAATAAGAATGTCCAAGGCATACAGTAAACCTGAAGTGAAGCATCGGATTCTAAAACTGGACTCACAGGAGAGGTTCAAATCATAGAAATTGAGTGTGTCAGTACTGTTGTACTTAAGTATGCATTGTGCCTTTTGAATTAAATTCGGATGCAATTTCTGAGTTTCATCATCAATAAGAAGGTCCAAGGGATACAGTAAACCTGAAGTGAAGCATCGGAATCTAGAACTGGACTCATAGGAGAGGTTCAAATCATAGAAAGTTAGAGTGTCAGTCCTCTTTCATTTAAGTCGGCGTTGTGCCTTTTGTATTAAATTCAGATGCAATATCTGTGTTTCATCGTCAATAAGAAGGTCCAAGGTATACAGTAAACCTAAAGTGAAGCATCGGAATCTAAAACTGGACTCACAGGAGTGGTTGAAGTCATAGAAAAATTGAGTGTCAGTCCTCTTGTACTTAAGTCGCCATTGTGCCTTTTGTAATAAATTCGGATGCAATTCCTGTGTTTCATCGTCAATAAGAAGTTCCAAGGGATACAGAAAACCTGATGTGAAGCATCGGAATCTAACACTGGACTGACAGGACAGGTTCAAATCATAGTAAGTGGGAGTGTCAGTCCTCTTGTACTTAAGTCGGCATTTTGCCTTTTGTATTAAATTCGGATGCAAACTCTGTGTTTCATCGTCAATAAGAAGTTCCAAGGGATACAGTAAACCAGAAGTGAAGCATCGGAATCTAAAACTGGACTCACAGGAGAGGTTCAAATCATAGAGAGTGAGAGTGTCAGTTCTCTTGTACTAAAGTCGGCATTGTGCCTTTTGTATTAAATTCCGGTGCAATTTCTGTGTTTCGTCGTCAATAAGAAGGTGCCAGGTATACAGTTAACCTGAAGTGAAGCATCGGAATCTAAAACTGGACTCACAGGAGAGATTCAAATCATAGAAAGTGAGAGTGTCAGTCCTCTTGTATTTAAGTCGGCATTGTGCCGTTTGTATTAAATTCAGATTGCAATTTCTGTGTTTCATCGTCAATAAGAAGGTCCAAGTGATACAGTAAACATGTGGTGAAGCATCGGAATCTGAAACTGGACTCACAGGAGAGGTTCAAATCATAGAAAGTTAGAGTGTCGGTCCTCTTGTACTGAAGTCGGCATTGTGCGTTTTGTATTAAATTCGGATTCAAACTCTGTGTTTCATCGTCAATAAGAAGGTCCAAGGGATAGAGTAAACCTGAAGTGAGGCATCGGAATCTAAAACTGGACTCACAGGAGAGCTCCAAATCATAGAAAGTGAGTGTGTCAGTTCTCTTGTACTTAAGTCGGCATTGTGCCTTTTGTATTAAATTCCGATGCAAACTCTGTGTTTCATCGTCATTAAGATGGTGCCAGGTATACAGTAAACCTGAAATGAAGCATCAGAATCTAAAACTGGACTCACAGGAGAGATTCAAATCATAGAAAGTGAGAGTCTCAGTCCACTTTTATTTCAGTCGGCATTGTACCTTTTGTATTAAATTCAGTTGCAATTTCTGTGTTTCATCGTCAATAAGAAGGTCCAAGGGATACAGTAAACATGAGGTGAAGCATCGGAATCTAAAACTGGAATCATAGGAGAGGTTTAAATCATAGAAAGTTAGAGCGTCTTTCCTCTTGTACATAAGTCGGCATTGTGCCTTTTGTATTAAATTCGGAAGCAAACTCTTTGTTTCATCGTCAATAAGAAAGTCCAAGGGATAGAGTAAACCTGAGGTGAGGCATCGGAATCTAAAACTGGACTCACAGGAGAGGTTCAAATCATAGAAAGTGAGAGTGTCCGTCCTCTGGAACTGAAGTCGGCATAGTGCCTTTTGTATTAAATTCGGATGCAATTTCTGTGTTTCATCGTCAATAAGAATGTCCAAGGGATACAGTAAACCTGAAGTGAAGCATCGGAATCTAAAACTGGACTCACAGGAGAGATCCAAATCATAGAAAGTGAGAGTGTCAGTCCTCTTGTACTTAAGTCGGCATTGTGCCTTTTGTATTAAATTCCGATGCAATTTCTGTGTTTCATCGTCAACAGGAAGGTGCAAGGTATACAGTAGACCTGAAGTGAAGCATCGGAATCTAAAACTGGACTCACAGGAGAGGTTCATATCATAGAAAGTGAGAGTGTCAGTCCTCTTGTACTTAAGTTGGCATTGTGCCTTTTGTATTAAATTCAGATGCAATTTCTGTGTTTCATCGTCAATAAGGAAATCCAAGGGATACAGTAAACCTGAAGTGAAGCATCGGAATCTTAAACTGGACTCACAGGAGAGGTTCTAATCATAGAAAATTAGAGTGTCAGTCCTCTTGTACTTAAGTCGGCATTGTGACCTTTGTATTAAATTCGGATGCAAACTCTGTCTTTCATCGTCAATAAGAATGTCCAAGGCATACAGTAAACCTGAAGTGAAGCATCGGAATCTAAAACTGGACTCACAGGACAGGTTCAAATCATAGAAAGTGAGAGTGTCAGTCCTCTGGTACTGAAGTCGTCATTGTACCCTTTGTATTAAATTCGGAAGCAATATCTGTGTTTCATCGTCAATAACAAGGTGCAAGGTATACAGTAAACCTGAAGTGAAGCATCGGAATCTAAAACTGGACTCACAGGAGAGAATCAAATCATAGAAAGTTAGAGTGTCAGTCCTCTTGTACTTAAGTCGGCATTGTGACTTTTGTATTGAATTCGGATGCAATTTCTGTGTTTCATCTTCAATAAGAAGGTCCAAGGGATACAGTAAACCTGAAGTGAAACATCGGAATCTGAAACTGGACTCACAGGAGAGTCTCGAATCATAGAAAGTTAGAGTGTCAGTCCTCTTGTACTTAAGTCGGCATTGTGACTTTTGTATTAAATTCGGATGCAAACTCTGTGTTTCATCGGCAGTAAGAAGATCCAAGGGATACAGTAAACCTGAAGTGAAGCATCGGAATCTAAAAACTGGACTCACAGGAGAGGTTCAAATCATAGAAAGTTAGAGTGTCTGTCCTCTTGTACTTAAGTCGGCATTGTGCCTTTTGTATTAAATTCGGATGCAAACTCTGTGTTTCATCGTCAATAAGAAGGTCCAAGGGATACAGTAAACCTGAAGTGAAGCATCGGAATCTAAAAATGGACTCACAGGAGAGGTTCAAATCATAGGAAGTTAGAGTGTCGGTCCCCTTGTAATTAAGTCGGCATTGTGACTTTGGTATTAAATTCCGATGCAAACTCTGTGTTTCATCGTCAATAAGAAGGTGTAAGGTATGCAGTAAACATGAAGTGAAGCATCGGAATCTTAAACTGGACTCACGGGAGAGGTTCATATCATAGAAAGTGAGAGTGTCAGTCCTCTTGTACTTAAGTCGGCATTGTGACTTTTGGATTAAATTCGGATGCAATATCTGTGTTTCATTGTCTATAAGAAGGTGCAAGGGATACAGTAAACCTGAAGTGAAGCATCGGAATCTAAAACTGGACTCACTGGAGAGGTTCATATCATAGAAAATGAGAGTGTCAGTCCTCTTGTACCTAAGTCGGCATTGTGCCTTTTGTATTAAAATCAGATGCAATTTCTATGTCTCATCGTCAATAAGAAGGTTCAAGGGATACAGTAAACCTGAAGTGAAGCATCGGAATCTAAAACTGGACCCACAGGAGAGGTTCAAATCATAGAAAGTGAGAGTGTCAGTCCTCTTGTATTTAAGTCGGCATTGTGCCTTTTGTATTAAATTCAGATGCAATTTCTGTGTTTCATCGTCAATAAGAAGGTCCAAGGGATACAGTAAACCTAAAGTGAAGCGTCGGAATCTAAAACTGGACCCACAGCAGAGGTTCAAATCATAGAAATTGAGAGTGTCCGTCCTCTTGTACTTAAGTCGGCATTGTGCCTTTTGTATTAAATTCGGATGCAATTTTGTGTTTCATCGTCAATAAGAAGGTCTAAGGGATACAGTAAACCTGATGTGAAGCATCGGAATCTAAAACTGGACTCACAGGAGAGGTTCAAATCGTAGAAAGTGTGAGTGTCAGTCCTTTTCACTTAAGTCGGCATTGTGCCTTTTGTATTAAATTCCGATGCAATTTCTGTGTTTCATCGTCAACAGGAAGGTGCAAGGTATACAGTAGACCTGAAGTGAAGCATCGGAATCTAAAACTGGACTCACAGGAGAGGTTCATATCATAGAAAGTGAGAGTGTCAGTCCTCTTGTACTTAAGTTGGCATTGTGCCTTTTGTATTAAATTCAGATGCAATTTCTGTGTTTCATCGTCAATAAGGAAGTCCAAGGGATACAGTAATCCTGAAGTGAAGCATCGGAATCTTAAACTGGACTCACAGGAGAGGTTCTAATCATACAAAATTAGAGTGTCAGTCCTCTTGTACTTAAGTCGGCATTGTGAGCTTTGTATTAAATTCGGATGCAAACTCTGTGTTTCATCGTCAATAAGAATGTCCAAGGCATACAGTAAACCTGAAGTGAAGCATCGGGATCTAAAACTGGACTCACAGGACAGGTTCAAATCATAGAAAGTGAGAGTGTCAGTCCTCTGGTACTGAAGTCGTCATTGTACCCTTTGTATTAAATTCGGAAGCAATATCTGTGTTTCATCGTCAATAACAAGGTGCAAGGTATACAGTAAACCTGAAGTGAAGCATCGGAATCTAAAACTGGACTCACAGGAGAGAATCAAATCATAGAAAGTTAGAGTGTCAGTCCTCTTGTACTTAAGTCGGCATTGTGACTTTTGTATTGAATTCGGATGCAATTTCTGTGTTTCATCTTCACTAAGAAGGTCCAAGGGATACAGTAAACCTGAAGTGAAACGTCGGAATCTAAAACTGGACTCACAGGAGAGTCCCGAATCATAGAAAGTTAGAGTGTCAGTCCTCTTGTACTTAAGTCGGCATTGTGACTTTTGTATTAAATTCGGATGCAAACTCTGTGTTTCATCGGCAGTAAGAAGATCCCAGGGATACAGTAAACCTGAAGTGAAGCATCGGAATCTAAAAACTGGACTCACAGGAGAGGTTCAAATCATAGAAAGTTAGAGTGTCTGTCCTCTTGTACTTAAGTCGGCATTGTGCCTTTTGTATTAAATTCGGATGCAAACTCTATGTTTCATCGTCAATAAGAAGGTCCAAGGGATACAGTAAACCTGAAGTGAAGCATCGGAATCTAAAAATGGACTCACAGGAGAGGTTCAAATCATAGGAAGTTAGAGTGTCGGTCCCCTTGTAATTAAGTCGGCATTGTGACTTTGGTATTAAATTCCGATGCAAACTCTGTGTTTCATCGTCAATAAGAAGGTGTAAGGTATGCAGTAAACATGAAGTGAAGCATCGGAATCTTAAACTGGACTCACAGGAGAGGTTCATATCATAGAAAGTGAGAGTGTCAGTCCTCTTGTACTTAAGTCGGCATTGTGACTTTTGGATTAAATTCGGATGCAATATCTGTGTTTCATCGTCTATAAGAAGGTGCAAGGGATACAGTAAACCTGAAGTGAAGCATCGGAATCTAAAACTGGACTCACTGGAGAGGTTCATATGATAGAAAATGCGAGTGTCAGTCCTCTTGTACCTAAGTCGGCATTGTGCCTTTTGTATTAAAATCAGATGCAATTTCTGTGTCTCATCGTCAATAAGAAGGTTCAAGGGATACAGTAAACCTGAAGTGAAGCATCGGAATCTAAAACTGGACCCACAGGAGAGGTTCAAATCATAGAAAGTGAGAGTGTCAGTCCTCTTGTCCTTAAGTCGGCATTGTGCCTTTTGTATTAAATTCGGATGCAATTTCTGTGTTTCATCGTCAATAAGAAGGTCCAAGGGATACAGTAAACCTAAAGTGAAGCGTCGGAATCTAAAACTGGACCCACAGCAGAGGTTCAAATCATAGAAATTGAGAATGTCCGTCCTCTTGTACTTAAGTCGGCATTGTGCCTTTTGTATTAAATTCGGATGCAATTTTGTGTTTCATCGTCAATAAGAAGGACTAAGGGATACAGTAAACCTGAAGTGAAGCATCGGAATCTAAAACTGGACTCACAGGAGAGGTTCAAATCGTAGAAAGTGTGAGTGTCAGTCCTTTTCACTTAAGTCGCCATTGTGCCATTTGTATTAAATTAGGATGCAATATCTGTGTTTCATCGTCAATAAGAAGGTGCAAGGTATTCAGTAAACCTGAAGTGAAGCATTGGAATCTAAAACTGCACCCAGAGGAGAGGTTCAAATCATAGAAAGTGAGAGTGTCCGTCCTCTGGAACTGAAGTCGGCATAGTGCCTTTTGTATTAAATTCGGATGCAATTTCTGTGTTTCATCGTCAATAAGAATGTCCAAGGGATACAGTAAACCTGAAGGGAAGCATCGGAATCTAAAACTGGACTCACAGGAGAGATCCAAATCATAGAAAGTGAGAGTGTCAGTCCTCTTGTACTTAAGTCGGCATTGTGCCTTTTGTATTAAATTCCGATGCAATTTCTGTGTTTCATCGTCAATAGGAAGGTGCAAGGTATACAGTAGACCTGAAGTGAAGCATCGGAATCTAAAACTGGACTCACAGGAGAGGTTCATGTCATAGAAATTGAGAGTGTCAGTCCTCTTGTACTTAAGTTGGCATTGTGCCTTTTGTATTAAATTCAGATGCAATTTCTGTGTTTCTTCGTCAATAAGGAAGTCCAAGGGATACAGTAAACCTGAAGTGAAGCATCGGAATCTTAAACTGGACTCACAGGAGAGGTTCTAATCATAGAAAGTTAGAGTGTCAGTCCTCTTGTACTTAAGTCGGCATTGTGACCTTTGTATTAAATTCGGATGCAAACTCTGTCTTTCATCGTCAATAAGAATGTCCAAGGCATACAGTAAACCTGAAGTGAAGCATCGGAATCTAAAACTGGACTCACAGGACAGGTTCAAATCATAGAAAGTGAGAGTGTCAGTCCTCTGGTACTGAAGTCGTCATTGTACCCTTTGTATTAAATTCGGAAGCAATATCTGTGTTTCATCGTCAATAACAAGGTGCAAGGTATACAGTAAACCTGAAGTGAAGCATCGGAATCTAAAACTGGACTCACAGGAGAGAATCAAATCATAGAAAGTTAGAGTGTCAGTCCTCTTGTACTTAAGTCGGCATTGTTACTTTTGTATTAAATTCGGATGCAAACTCTGTTTTCATCGGCAATAAGAAGATCCAAGGGATATAGTAAACCTGAAGTGAAGCATCGGAATCTAAAAACTAAACTCACAGGAGAGGTTCAAATCATAGAAAGTTAGAGTGTCAGTCCTCTTGTACTTAAGTCGGCATTGTGCCTTTTGTATTAAATTCGGATGCAAACTCTGTGTTTCATCGTCAATAAGAGGGTCCAAGGGATAGAGTAAACCTGAAGTAAAGCATCGGAATCTAAAAATGGACTCACAGGAGAGGTTCAAATCATAGAAAGTTAGAGTGTCAGTCCCCTTGTACTTAAGTCGGCATTGTGACTTTGTATTAAATTCCGATGCGAACTCTGTGTTTCATCGTCAATAAGAAGGTCCAAGGGATACAGTAAATCTGAAATGAAGCATCGGAATTTAAAACTGGACTCACAGGAGAGGTCCAAATCATTGAAAGTGAGAGTGTCAGTCCTCTTGTACTTAAGTCGGCATTGTGCCTTTTGTATTAAATTCCGATGCAATTTCTGTGTTTCATCGTCAACAGGAAGGTGCAAGGTATACAGTAGACCTGAAGTGAAGCATCCGAATCTAAAACTGGACTCACAGGAGAGGTTCATGTCATAGAAATTGAGAGTGTCAGTCCTCTTGTACTTAAGTTGGCATTGTGCCTTTTGTATTAAATTCAGATGCAATTTCTGTGTTTCATCGTCAATAAGAAAGTCCAAGGGATACAGTAAACCTGAAGTGATGCATCGGAATCTAAAACTGGATCCACAGAAGAGGTTCAAATCATAGAAAGTGAGAGTGTCCGTCCTCTTGAACATAAGTCGGCATTGTGCCTTTTGTATTAAATTCGGATGCAATTTCTGTGTTTCATCGTCAATAAGAAGGTCCAAGGGATACAGTAAATCTGAAATGAAGCATCGGAATTTAAAACTGGACTCACAGGAGAGGTCCAAATCATTGAAAGTGAGAGTGTCAGTCCTCATGTACTTAAGTCGGCATTGTGCCTTTTGTATTAAACTCCGATGCAATTTCTGTGTTTCATCGTCAATAAGAAGGTGCAAGGTATACAGTAAACCTGAAGTGAAGCATCGGAATCTTAAACTGGACTCACAGGAGAGGTTCATGTCATAGAAAGTGATAGTGCCAATCCTCTTGTACTTAAGTCGGCATTGTGACTTTTGGATTAAATTCGGATGCAATATCTGTGTTTCATCGTCAATAAGAAGGTGCAAGGGTTACAGTAAACCTGAAGTGAAGCATCGGAATCTAAAACTGGACTCACTGGAGAGGTTCATATCATAGAAAATGAGAGTGTCAGTCCTCTTGTACCTAAGTCGGCATTGTGCCTTTTGTATTAAAATCAGATGCAATTTCTGTGTTTCATCGTCAATAAGAAGGTTTAAGGGATACAGTAAACCTGAAGTGAAGCATCGGAATTTAAAACTGGACCCACAGGAGAGGTTCAAATCATAGAAAGTGAGAGTGTCAGTCCTCTTGTACTTAAGTCGGCATTGTGACTTTTGTATTAAGTTCGGAAGCAATTTCTGTGTTTCATCGGCAATAACAAGGTGCAAGGTATACAGTAAACCTGAAGTGAAGCATCGGAATCTAAAACTGGACTCACAGGAGAGATTCAAATCATAGAAAGTTAGAGGGTCAGTCCTCTTGTACTTCAGTCGGCATTGTGACTTTTGTATTGAATTCGGATGCAATTTCTGTGTTTCATCTTCAATAAGAGGGTCCAAGGGTTACAGTAAACCTGAAGTGAAGCATCGGAATCTAAAACTGGGCTCACAGGAGAGTCTCGAATCATAGAAAGTTAGAGTGTCAGTCCTCTTGTACTTAAGTCGGCATTGTGACTTTTGTATTAAATTCGGATGCAAGCTCTGTGTTTCAGCGGCAATAAGAAGATCCAAGGGATACAGTAAACCTGAAGTTAAGCATCGGAATCTAAAAACTGGACTCACAGGAGAGGTGCAAATCGTAGAAAGTGTGAGTGTCAGTCCTTTTCACTTAAGTCGCCATTGTGCCATTTGTATTAAATTAGGATGCAATATCTGTGTTTCATCGTCAATAAGAAGGTGCAAGGTATACAGTAAACCTGAAGTGAAGCATTGGAATCTAAAACTGCACCCAGAGGAGAGGTTCAAATCATAGTAAGTGAGAGTGTCCGTCCTCTGGAACTGAAGTCGGCATAGTGCCTTTTGTATTAAATTCGGATGCAATTTCTGTGTTTCATCGTCAATAAGAATGTCCAAGGGATACAGTAAACCTGAAGGGAAGCATCGGAATCTAAAACTGGACTCACAGGAGAGATCCAAATCATAGAAAGTGAGAGTGTCAGTCCTCTTGTACTTAAGTCGGCATTGTGCCTTTTGTATTAAATTCCGATGCAATTTCTGTGTTTCATCGTCAACAGGAAGGTGCAAGGTATACAGTAGACCTGAAGTGAAGCATCGGAATCTAAAACTGGACTCACAGGAGAGGTTGATGTCATAGAAATTGAGAGTGTCAGTCCTCTTGTACTTAAGTTGGCATTGTGCCTTTTGTATTAAATTCAGATGCAATTTCTGTGTTTCTTCGTCAATAAGGAAGTCCAAGGGATACAGTAAACCTGAAGTGAAGCATCGGAATCTTAAACTGGACTCACAGGAGAGGTTCTAATCATAGAAAGTTAGAGTGTCAGTCCTCTTGTACTTAAGTCGGCATTGTGACCTTTGTATTAAATTCGGATGCAAACTCTGTCTTTCATCGTCAATAAGAATGTCCAAGGCATACAGTAAACCTGAAGTGAAGCATCGGAATCTAA